>NC_136798.1:26991216-27041216 GCF_951216825.1 Electrona antarctica
ATGGGAATGCCCATATATGGAGATCCCTGATGTCATCAATATTGGCCAGCAACTCTACATCTGACCTCAAACCTCAAACCCTTAGATCTCCATAAATGGAGCTGACCTGTTCTGACATTCCATATTGTATGTTGATCTGACCTCATTAATCCCTGTATACTCAAGACACGCTCCATATATGGCCAGTACAGAATTAATTCCATATGTTGATCTGACTCCCCATGCCCAGCAGTCTACTGTCACCCAGGCCGATGCTTGCACGTGACCTCGCCATTTTCTCGCCCTCAGGTCTACAGTGTCAGGGTTGAGGGTTCTACTATTGTCAATGGCTACTGGACATGCTCTGTTACACTAAATGGAACTTAAAGCTAGGTCAGATAGCTACTTGATTTGCCATTATTCCAATCTTTTCATATTCCAAAATATTTGCAATGATTTACCTGTCCGTTTATGAAGAAAGCCATAGGCAATACAATGCAGATGCGGTGGAACTAAATACAACTTTACCTTAAGCAAACATGTTAAATGATTATATCAACTATTCAACTCTACATGAATGAATGACTTGCTGGTATGAGGATAACATTGAGCATTGAGCTTGGTTTCCCTCATCCAGGTGTGCTAAATAATAGCTAGGTAGTTCTATTGTAGGGCTGCATTTCTCTCTGTAGCCTACTATTGTTGAAGCTGCATATATACTTTCACAATTTCTCATTTGTGACATTTAATATATTTTAGGGACTTATACTCAAGTGAATTTGTTATAATTTCCACACCCTTGCATACGTGAAGTCAAAATAAAACTAATCTTTTTGATACTGTAGATTTCATTTAGGACTGCTTTATTTCCTCCCATTTGAAACTCCATGTGTATTCAAGCTACAGTTGGAATTGCTGGATTCAGCAGAACCACACCTTCCATACAAGCCCTCATATGTGTTGCTATGGCAATCCATGTCAGAGTCACTACAAAGTAAAGAAGACACTCTACATAGATTTACATTTCCGCCTATTGTGTTCAAATGTCTATATCTCATATTTACATTCACATATTGTCATTATTAAATTTCACCACTTTTGCAGTAAAATATTTTTATACAAGAATCCATTTCATGTATGGGAGGCATTAGAGATGAGGAAAAACTATGTTGTGTTTGGTCCTAAGCCCGGTAGGGGTATCTCAAAAACTTTTGACTGTGACTGTTCGTCACAGGACAAGAAGTCACACTGGCTGATGGCTTCATGATGAACTAATTAAATTACAGAGATGCAAGGTAAATGCATAATTAAACACTAGTATTATACTAATGCTAAAGTTTGCCCATTATGCAACTAAATAGAATAACATTTGATATACAGTATTTTGTTGGCTAATATTAGGTCTACTATACATTTAAGAGGTTATTTCAATCAGTGATCGCTCACGTGCACGTACACGCGACATAGCCCCACTAGTTAAAAAATCCACAGCACATTGAAGTGATCTGGGACCCTCTATGGCGCTGACGGGCACAGAGCACTCACAGCACATGGATGTGTGGAGGTGGTGGAGACTCGAGAGAGAACCGTAACACCTATATATTTGTAAAGAGACTGGCGGGCAGTGGTAGCAACCTAGGGCCTAGATCACAGGCATAATTTGCATATAGGGTTGATGGTTTATGTAAACCCACAGGCCGCCTGCTAGGGGGCCCCTGGCCATCAGGGGCCCCCTAGCAGGCGGCCTGTGGCCAGGCGTCGCTTCCTCCTCCTGTCAGTGACGTGGCCTCCTCCAGTCACTGACTGGGGGACTGGGGGGCAAAACTTCATATTTACCCTGCTCTGTAACCAACAAAAGTGTGTTCTTACATCCTCCACTTCAGCACTCGGTGAGTAATTGCTGATATAAAAGTTTTCTTTCACATTCTGCACTGCAGCACAGGTGATGCTGCTGATGAATGAGCTTGTAGATAAATATTTGACCAAAGTAACGTATAGAACCGTGCCAGAACAGTGCCAAATGGTCCAAATTACCCGCTCGCTTCTCTAGCGTGCATGTACGAACCCCGCACATGCACGCATGGGGGCCCCTTTCATCAGAAAACCCACGGCTGATAAAGCATATTTTCAGCACTGGCCTAGGAGGTTATTACGGACAGGAATGCAAGAACAGCTGCTCTAATGGTGTGCCCATTTATGTTCCCACACTATAATGAGGTATTATAGAGTTAGTTCTGTTAAAGGCTACTCTGAAAAAGAGTCTTCCACTCTGTCACCATCAAAAATGGAAAAATTAACCTAACTATACTTAAATAATGAAACATTGCTTGCTTGTGGACGTGAATGACTACACAGTCACTCACACCACAGTAAATACAGGTAAATAACATACTCATGTTGCAGCACTTTTCACCCCCACCTGCACCAGCTGTTGCAGACCTTGGCATACAGATGTGTGAAGAATAAGTCACAGGCCAAACTGTGATAAGCTGCTTAAGCCATAATTGAGGGGCCCTGACAAGGGCTCCTGGGGCCCTTCAGTACCTGCACACCTGTGTACACACACGCACACGCACACAGCGAGAGAGAGTTTTCAGCCTCTTCTTAAATGCCAATAGCAACATGCATGTGGCACTTAACAGTTAGCCTGGCTAATATAAAGCCAGACTCAAATCACGGATTCGGTCTGGCTTTAGCCAGGCTACTTAACAGCTTGTACAGCACAATCATTTAATGTGGTTTAAAAGAGGCTGAAGAGAGGACTGACTTTTCTCTGATCTAAAAATGTGTCCTATAGCACCGACTACTGGGTAAACTTGGCAACAACTTGGTACCAGAACTCTCTCAAGACTTGGGCCTACAGTAATTCAGTTTGTTTAAATTTTCAAATCAAATAAACAAACCACACAGATGCACAAAAAAATGTTAAAAGATAAAATGGATCATCATGTTAATTTATCCATTTATAACTTTGAGAGAATACAAATGTAACCAAATTGACCCCTACATAGACACACATGATTTTGACTGTGTAGGCCCTACATGTATTGTACAACATGATTTACCTTTAGTGACAGTCAGACGTGATGACAGTCAGTCCAAGCAGCTGACTCCTCTGCATGGGCAGATACTCTTCCTCTGTCCTCTTCCTGTGCAGGACAGAAGGCATTGTTTAGAACGTTTGGGTTAACCACTCAACCCATTAAGACCTGAGGCCAATTCTAGTATCTACAAATGCCTTCAGTTTACATACATACAGTTGCTACTGTATATCAGTGGTGTCAAGGACCCCTCAAATTATATGTATTTGACCGTCGACCCGCCGGAACAAATTTCACGATGTTTCCACACAGAGAAGAAAAGGTAACAAAATGAGACATGCTGGAAAACAATATTATGTAATCCAGATGGATCTGTCTAATGAGGGGTGCACATGTTAAACAAAAAACTTGTGTTTACATGCACTCAAAACCAGCACACGGGTTGATTTTAGTATAGATGGAATTTCATGGATGATCTTTTTTTTACATTTGAAGTTGAAATCTGGAGCTTATTTTAACAAATGAAATGTTATTTCAACCAATCTGCAGTGGTTGGAGTTGGTCTCTTCTCCAAACTCTTGTCGTGCGGGACTAGCCTCGCGTTGCAATACTAATATCACTGTGTGGAGTGTGGCTATTAGTCTCGTCCGCAATGTCCCGCTCCATATTTGCATACTGGGCCCTGGTTGGTTATAGCCTGGTTCCAGACAAATTAATCTGGTTGGCTCGTCACCACTTCGGCCGTCAAGTCCTCCCACAATTGAGAGGGGCCAGCCTTGTCGTAATCTGCCTGGTGCAATATGCATTGCAAAGGCAGATGAAGGCTGGCTACGCGAGGCTAGCGTAGGACAGCTACCGGTTGACAACTAGTACTGCCTGAATCTCACTGCGCAATATACTGTGTCTCCCCTGACCCAAGTGGGGATGCCTTATTCCAGTGGCTTTTAACCTTCTCTGGATCAGGGCCCACTTGACAATCCCAGAGGTGTTTGGCCCACCCATCTGACCCTAAGTGGTCAGATGGGTGTGTTGATTTTAACTAGACCGGTGCCCGGCTGTAGAGCACAGAGTCAGTAACAATGGAAGTTGGAGATCCATGCCCCACCTGTCTATGCAATACCCGTTGCACCCGTGTCAGAGTACCCGTCTGTCTGTGTCCCTTTTATGCCCATATATGGACATTTTTGTATTTGTCTCTCTGTGTCCTTTATTCCTATACATATGGAGTTCTGTGTCAGACATGCCCAAATATGGAGTGTTGTGATGTCAGAACCAGCCAGCTCCATATATGGAGATTGGGCAGGGGCCCTGTCCAGAGCCCGGGCAGAGGCCTTTTGTGGCTGTTCTGGACAACCGTGGGTCCGACGGACTCAACATCAGGCACTGCATTTCCTGTGGGGGTGTGGAACGTGTGTGTCGAGGGATTCACGTTTCATAACGGCTGTTGGTAGGGCGTTCCACATTTTAGTGGCATAGGAGCTAAATTAATTTAACCCCCTGTGGTGACTCTGCACCGCACAGCTCTCTATCCTCAGGGAATTGTGGTTCCAGGCTATCCAGTACAGGGGTTAAGGGGTTAAGAAGAAACAACGATTTAATTGCAGGAGACTTCAAGTCCTTTTATAGATGCAACATCAACACACTCTATGGATTATTATGGAACCAGTCTGGCTTAAACAAAGCAGGAAGGAATGCAAAGTATTTACAAATATTTAACCTCAGTCTCAAACAAATGTTCCCATTTTTCCTCAGCTACTGTAGCCTTTTTTCCCCCCATTTTTTGTGTTGATTTCTTCATTTAGACAACAGCACTTTCCACTGTTCATTTTAAAGTCCTCTGGGATATCTGTATATTTTGTTCATTGCAAACAATGTATTATGTTGCTTAACTTATAGACAATATAACCTCAAACCTACAGTGTAAATCATAATAAAACACTGGACTAAATATTTGTTTGTTACCACTTTAGAATAACTATACATTATACATAGTTAGATCATTCACAAACTGTCAGTTAATGATTTATTTAATGTTTTTTGATAGTAGGTTAACAACTTTACAACTTTCAGTACAAGTAAACCCTTCCTTCTGTCAATTCCTCTACTATTCTCATTAGTAGACACTGGAAAAGGCAACACCAGGTCCTCTGTAGATATTGTAGGCTATTTTTGAAACATAACATCTAACTATAAATGCACCAAGTCTCTGTCTGTATGTCTGTCTGTCTGTGTGTAATCCACTTAACTCGAGAACCGTTCGCCCCACGGACTTCAAATTCGACACCACCGCAGGGGGTGCAGTGGCTGGTGTCGAGTCGGTCAGACCCTCGGTTGTCCAGAAACGCCCCAAAAAGGCCTCTGCCCAAGCTCTGGACAGGGCCCTTGGCCAGGGTCCATATGGAGCTGGCCTATTCTGACAAGTCTGCATATACTCCATAATTGGGCATGCCTGACAAAGAACTTACCATACCATAAAAGGGACACAATATCTGGATGGGGCATGGATTTCCAACTTGCATCGTCCCAACGGGCACCACTGTAGAGGCCCCACGGACACTGCTCTAGTTTTGAATAGTCTAACAACATAAATCTTCTCTTATGGGGGTCCCTGACATAAAGAACATAATAATAATAATAAAACTTTATTTGTATAGCACCTTTCATGACATGAAATGCAGCTCAAAGTGCTTTACAGAGCAATGGAGAAAAAGAAAAAAAAAGAAAAGAAAGGCATAAACATTAAAAAAAACAAGAGCAGTAATGCAATACAGTGAGGACATGAATAACAAAAAAATTAAAAGATCAATTAAAAGCAAGAGTGTAGAAGTAAGTCTTGAGCTGCGCTTTAAAAATGTCTACAGAGACTGCCTGTCGAAGGTACAGTGGGAGTTTGTTCCACGCCGTCGGCCCGTAGAAGCAAAACAAAACGCTGCTTCCCCGTATTTTTTAGTTGACATTTCTTTAGGCAAAGCGAGCAGGCCCGCAGTGGAAGACCTTAGGGGGCGGTTTGGGACATATTTAGGCAGGCAGTCATGTAAGTAGGAAGGTGCGAGACCATTGAGAGCTTTATAAACAAGTAAAATAATTTTAAAATCAATCCTAAAAACAACCGGAAGCCAGTGCAGTGAAGCCAAAACTGGAGTAATATGTTCTCTCATCTTAGTTCTAGTTAAAACTCTGGCTGCTGCATTTTGGACAAGTTGTAATCTGTCAGTTGTTTTCTTAGGCAGTCCAGAAAAAAGTGCATTGCAGTAATCAAGCCGAGAAAAAACAAAGGCGTGGATTAGCGTTTTTGCATCGTCCAATGACATGCAGCCATTATCCCCAATGGAAGTTACAAGGAGTTGCATTGGTGCAGTCGACATAAAAACTGTTTTGTTGCAAGGAGTTGCGACTAGGTTTCGGCTAAAGTTAGAAAATAAAAAATAATTTAAAAAAAACTAAATTAAATGTACCTTGTTCTCTGAGGACCATGATTCTCCTAATCACAACTGATTCTTAGCATTAAAGGTGACACTTGTATAAATTGTTGTAAAGGTGCTTTATAAATAACGGTTGACCACGTTTTATTTGATAGATGTAAATGTAAATGTGAGTGTCACAGTGTCACTAATGTCATTAAAAGACTTGCTTCAAACCTCCCAAAACAAACTAATTCAACTACTTCTCGGTCTGGGGCCTTCTTCCAACCCATTTTGCTATCCTAGGTTGGCTCCGGGTAGAAGACAGAGTTAAGCAATTGAAAATGGGATTGACAAAGTAATATGTGCACACACACACACACACACACACACACACACACACACACACACACACACACACACACACACACACACACACACACACACACACACACACACACACACACACACACACACACACACACACACACAGGCCCTGTCACAAATATACTCAATAACTCATTTCAAGGTTTATACAATATCCTCATCCAGTCAAGATCTTTTTGACATGAACATTTCTCTCCTCAAAGCCAGACATTGAGTGCTGATAAGTACTCCCAGTAGTATTAGGAAACCCAAGTGCCTGCGACTAAATGGAGCGTATAGTGACCAGAGATGGAGCAGCAGTGCTGAGGTCCTCTGTTTGTGTCTGTATGTGTCATCACCACTGGCCAAAGATCACGTTTTGGAATGAACACTTTACTCAGTTGACCGGAGTCCCCCAGGGCTCTGCACTAGGCCCCCTACTGTTTTCACTCTACACCAGTGGTTCATTTCAACGACCCCCAGTCTGATATGCATTATCAAACCCCAACCCAATCTGATTAATTTATATATATCTGATATTTCAATCTCTGGGACCCAAAACTACACTGTAAAATCAGTTCATTCAACTAGTGTACAGTTCAATAAAAGGAGAGATCACACCAATATGGAGTAAGTGAATGTTTATTGCAAAAGATTGTTTTGGCGATTAGACTCCATGAGTATTTAGCAGGCATAAATATGAATAGGGGAGAGAACCCCCCATGGAGTCTAGACGCTGATGGTGCCTGGTAGAGCAGATGCATGGCCCTCTTTCCTTTCAGCTCCAGAAATTTAGCAAGGTGGAGCTGGGGATGGAGGTGGGTTGGTCGCTGGCTGAAAAGAGAATGACAGCTTAGAGACAGAGGCATTTTAAAGAATGGAGCCTAATCGCTGATTGGCTGCTGCAAAGTGCTCGCGCTTGGATTTGTGAATGAACAGGCTTTGACAAAGTGGGAACGGAAATGACGTTGTAGACTATTAAATAAATGTATTAACCACATGAACCCTAGCATCTCTACTCTGGGCATGTTATAATGGGCGAATATTCTGTGAACATAGCTGATCAACAAGCTCACAACGTGTTGAAACACATGTTATGAGCTTGGTGTACTCGGCGCCAATACATTTGAGCTCACATACATCAGCCAATGAAGCTCTCAACTCCACCCAAACAGGCAACCACACAGGACAACCAGCAGGGATGTCACAAACACAAAACGTTTCCCAGTGGTAAGTGAAGTGATTTTTGAATGCTTGTGTGACACATGAGGGGGGCTTAGTCAATAAACGTATGCTGGTGGGATTCTCTTCTTTACTGTATATCCAATAGATATAAAATACAATCTAATCCTGTGGGGCTTGAGATCTGCGGCTCCCACGTGGACGGTTTTCAAGCCTTATCCGAGCTCTGTGGAGTTCCATTATTAATGAAGAAGCAAAGTTCAAGATTTCAACAAAATATACAACATGTTATGCGGGAAAACATTTGGGGAGGTACTTCTTTACACACACACACACACACACACACACACACACACACACACACACACACACACACACACACACACACACACACACACACACACACACACACACACACACACACACGTCATGTATTTTTGTAAGTTTGGGATCCCCAATTCTAGACAGCTGACCCCTTCAGAGCAACGCCATAATAACAAACAACCCAGACATTCCCGGTGGTCAACGGAGCCGTTTACTCTTTGTTGCTTCTTTGCCTTTGACCTGCTATCACTGATCCACATGACATCGTTAGTCAATGATTTATGTGTCTCTAAAGTTCTAAACACAATCTCTGTGGAGTTAAAAAAGCAAAAAAAAAAAAAAGAAAGCTTTAATGTCAACATAGTTCATAAAGTGACACAACCCATTAAAACCAGGAAAGCAATGGCAATTCAAAAATAGCAGCTATATAAGCTGGGTTCATGTGTTTGGTCCGACGGAGCATTGGTCCGAACGACAACCTACCTCAAACCCTCACCCTAACCCTAACCTCCCTCGGGCTTCACCTCTTAATGAATACTGATCCATTAGGAACTATAGCCTGACATTAAATATTTATTTAACTTCATAAAGAGTGCCTTGGACCCTTTGTTTTTGTTTGGATGTTTCTTTCCTCCCCTTTTGGAGCCAAAGAGCTCCTTCTAACTATTTAAACATCTTGAGTGCTGCCTGCAGCCTTCCTTCGAATTGTGTGCCTCATCATTGTTTCTCTCTGTCAGCTCTTATCTGGAGATAGCGAGAAGAAGACCATCTATCTTTGAGATAATTATGTAGTGAGTGAGAGCACATCTATCATGGGCCACTGCTGCATTGTCACGACCATCTGCACTTCCAAAGAGTCCGCCGTAACCACTTGAACCTTATTCTGGGGCGAACATTCAGCAAATAATAGTCAACTTACAAGCTCACAACATGACGCTGTCTGTAACTTTGAGAGTGTACAAATGGAAACAAATGGACTCTGAGAGTGTACAGATACAATTGGTTCTATATAGCTTTTAGCGAAGGTTCAATAAGGAAGATCTTAACGCTTTCATTCGGCCTTCTATACTCTGACAGCACTTTAACCCTTGGACTGCCACCCCAATAGCAGCTTTTCAGTGCCTTCTGCCAGCTCTATTCATAGTTTTAATTCATAATTTTAATGCCAATAGAAAAATCTGTGATATACACACTATATCTAATTTTCACGGGGCAAGCCGAATAGAGCGAATCTGGCGGCGTCATTTCTGGTTAAACGGAACATCAACATCCGCTATCTTTCTGCACTGTGTTACACAGTCATCTGTCCCCGATGCTATGCGATCATCGTTTATTTTTATATCTAAGTCAAATTAAGCTCTAATCAAGCCCCGAATGTTACGCAGCTATGCACATGAAGACCGCACGCGTGCGTGCGCGACCGTGCACGTGAGGATTTCGGCCGGTTTTAGGTAGAGGACATCGGCTGTTAGCCAAGCCAAGAAACACTTTCCTATGTGGGCTCACTTCCTTCCTGGACTACAATTCCCATAATGCTTTGGTGCACTGCTCCTCCTTGTGGATAGAGCGTCGCAGTCCCGCCCCCTACCAGGGCCCAGGAAATGATTCTCCGTTCATTTTCCTCATAGACATTTCAAAAAGTATTTATTTAAATAAATAATAAATAATAATATAATAATAACGTTTACGCCGCGGACAAAGCCAACTCGAGTCGTGACAACTCATGACAACAAACACAATTTTTTGGGCCGAAGAAATAATTAGAAAGAAGAAAAAAACGGCAGGTTACAACACTTTTTTTGTTGTTTTTCTTCTTTGTAATTATTTGTTTGGTCCAAAATATTGTGTTTGTTGTCATGAGTTGTCACGACTCGAGTTGGCTTTGTCCGCGGCGTAACCGTCTTTAAATAAATACTTTTTGAAATGTCTATGGGAAAAATGCATTGGGAATCATTTCCTGGGCCTGGCATCGTCTTGAAAGGGGGCGGGACTGCGACGCTCTATAGGGGGAGGGCTGTCTTACTGAGACAACATATTGGTAAAACAGCGGGTTGCTTTTGAGACTTGATTTTCTTGTTAGTAACATGTGACATATGAAACTAGGGTGTTTGCATGATTCTGAATCCATTCCATTCCAAGCATTAGTTTTGCACAAAAAACACTCCTTGGGAGGAAAACGGCCACACAAACGTGATGAGGTCAGCACATTTGGTCAAGTGGATATGGCCTAATTTAGCCCAAGGAGTGTTTTTTGTGCAAAACTAATGCTTGGAATGGATTCAGAATCATGCAATCACCCTAGTTTCATATGTCACATGCTACTTAAAGAATGATGAAATTTGGACTTTTTTGCCTTATATAGGATGTTATGGGCATATTATGCATATTATGCTAATAACTCAATTTCCCACGGGAGTTGAATTTCAAACTTTTAGTACATGTTATTAGACACCTTTAGAAACACATTGGTGAAGAAATTTCTTGGTAACGATTTAGTTCCCAGATTTGTCAAATACCTGATAAAATGCCCTTACTATAAATATTTTGAACTGAAGTCTTGGTGTGTGCGACCCACTACCGTTATTTATTACTCACAATTAGTCATTCAACTGGGTCATCCCCTGGAACGGCCTTAAGGAGTCCGTAAATAACTTTATGGTGAGCTTTGCCCATCTGTCATGATTCTCATGAATGTCCTTTTTAATTATTTCATTGTGAGTAATATAGTTATTATAAATGTTTGCCTACAGTAGATGACAGAATGGGAAATGACTAACTTTTCTTTTCTTTTTTTAAAAACTATGGTATTATTCCAAAAGTATATTTTATAAATGATTTCCTGTAAGTGCCTGATGGGTGAGGTTGGTTACAATAAGTGCAATTAGGCAGCACTATGTAAACCATCGTGCACCATTAAATGCTCAGTGGTAATCAGGAGAGAGAAAGCATACAGAATCAGAATCAGCTTTATTGTCACATCACAGGTTTACAAGATCAAAAAGTGAAGATAAAAGTGAGAGCAGAAAAGTGAAGACAGAAAAGTGAGGATGCAAATTGTGATTGGCCAGAATGAGATGATGTATGATGATTTCTTTTACAATATAAATTGGAGTCCCTTGAAATAGAAATGCCATTAAATGGGGGTCCGTAGCCCAAACTGGGGGTCCTTGAAATTAAAATGGTTGAAAATCACTGCTAGAGCCGTAGAAATATTTTCAAAAGCGGGTCTGCGGTCTAATAATTTGGGGGGTCGTTGACATGAAAACGTTTGAGAACCACTGGTAAAGGGCATGGGTCAAATGCCTTGGGTCGTGTTCAACTCTAATTTATCTCACTCTACCCTCACCGCTGTCCAGCTTGTCTGAGCTGTTGCTATGCGTCTTCGCATGCAGACAAAGGCAATTATACAAAATACATAATCTTTGTTGCACTTTAGACCAGGTCAGACTGGTCAATGGCTGAACTTTTATCATGTCACACCTCACAAAAAGGTTATTTATAACCGCGCAGTGTTTTCTGTTGCAGCACACTCACAGTCGGCAGCACACAAGTGAAGTATGACGTCTCCTGCAAAGGCAGCAGCCCCACTCCTCTTAGCAACATGCACATGGTTTCTGTGTGCCACTGCAGACCTGGATGGTAAGTATAGTCGACAATATTTAATGTTTTTCTGTGGTTTTCTTTCTAACCATGAATATTTGAGCTTTCACATGTTTAAAGATGGAGTGCCGTGATTTTTTTACTTTTTTGTATGTGTCTATGGAGTTAACTGACTGACAGTCTGTTAACAACTGCAGTCTCGCGATGACAGGCGAGCCAATAGACATTCTCGCAATGACAACTTGTTTAGCATTTTAATGTGGACATGCTCATGTAGACAAGAATGTTTTTGAAAGGGGAAGAGGAAAAACTACTAAAACAATACCCGTGTAGGTGTGGACATATAGCCTAAATCTGTCTCAATGTGCTATACTAGCTCCAGTAGTCCACACAGAACTGGGGAGTGTGAGAGGCAAGTATGGGGGCGTAAAGGGGAAGGATACAGGAGTCCATACCTACCTGGGAGTGCCCTTTGCCAAGCCACCTGTTGGGTCGCTGAGACTGACCCCACCCCAGCCTGCAGAAAGATGGGAAGGAGTGAGGGATGCTACCCAACAACCATTCATGTAAGTCAATAATGCAGTCCAGTAGGTGTTTATTGAGTTTTATTCCATATATTAACTGGATTTATTCCTTATTTTATTTTCACAGCTGTGTCCAAAATATACAGTTTCATCTGCATATGATAAATATACTATTCACAAAGACAGCACATGCCCCTGCCATCTCAGAAGACTGTCTTTACCTCAACATTTACACACGAGCAACAGCTGCTCAAGATGTCAAACTCCCAGTAAGATCCTGGGTTTTACCTCATAGAATTGGCGACTGCACATAATTAGTCAAATTAAAAAGATACAAAAATAATCAACGTTCCACTTCCTAGGTCATGGTCTGGATCCATGGAGGAGGGCTAATAGGTGGCGCAGCCTCATTGTACGATGGTTCTGCCCTGGCTGCTTACCAGGATGTAGTTGTGGTTCTGGTCCAGTATCGCTTAGGAGCACTGGGATTTCTCAGGTGAGGATGGTGTGGATATGATGACACCCTGTGGAAAGTTATGCCTTAATTGGTCTGATTTGTTTTAGCGATATCTGATTGTGTGCTCTTTTCAGTACTGGAGATGAACAGATGTCAGGAAACTTTGGTTTACTGGACCAGGTGGCAGCTCTGCGATGGGTCCAGGAGCACATTCATAACTTTGGAGGAGATCCAGGTTCAGTCACCATATTTGGGGAGTCCGCTGGTGGATGGAGCGTGTCCCTCCTGGTACAGCACAATCCACATACAAATATTCTCTGAAACGCAATGACAAATGGCAAAGAATGAATACACAGAGGAATAGTTTTTAATTAGTTTGAAAGCATTTATTCCATGTTTTGTGTTGCTTGAATTACCAGGCTCTGTCTCCATTGTCTGATGGCCTGTTTCACAGGGCAATCGCTGAGAGTGGCACTGCTGCGTTAGATAGGTTTTTATTTCCACAAGATCCTTTGCCCATCGCCCAGGTAAGTTTTGCAGTTTACTTTACTTAATTTTTACATCATGCTTCTGCAGTAGTCTAGCCGTCTATAACTCTTTGTCTGTCCGTAGCTAATCTTGTAAACTGGTCAAACAGTGCACACTGTCATTAGGCATCAGAAGTACCTCCTCATTGTTTTCACATGTTTTATAGGCCTACTATTTGAAATATTACCTTCAATCTTATAATGACGCCCTGATTGGGCTGAAACGTAATACCCTGTAAATGACTAATGCCACATGCATAAATGTCTTGGAGGACCCTGATGTAAACGAGTATTAGTGCTTTTTCTCGTTTTATCCTCGTAGCAGATGTTTCTACGAATAAAATATTCAATCAATCAATTAGGCTCACCACATGAAGTCAGAGATCCCCACTGGAGACACATCATTCCCACATGGATTCGGTTTACATTTGTAAAATAAATAAATACACAATATGTAGTAAATTATGCCAACAATATTTATATGGTTTTCTTCTTTACAAATTATGTTTCTCTGCCAGCTATTAGCCAATGTATCAGGCTGTGACATCACAAGCACAACAATGATTGCTGACTGCCTGAGATCCATGGACATTGATGCAATGCTGACTATTGAAAAGGTTAGACATGTACAGTACAAGTCAACAAGTGGTGTATTAGATATCATCTGCTGATATAACACGTTGATCAAACAGTATATAACTTCCAATTTATAATCTTTGATTTGATCTTTATAGTGAAATGTTTGACAATCTCATTTCAATACATTTCTTAAATCTGTTACACATTGGTATGCTTTTCTCTCAAGGACAACATGCTAAGATACCCTGTTAATGTTGATGGACACTTCCTGACCAAACCTGTGGATGAACTGTACAAAAACCACAAACTTCTTAAAATACCTTTCATAACAGGCATTAATAATCATGAAGGGGGCTGGCTACTCCCTACGGTAAGTACATGTGGTCTTTGATACTGTTGCATTTGAATTTAATTACCGTACTTACACTCAAATTCTCAATTACTTATTAATTGCTCAAGTCTTTATAAAACATTGTTTTGCTCATGTTGTTATTTTACAAAACAAACAAAAATAAAACCCTGCTTGCCCTTTTAGTTCTTTGCTCCTCCAAACTGGACAGAGGGAATGGACCGGGACCTTGCCATGAGTGTTCTAGCCATGCTCTATCCCAATGTACATGTAAGAGAAACACTGCCTAACATTCATTTCATGGCCATATTTTTTGTTTTCTGTCAATGTAACCTTTTCTGTCTTCGTCAAGCTGAAAAAGCTTGTGGCAGATGAATATCTTGGAACCTGTGGAGATCGACTGAAAATTAGAGATGGATTTACAGAGTTGCTTGGGGATATTCTGTTTGCCATTCCAGCCATTAAGACTTCAAATTCCCACAGAGGTAAAAATAATGAAATCTTAAGAATCATTCTTCTTAACCCGGTTTGCCTCGTACATTAAACACACACACCTAATTTTTGTCTACGACCAGATGCAGGTGCCCCTGTATACCTGTACGAGTATCAGCATCCCCCCAAATACATGCAGGAGAGAAGACCAAGCTTTGTTGGATCAGACCATTGTGATGAAATCATCATTGTATTCGGATACTGCTTCATGACTTCCTATGCCGAATTTGGGAGTAAGTGCAATATTATATCTCTGCTGTCGGGAAGAAACCACTTAACTCCAAAATGTACATTTTTCAGGAAATTAAAAATATACATTTTTCAGGAAATTAAGAAAACCTTCTATTTTGAAAACAAAGCAATACTGCCTCATCAAAGTTGGTGTTGTGACTTTATATATTGTCAATTACTTGCATGAGAGGGGGAGTTAGTTGCTTTAGCTGACAGTTTGAGGGTCCAATGGAGTTAAGAGGTTTTGTCCCAACCGTTTTTTACTACTTTGCATTGGTTCAATATTTTCGAAACAACACACAGACGTATTCAATAGCACTGATTTATGCCAAAAAAAATCAAAACCTCAAAAATTGATTTAAGAGCTTTCCTCCTGACAGCAACGATATAATATATATTATATTAATTATAAAACATAATAAAGATTATAATTTTTTTGTCTCGCTTTCCAATACCTTTTGAAAGTGTACAACAGAAGTTTCACTAAACCATTTTTCTTAATCACTCTACAGTATCATGTACAGAAGAAGAGGAACAGCTTAGCAAAACCATGATGAGCTATTGGGGCAACTTTGCTCGGACGGGGTAGGATTATACTCGCAATACACAGTATCTTATATATAATTAGATAAGTCCAAGTCTCTATCAACATACTCTCATTAATGTTTGTCCTTAAAATCAACTAACAACTGTGTATAGGTCACCTAATGGAGCAGGCCTGGTACATTGGCACCAGTACGGTGGTCTGCTCAGCACCTGAAGAAGGACCGCTACACCTTCCTAACTCAAACCGTTCCTGAGAAGATTCACCAGAGTCAAGAGAATGTAGAGCACAGTGAACTGTAGTATGGATACTTGGACAACTCTCTCTCTACTACTACTCACCTATAGAACGATTTACAATCAACCACAACTACAAGAAAAAGCTGCAAGACAAAGTCCCAGTAAATGAATCTTATTAAGAAATATGGAATACAAGAACATAAAGAATAAAAAGCCCTGCATTTGTTTGTTTGTTAAAACGTTGAATATCTATATTCTTATAGTAATCATTTTAGAGTGATTATGGGTCTCCCTATCTCTCCAGCTCTTTAATAAGCAGACAATACATTTTCATCCAATCAAGAAAGAATACAGTACCCCACAAAGATCACATCCAATTTAACTTGTTTATCCTCATATCCTATAAGTTCCTTCTCCTGAAAATATATTTTCTGTTTACTAAATAGCTTATTATATTACAGTGGAAACATTTGTAGAATCGGCCTTAGGTCTTATATGGGTTAAAGGGGATGGTGTGCAACTGATTGTGATGGCATGGGCTGATCTGTGCCAAAAATGCCAGGACCTATTTTTCATCCCAGTCCAACCTTATTGGTTCAGAGTAGGGATGCACGATTAATCGGTAGCATAATTGGAATCGGCCATAAAAATGCCATATCGGTATCGGAATGGTCTCAAAATAATACAGATTATTTAATCGGTTTTCACAAGCAAAAAAAAGAAATGATAAAAGAAATCTACATTTCATTTGTGTACTCATCTCATTCAGTAGGTCAATATCAAAAACAAAGCACACATTTTCAAATATTGCACATTTGAAGCTCAAAAGCAGGTTGACAGATTTAAATTTGAATTAATAATAATAAAAAAAACCACATAGCCTATCACAGGCTTGGTCACTCATCCATCCATCCATCCATCCATCTTCAACCGCTTATCCGTAGTCGGGTCGCGGTGGCAACAGCTCCACCAGAGTGCTCCAGACTTCCCTCTCCAGAGCAACATTAGTGACTTCCTCCTGGGGGATTCCGAGACGTTCCAAGGCCAGTGAGTCGATGTGTTTCCTCCAACTGTGCCTTGGTCTGCCCCGGGGTCTCGTCCAAGTGGAACGTGAGTCGAGGACCTCCCTATAGGGAGACGCCCGAGAGGCATCCTAACCAGATGCCCGAACCACCTAAACTGTCTCCTTTCCAGGCGAAGGAGCAGCGGTTCTACTCCGAGTCTCTCTCGTGTGACTGAACTCACTGGTATTTCTTTGCTCTGGTGTTTTATTATTTTATTTAACCTTTATTTAACCAGTAAAAACACATTGCGGCGTCTCTTTTACAAGAAGGAACTGGCCAAGGCAGAAATAAAATTACACTTCCATACTAAATTGTCAAAGTTACATTTTGGAACAGTAAATAAAACATCCATAATACACCTCAGAGTACCTAACACATCACCAAAGTCCTAATTTATTAGTAGCAGGGCAAAATACACAATATACAAAAACTGAACCGACATAATAAGTGATGTGTGCAGCTTATAATTGTGTTTTATGATTGCTAATTTCCCAATTATTTTCCAAATGTGCATTATTAACTTTTTGTGTCAGATAGATTATATCTGACAAAAAACGTAATAATGTTCTATCTGATAGAATTAACATGTCAATTTCCCCCTAAAGGCTCTACTTTTCTCATGTTTCCCGTTCCTGATCACTTCGGTGACTCGATCATGAGTCACGATGATGATGATGTAGGCCTACAACTGTGGTCTTCCAAGTTCCACAGAAGCCAAACCAAACTCTGCGTGTGTGATATTTGCTGCCTTTGACACTGGCGCGTGTGTGGGCTATGGCCTGGGGGCGTGACACTAGGCTACTTATCATCTGTGTGTCGTACGTGGATAAATCATGACACATTTACGCACTCCCTGAGAGCCTACGAAGTCCCGGAGCCCATGCGGGTTTCCTTTCCAATAGCTACACATGGCACTAAATTACTCTTCAGATCCCAACAAATGCAACGAGAGACGCACTCTTGAGACTGGCAGCCCCATGATGTCTGCGGTCATGTTCTCCACCGGGGCCGCGGGCAACATCATAGCTCTGGTCCTGCTGGATCTGCGGCGCCGGAGAAGAGGCTCGTCCTTGTTTCAAATCCTGCTCACGGCGCTGGTCGTGACGGATCTACTGGGGACTGTTTCGGTAAGCCCGATAGTGCTGGCTTCTTACGCCTGGAATAGGACGCTTGTGTCGATGAGTTCTGGCGATGAGGTGTGCAAATACTTTGGCTTCAGCATGGCCTTCTTCAGCCTCTCCACGCTGTCCGTTCTGTGCGCAATGGCGATAGAGCGCTGCGTCTCCATAGGTTCTCCCTACTTCTACGAGAGGCACTTCAACAAGCACTGTGGCCACATCGCTCTGGCACTCATTTATGTCGCCTGCTTCTTGTTCTGTGTGAGCCCCTTCGCGGGGTACGGGTCCTACGTGCAATATTGCCCCGGGACATGGTGCTTCCTCAACATGCACCCGCTGTCAGATCGCGCGGCTAAAGTGTACAATGGACTCTATGCGTCCTTCATGCTCATCATGATCTCTGTCACCGTGGGATGCAACGTGACCGTCATGTACTGCCTCGTGAAGATGCACCGGAGGCACAACGCGCAGCGCAACCGAGGTCCACAGCAGACGGGGATCCGCCGTAGGTCGCTATCGGAGGAAGTGGAGCATCTTTTGCTGATGAGTTTCATTACAGTGGTTTTCATCCTCTGCTCATCTCCCATAGTGGTAAGAGCTTTGTTTCGTTGATATTTAATTTCATCTGCGTTCTTTCTCATAACCATAAATCTGCAAATCTGAATTTAAGCGTTCCAGAGCTTTTCAAGGGCAATCACTGACTGACATCACTGACAACACAATTCACATTTAGGCTATGTATAAAAAGTTGCCTGCACATTTCATATAGGACTTGTCAATGTGGGACAAACAATGATAGATGAGTAAGTTTCAATTTCAGCATAACATATTTATATAGAGGCCTATTAAAATATTATAAGCAATGAAGCATCTCAAATCTTTGGAATGGTGTGTAGGGGACTAGGGTGTTTGAAAGTACTGTAGCCTTAGCCAATTCGAGTTTGGAATTATATTCATTATGCATGAATAAACCTTTTTCAGACTAGAGTTGGTCATACATGACCAATACATACAATAGTATGATACATACATACGTAATGTGCTTGTATACACTGCATATGGATGTATGGCATTCATTTGCCCTTACTGTGTCTTGTCTGTCTGTCTCCATGCTTATTGAACCAACCCCATAGCTCAGAGTCTACATAAACCTTGGCAGGATGGAAGAGTACCACGCAGGCGATCTACCCGCTCTTCGCCTGCTGTCCTTGAACTCCATCATCAATCCCTGGGTTTTCATCATCCTCAGGCCTTCTGTTCAAAGGTTCATCTGGAGGAAGCTGCCCTGCAGGCCACACAAGTCCAAGCTTTCCCCAGGGATGGCTCTCACTGTTCAGCCAACAGCGGCCACTAAGGGCCCGCCGGGGCCTCTCCTAAATCAGGCAGGGGATAGGTGATGACACGTGCATCATTCTGGCCTGTCGAGGACCTGTGTTTATCGCACCAAGTGGTGTAGAACACTGTTCCTGAACGTAGGGTCCGGGGACCACCAGGAGTCCAAGTGGACCATTACAGGTCTGTAACTCTGAGAGGGTACAAATGGTCCATTTGGTTCCATTTGTATACCCTCTCAGAGTTAAAGTAACACTGAGGATTGTACCGTGTGGATTGGGTTCCCCAATGTGGATTGGGATCCCCTGAGACCGTGGGGGTCCATATGGCATAATGCATGTCAAACTGGGGGTCCTTGAAATTAAAAAGGTAGTGTGTAAGGGAAGGAGATACTTCGTCCCAGTGTCAAGGTGTCCATGACATGTTCAAGTCACGTTGGCATTTTGCTCCATTAGAGCTTGATGAGATGCTTATTTAATTTATTGTTTTATTCATGGTGCTAATTCCTGCTGTTGGTTGTTTTTACCCCGTAAAGCAACATGTAAACCTTTGTTGAAAAAAAGTAAAAAGCCTTTAATAAAGTGGTTATTCACCCACCACGGCCTGCCCAGTATATTTAAATGAATTCACCCACCACGGCCTGCCCAGTATAAATGAATTCACCCACCACGGCCTGCCCAGTATATTTATAAATGAATTCACCCACCACGGCCTGCCCAGTATATTTAAATGAATTCACCCACCACGGCCTGCCCAGTATATTTAAATGAATTCACCCACCACGGCCTGCCCAGTATATTTATAAATGAATTCACCCACCACGGCCTGCCCAGTATATTTATAAATGAATTCACCCACCACGGCCTGCCCAGTATATTTAAATGAATTCACCCACCACGGCCTGCCCAGTATATTTAAATGAATTCACCCACCACGGCCTGCCCAGTATATTTATAAATGAATTCACCCACCACGGCCTGCCCAGTATATTTATAAATGAATTCACCCACCACGGCCTGCCCAGTATATTTAAATGAATTCACCCACCACGGCCTGCCCAGTATATTTATAAATGAATTCACCCACCACGGCCTGCCCAGTATATTTAAATGAATTCACCCACCACGGCCTGCCCAGTATATTTATAAATGAATTCACCCACCACGGCCTGCCCAGTATATTTAAATGAATTCACCCACCACGGCCTGCCCAGTATAAATGAATTCACCCACCACGGCCTGCCCAGTATATTTATAAATGAATTCACCCACCACGGCCTGCCCAGTATATTTAAATGAATTCACCCACCACGGCCTGCCCAGTATATTTGTCAACGTGTCCCTAAGCAAGACACTTGACTTAACCCCTAGTCTTGCGTAGCCAGATGATCAAAGATTTGACTGATATGTCTAGTGACATTCAATGAATGGGCTAAAACTGGGAGCAAACAATTTGTACATTGAAAAAGCAACAGCTTCACAACCAATGCAAAGACGTCATGATATCTGTATTGGTATCAAAGCAGTGGGAGTAGATGTGTTTCCGCTCGTTTTATTTGTCATCCAAGCCCATTCATTTAGATTCCCCAAGACATACAGTAGTAGGCAGAGATATCTGATGATCTGGATACGCGAGACTTCTTAACCCCCAACAGCTCAACCCAAGCACTAACCATGACCATTTCCAGTTTAATAAAGGTCTACCTTTAGCTAAGACAAGTAGAAGTATTTCACTGCAGGTATTAACCACTTACATCCTATATACTGTACTTAGTTGACTGGAGTTTCCCAGGGCTCTATACTAGGTCTGCTAGTATTGCCTTCTACACCTCTTCATGGAAAATAGCCGTTCTACATCTAGGTGAATGTTCACACCAAAATAGGGATGCTGGATTCATGTGGTTAAACCTCACAGGAAGATATGATAGCATAAAACTTAATCAGGATGACTATCTTTACCACTATGTGTGAATGTGATGTGCCGTGACTTCCTTGTTGGCTAGATCAGCAAAATGTGTGTAACATTTGCAAGCTTACTATTGAAGCTCAGAGAAACAGAACTCCTCGCTGTTGATAGCTTATTCTGCTCATTTACTCAGTGTACTGTATACAGTATATCAGTACCTTAAGGGAAATGTATACATTGTAAATGTGGTTTATGCATTCGACATGCTGTGTATATGAAGTTTTCCTGTTTGCATCCCGTTTACTTCAAGCTCTGAAATGCTATGTCCCAGAACATGAATGTTCCTTCGCCGAAATAGCAGATCTACAAGCTAAACTTGTACATTGGCTATTTTTTGGAAAGTGACAAATCATGCCACAGTAGTAAAGTAAAGTAGTCAGGCTTAATTTAGTCAGTAAGAATAGTGAAAAGGGCCAGAACCAACTGAGAGGTTAGCTGGTCATACACCAATTTATTCAAGTGACACTGATTCATTGCATAACACAACCACTGTAGAATGCATGGCTAGGATATCCATGGAATTTTATTCATTCAGGATCCCATTCAGGATTGATTGATTTTTTTATTTCACAGTATGCAGCATCAGAATGGGTACATTTCAAACAAAAGCACAAGTCATTACAAAAACTCTTACTTTGTGACAAAACCATGATAAAGCTTGTTTACAACAGGGTCCACCATTTTCAATTAATCAGAACATTTAAAGACGTACAAATATACACAAACCAGGAAATCATCATATAAAGAAAGTAAAAAAAGAGGGGTGGGGGGAACTCAGACTTTCTTTTTGTTTTGTTTTTACAGGGGCCAGTTTTGAATTGCAGCCGTCCGTAGGTGCTCTTTCAGAGCGGTTTGAAGGAGTCAAGGGATTCACATGTCTTGATGGCTGTTGGTAGGGCATTCCACATTTTAGTGGCATAGGAGCAAAAATAATTTGATCCCTTGTTTGAGCCAAATCTAGGTTGAGTGTGGACTTCGTTGACATTAAGGAAGTATTTATACATTTTATATAGGTACATGGGTAAGACACTACAGGAATCTTGTTCTTCTGGTTCTGGTTTGGTTGACATTTTGATTACATTGGTGGCCATTTTATCACCAGAAAGATTTGTCTCCAGGATGGAACCTAGGTAGGTAATTTTGTCTTTACGTGTGACTTGTCACCCACTTTAACTGAGAAGCCGTCTGCCTTGTTGAGATTACTATTTGCTCCAAAGAGAATGGATTAAATTTTTCCCAGGTGTTCCCAGTTCAGAGCTGAGGGCCTTTTAAACCTGCAGTTTGTTCAAGAAGATTGACTTCTGAGGTCAATCTTAAGGATGACAATTAGGCATGTAAAATTGTATTAGATGTGTGTAAGACGTAGTATACATTCATTAGAGCTGCTTGGGGTCATTTAGAAATGGTTCTATCAATGTGTGTGTGTGTGTGTGTGTTTTTTTATTTTATTTATAAGGATTAAATTTAAGTTTACTGTTTCAGTGCACTGATATCATTTTGAACAATAAAGTAGGCCCTATTGTTAAAATGTAAACTTTGTTAATACTTTGTTAATATGACCTTTGTTGGTAATTCCTGAGTATATTTAGCTTAAACCATTTCACCCTTGTTCTTGCATTCCATCCAACAACAGGATGCAACAGATGTCTGTTCACAATGCACCCATTATATGGGATAGTAGGACTAGTGCCACTTCCTACAGTATGGTCTTTGACATGCAGTTGAATCCTCAGGTGGCTGATATGAGAGCAATTACTGCCATCAATCTATATTTAAGTAACAAATGTTACACTTTCTGTTATTACGTTGTCACACTGAAGAAAGAAACTAGTTATTATTGTGTGTGCATGCAGGTAAATTGAGGCTTTTAAATAATTCCCTATACCATGTTTGTACAACGAATAGCAAAAATAGCTAATATACTTTTCTTTTTCACATTTTTATTTGTCATTTTTGAAAATGTTCGCCTATAATCAATGACATGCCCAAAATAGAGAAGCCAGGCTGAAAGTAGCCTCGGAAACCCAGACGTTTTATTTCCTGGAAGGCTGAAAGTGAGGGAGCAGGGTTGCATAATGTCCAGTGCAAGACGGTTTGCATCATCAGGACGTCAGTCCTCTTGCTATCTTGTCTGGGTGAAGAGGCAACATCCTACTAGCTCTGTTCCCAGGCTCAGAGAGCTGGAGGTTAGATGAGAACAAGGTCTTAGCCAAACCCCAGCAGCTTACTGGAGTATCAACTGATTCAAGTGTTTATGTGATGTGACACAGATGGTCTTCCTGGCAGCCCATTACTTATACTTGTAAGTAGAACATCCAAAGTGTTTTTATGGATGACTGGGATGTTTGTTTTAACTCATTTTCCCAGTTCCTGGGACATGGGTGGGTGGTAAGATAAACAGGGTTGAGAAGATTGCAGTTTCCTTTCACCACTTTTGTTCGATCCACAACATTTATATATGTTGAAACCCAAGTCTGTCATTGAAATTAGGCTACTGACCTTCTCTCCACATTCCTCATCGCTGATGTCTTTCCACCACAAACATCGTACCTATTCATCAACGCAGTGAAATCACCCTGTATTAACTGCCAGAGAGAGAATGGGAGAAAATATGCTTTGTGGGTGATTTTAAGTTTTAAAGGATGATATTTTCCAAGATCTTATAGGAACTGTGCGAGTTACTATGCAAGTAGGCTATGAATTAAATCCATGAGGAAGTGGCCAAAAGACCCCTTCTCAATCTGTTTGTTTCAGTCTGGCGACCATATTTTCTGCATGTCTATCTAGGCTATAAATTCCAAATGTTGCAAAAATATATAATGCAGTGAGAGCTGATTGGCTATTCTTTGCTTTCATGATTGGCTAAGTACTATTTGGCTCAGTGGGTAACCTTGACCAATACTCACTTATGCTAGTGTGACGCCCACTAAGGTGCAATCACATTAGTGCAGCATTATTTTTGTTTCACTGTGTTTTGAGGGTAATTGTCATTTATTCATTCATGTTTTCCCTTTTGAACAGTGTAATGTGGTTAATCTTGGTTTCACACCAAAATACATTTTGGTCACTAGGTGGCAGGGTGGGACTGTCTGGTTCTCAACCTTTTATGGATCAGGTCCCACTTGAAAGCATGCACTTTCAAAGCATGTTTAATGCCTGAGGAAGGTCCCTAGTGACCGAAACGTTGCGGGTGTACCTTATTGCTTTCAAAGCATGTTTAATAAAATCACACCCGTGTGAAGTGAGGCGTGCTCTTATCATTATACACAATCATACATCATCTCATGAACAACTGCATTTATGTGATTGGTTGGTTAAATTTACGTCATATTTGGCGAACATTTAACCTAATTTCTCCTTTCATTGTCAATGGCAAATATGAGACGTGTGGGGACAAGATTTACGTTATATTTGGCTATATTCTGTGCAAGTAGAACATTATTTTCTGTATAGGCCTATTTTATCCCAAGCTTTCCAAAACGAGCACCAAGTAACTATTCTGTGACTCACTGTAAGCCAGTGCAGAGATCTGAGATGCATAATGTGTTAACTTCAGTTCATTTTAATTATTGCTAGAAGTAGCTCCATTCTGAATTAGCTATTGATTGATTGATTGATTGTAAACCAAGGGCTGATAAATAACAAGTATCTTTATTGGTATGTATAGAGGCTGAATAGAACAGACCTAAGGAGTTAAGGTACAATGTTGTAAATACATGAAATTTAGAATTGACCAATTTGAAACATGTTACCATGTTTTATTTGTGCTTATCTAGTTCTAATTTATAAATGGAACTATTTTGTTGCCTGCAGGCAAGTAGACTGTTGTTAAATAATACATAGACCTGTCCACTTGTCAATGTTCCCTTGTTTGTGTATCAGATTAATTTCATAGTGTAGGTTTATGCTTGACCATGAAGTCAGGACCCAGTATATAAAATAATACATCATTAATAATCCCCCATTAATGTCAGTTACTCTTTGTTCATGACCCGGTCAGACCATCTCATGATCCAGTTTATTTTTTATATTTATTTATAGCATCCTGGCATATCTTAATAATGAGGAAATACTGTACCAAGGGACACGGTCAGCCATTTGGATTCTTGCAAAATATTAATTTATTGGTGAAATGACAGTTTTGCTTCACCACTGGCTGAGTGGTTTAAAATGACTGTGGTTTCAGCAAGATAGCCTACTTTCCTAAACATTATGAGGTTTTGTTACATTGGAGTGGACCTAAATGTTGAGTCTTTATTAATAATACTGTACATATTGTTTCTCAGTTTCTGTTGAATTGGCAGTCATGCCTACTATTTTACCATGCTGTATAATTCTGTGATTTGCAGAAGAAATAACTGAAGCTCAGTCTGACAATGGTATGATTTATGGTCTTCATTCCTAACCCTCCCAGTAGTGGTGACAATAGGCTAAGGCTATAGGCAATAGGCATCCTTTTCTTGTAATAGTCATGTTCCTTATGTAAGTTCGTAGGATGAAAACGAAGATTTTTAAAACTATATATTTTTGGAAACCTTATAGCCTAACAAATCAGAAAATGTTTGTTGCAATTTTTCCCGAGGTCGTTATAGCAGCCATCTTGGATCTTTAAAAATGGCTATTTTACAAAAATAATTTCTCAATATCTCGCCTCCTAGATGACCTAAAATCAAGATTGCAGTGGTTAAATCTACATTTGGGGGCAAGGAATTGCACATTGGGGGCAAGGAATCCAATGGAGCTGATTACATTTTAAATGAGGCATGTATGGGTGGGTATTTCGCATTTTTACATTTTACATGTAAAAATGCAAAATACCCACCTTGGGTAACCCCTTTTTTAGATTTCTGCATTTGCCCTGCTATAAAAGGTTGGCCACCAGAAATAATATCTATTACTCAGTAGGAACACAACCCATGGACAACCCGGTCAACTTGCTGCTAGAAATCCAATATTGGCCCCTATATCAGAAAGTAGCTTTGGGGATAACTTTTGAACCAGATGGGATAGAAATGCAAACTTGTTGTCTATTTCATAATTTGTGAGCATGAGAAACTCAATGGAATACTTATCTTTATGATTGGGTGTGTCGGACCCCTAATTTGCATATTTCCCAAATAATAATTCGAAAATGAGTTTTACTGTGACTTTTACAGTGACAGCTGACTGTTATGGCAAAAAGTCTGCTTTAAATAATGTGAGCACATTTGGCCAGTTTGAGCTTTCATTTCTATATTGACAATATGGCTGCAGTCATAAATAATGTATGGTCAGATATAGAGTTGTGGGGATGATTGCACAGAAAAATCTGAGAAAACGCCCACAATGTATCTTTAAGATGACATTTTAATAAATTAACTACACACCCAGCATGTGTCTGCATCTCCCTGCACTCTCTAGGTTGTCCTCAGACAAGCCCTCCATCGTTGCTTCCAGTCATCCTGGTTCTAAATACATCTGGCCAGCTCAAGAGGTAGAGCAGGTCGTCCAATGATCCATGGGTCGGCGGTTCGAATCCCGGCTCCTCCTGTCTACATGTCGAAGTGTCCTTGGGCAAGACACTGAACCCCAAATTGCTCCCGATTTGCTGGTTGGTACCTTGCATGGCTTCTGCCGCAATCGGTGTATGAATGTGTGTGTGAATGGGTGAATGTAATGCACAATCTATGTAAAGCGCCTTGGATAAAGGCGCTATATAAATGCACCATTTACCATTTTACTCCACTCCTCCCTTGGTTTATCCGGTATTTTTGTTCACAGTCTCTGGGCTGGGCTATTATAAAGTATTGTGTTTTCTTAAAAACGAAATAATTCTCGACATGGCTATTATGAGTAGCTAAGCCTAAAGCGTGATTTGAGTCATCGTATAATTATAGGCTAGCCTACGCTGTCATTATTATACCGGTTACACACCCTTTTTGTGTGGCTGTGGGCTGGCTAGGTGGCATTTGGCTGAGAGACGCCTCAGGTCCTGCCTGCAAATGTCACGTGTTTCACCCCTGCTGTCCCCCGGGCCCGCCCATCCCACTGCCAGCCACTATACCAATGGCTTAAAGAAAGGTCCTCTTTGTACACAAACATACACTAGAGATAGCAGTTCTGTCACTTGAGGATTCACCTCAAGTGATCCCATCAAGGGATTTTGAAGCGTTCGGATAGTGTGGTCTGTCGCCAGGCAAAACCAGCATTAAGGTAAGCCATCCACTGAGCCAATGATAATGGAAAGGCTCAAACCATTAGAAATAACTTTGAGGGACATAGACAATATGATATTAAATATTAAAAGCAGTTTTAAAATGCATGTTATTTGCGCTTTAAACCCTTTTACATTTTGGGCCTAGAGCTGATACAGCTCCAGAGGGAGAGAGAGATCGACACCAACCCAGAAGAACCAGGGAGGAATCCATCCAGCCCAAGCACCAACAGCAGTACCACAGAGCGAGAGGGATTCACACGGCGATCATCATGCTTCACTGCAGACTGGGCCCTCGCACCACTGTCCTGGTGATCCTGCTGGCCGTGGTGCTGCTCTACCAATGGCACATTCAGCTCAGTGTCAGCCCCACGCCTCAGCTCAGTCCCTACACCCCCAGGCCAATCAAGGGCAAGGTTCACGTACTGCTGCTATCATCATGGCAATCAGGCTCCTCTTTCCTGGGCCAGGTGTTCAGCCAGCATCCGTCAGTCTTCTATCTGATGGAGCCTGGCTGGCACGTGTGGACCACGTTGCATAATTCCGGTGCCCGGGCCCTCCGGATGGCGGTGCGGGACCTCATACGGAGCGTGTTTCACTGTGACCTCTCCACGATGCAGGCCTATATGCCGGAGCTGCATGACATTTCCACCTTGTTCAGGTGGAGCACCAGCCGCGCTCTGTGCTCCCCGCCGGTCTGCTCTCTCACGCCACGGCACAAGTTCAGCAACGAGACAGAGTGTCGTAAGCGGTGCGGTTCCAGTGTCAGGGGGCTGCAGGCGGCGGTCTGGGCCTGTCACACCTACAGCCACGTGGTGCTGAAAGAGGTACGTTTCTTTGAGCTGGAGTCGCTCTATCCACTCCTCCAAGACCCAGCGCTGGACCTCCGAATCATTCACATGGTGAGGGACCCGCGTGCCGTTGTCTGGTCGAGAGAGCAGTCAGCCAACACCTTCATGGAAGACAACGCCATTATCCTGGAACAGGGGGGCACCTTTGTGGCGGACACGCAGTACCGCGTCATGCAGGAGATTTGCCGCAGCCAAGTGCGCATCCACGAGAGGGCCACCTTTGAACCCCCAGAGTTCCTGAAGGGTCGTTACATGATGGTCCGCTACGAGGACATTGTGCAGGATCCACTGACGGAGATCAAGACCATGTACGAGTTTGTCGGTCTGGAAATGACCGGGCCGCTGCAGGATTGGATCTATACGGTGACGCACAGGAAAGGCAAAGACAACAAGAAACAGCCATTTGAAATGACATCGCAGAACGCTACCGACGTCTCCCAGGAGTGGCGTTCCACACTGGCCCATGACAAGGTCAAACAGATACAGGAAGTGTGTAAGGAAGCCATGTCGTTGCTAGGGTACAGGAACGTTGACAATGACAGAACCAACAACGCAACAACGCAACAAACCAATAATAATTAGAATGTAGTCTATATTCATAGTCTTTGATGACTAGATTTAAATACTTTTTCGAAATCTCTTTTGTCATGATGTCCACATTACACAGTACAATCCTCCGGGTCTATAAACATTAACACAGAGGACCCAATTTTAGCGTGTAATCTGATCTGCTTAATTCAACACTGATCTGCCCTGAAATGGCAGAAATTTGAGGAGATTGTTGGTTTTGTTCTGGAAGCCATGCATAACCTATTCAGAATGCAGCCCTATTGGTTCTGTTGGTGCAATGAATAATGACACTTCTGAAATGTATCCGTCACTTCCAAATACTTCAGCTTATAACAAGTGTGTGTTAAACGTGACACAAATCTCATGGGGACGTAATGCCTTAGTACAATAAACACTCCTGATTGAAAAACAATTCCAAACAAACCTGGATGGTTTGGACACACATAACAGATCAAAGTAGTTGTCACTGGTTTAACCACTGACCAGTGGTTTAACCACCTAAGCTTATGTTGTACGACAAATAGCAAAGATTGGCAAGCCACAGGCTCACAAGGTGGCATGGTGTGATGGGTTGTTGTGAGTGTGAGCTTAGATTGCATTTGGTCCTATATTAGATTTTATTTTTTATGTTTGTTATGAAACAACAGTATGGATTACTACATAATGAGAAATGATTGAAAGGGCAATAGAAGCACATACAATTATCCAGTGCACATTCTTAGTTGTGGTATAGGTGGTGGATAATAATATAAACATGGTCAGCAGCACAAAAGACAATAAGAGAAGATATAATTTAATGACCCCTGGATTCCATGTCATACATTTAATCCCTGTATGTACTGTGAGGTCTACATATTAAGAACCGTTCATATGTAACTATGCCAACTTAGTTTATGGAATGCGCACACTGCACTGCCTCAATAGAGATTTAATAGGCAGCGTTTTGGTCACAACTCACAAACATGAGGAAGAAACTGGCTTGCTTTGTTGGATTTCAATCTAAAAAACAACTCGATTATAAGGTTTAAAATGTCAATTGAGTGTGTGTGTGTGTGTCCCCATCTCTCTCCCCGTTTCCTCTCTACCTACTAGCCCAAACAATATCTTTAAAAAAAATAAAGAAGTAAATTGATCCTACTGTTCGGCATTTATAAAATAGTCATTAGCTATAACTGTGTAATCCTGCTTCTTGGAAAGTATACTATTTCCCCTTTTTTTTACTGGGTTTCTTTGATTGTTGCACATTGTTGCACAAAATCAATATCCAGCTGTATTACACGACAGGTGTTTAGGGTTTGAAGGGTATGGGAAGTCTACATTTAGGCAGTAGTCTAATCTTAAATCACCTTCATTTACAACGTGCATAACTGCATATAATACTAGATGTTTTTAAGAGACAGGTTAAAATGGAATGTAATTTTCCTGGGCCCTGGTAGGGGCGGGACTGCGACGCTCTATAAGGCATCCATTATACTAATAGCATATTATGCTTACGCATAGTTCACCCTGCAGAAACAGCATCACATTCCAGATAACAAGTTACAGCAATGACACTTCTGCGGTCTATCTATACTTTGTTATAGCAAATGCTCCACGACACAAGCATATTAAGGGTTCCACTGATCCAGTGAACATTGTTTGTATGTGCAGATCAGGGGTCATCAACATGTCCGTACATGGACAAACAAAACAAAAAAACATGTCCGTGGCAAGATGTGGCCCTTTTTTTTACAAAAAATATTGTCCATAATTTCTTCTTTTTTAATATTCACAATCTAATCCTAAATGTGTTTGAATATTGTTTTTTAAATTGTTGGGATGACATGTTAATTAATATGTTGTAGGAGATGTGTCGTATTGTACGTGATACCTGTACCACAAACAAGAGCCTACAGTATGTGTGACAGTGTGAGTCAACTCAAAAGTATGTTACCTTACCACCACCTGCATCAGACAAAGCTATTTAAGCTATTTAAGATATTAAATAGAGCTTTTTAAGCTACGTTGACACAGCTATTTAAGCTGTTGACACAGCTATTTAAGCTACGTTGACAAACAAAACTAGTTTAGCTGGTAGAACTTTCTGTCTCCTATCCTCAACACTGTCTTCTGAGAAGCCATAATACTAGCCATATACTAAGCCATATAAAGTCAGAGAGTCCCCCCCCCCCACCCCTATTTCCCATACTGTACAGGATGTTTTTTCATAGTATTGACTTTCGTTTGAAATGTACCCATTCTACATACTGTGAAATAAAAATGTCAATCAATCAATCAATCAATCAATCAATCAATCAATCAATCGCCAAATTATTTTGCAACTGAATGGCTGGATAATGGAAATTAAGAGTTTACATATACAGTGCATGCATAAACTTTCCTTAATGATTATATCTGGTTTCAGTAGGCTATTTATTTATGATGTATTTTCTCTACTAGACCTGTACGTGCCCGTCGCAGTCGGCCACCGGCCTACTTGGGAACGATGCGTGGCAGCGGTTGCAAGACATGGCCAAAGCATTTCCGGGGGTCCCCAGCCAAAAACGTTGAGAAGAGAACCCCTGGCCTAGGGGATATTTCTCATTATTTTAACAGGCTTAAAAACACATCTTGCAGGAAAAGGAGTATTTTGTAAATGCCAGTCACAATGTGGGACAGGGTCTCAATTTGTGGGACAGCTAAAAAGTATTGGAAATTAGGGACTGTCCCACGCAAAGAGGGACATCATGGTCAACCCCAGAGGGCTCCATGTGGTCACCTACCTACATGACTGTCAAAATTGTAAACAACGTGGGCGGAGACTTGAAGCAAAACAAGTGTGACGTCTTTTCCCGTCATTCAGTGCGGCATCATGGCGGACGCGGACGGCAGAGATAAGGGACTTCAAGACTACAGGAAGAAATTACTGGAACATAAAGAAATTGACGGGCGGTTAAAAGAACGTAAGAAACTAACAACGCAGACCTCCTGTGTTCTGATAATAAAACGAACTTCTTTATTTGTTCAGAGGACGTGCTGTGCCGTTAGCAGCTAGCCGTGTAGTTAGCTAGCTAGTGCTTTGTCATGCAGTGGGCATCTCCATATAAAATGAATGGATGGACGTGAACTGAACCGGCTAGCTTAATGCTAACGATGACAAGTGCAGTGTTGATTTGACAATGATTTGGTTTTATAGTGGTTTTCAAATGTTTTGGCTTCAAGCGGAGAATACAAATGGAATTCGGTCAATTTCTCGGTTTTGTCCATTAGAACCCCCTCAAGTAGCCCTGAGGTAGTCCCCTTCCTACTCTTTAGTACCTGTCAGTGTTCTTTTCGGCAAAAAGGGGTAGGAAATAAAATAGGAATAAGTAAGCATTGCTTCTTCTTATTCCTGTTATTTCTGTTAAATGATTGGGTAATGCAATGTTTGGATCATGGTAAAGCAAAGCAAAGTTACTATATTTAGTACCCAGGGTATCTGGGCTAAGCTCAAGAACTTGTTTCCAGCCAGGCCCTACTCATAGAACATTTCATGGTAGTGGTTCAATGCCTTGCTCAAGGGCACTTCAGCCCTCAACAAACCAATGAAACACAAGCGTTTCATTGGTTTGTTGAATTATTGGTCATTGGAATGTTTTAGTTTTAAATGTATTTGAGTGTTAGTTTAAAGCAGGGATGGTTAATAGACACACAATACATTGTGTGATCATAGTGCTGTTTCATTTGATCGTTTTTTAGATTGTTGTTGATGTCCTTGTCAAATAAAATAAGCATAAACGGCATCGATGTTAAAATTGTGTTTACAGTGCGAGAGCAGCTCAGAGAACAGAACAAGCTATATGAGAAGTCAGAGAATGACCTGAAAGCTCTGCAAAGTGTCGGACAGGTAAGCCTCACTGTGAACAGTTAAAATAAGACATAACTCCTATTTGATCACTGACAGTACCTCCTCTGACATTGTCCTCTGTCTTGTAGATTGTTGGAGAAGTGCTGAAACAACTGACTGAGGAGAAATGTAAGTTCATAAAAAATAACGTTTTGCAACCTTTTTAAAGATTAAAATGTTTGAGTTTGGATTCACTTAGTCCCATCTGTCACCTCAACTCGGACAGCGTTTTCATCCTGGAGTTGGGCTGGTGGTGGTATATAGGTATTTTGTAACGTTTTGACATCATAACAGGGATTTTGACAGCCTGTGCTGATGCACATTTCCAGAGTGTGCTTCCTTGTTAAATTCTGCATAGCCCAATTTAAAAAGGTGTTTCATATCGTAATATAATTTTACTGGCCAGGTTTTACTACAAACATCTGTAGGACCATGTCAGTACATTCAAATTTGCAATATGATGTTGGAAAATACGGTAGGTTAAAAATACCTTCCTACCTTCCCGGCACCCCAAGTACTGAATGTGACCTAGCTGGGTCTAGGGCACTGTGCTCTTGTACTGTATACTGCAGATTGAAACTGAATGTAAATTGAGTGGAAGTCTGAAAGATGTTGTTTTTAATTGGTGATGGTTCTCTTTACAGTCATTGTCAAGGCTACAAATGGACCTCGGTATGTGGTTGGATGTCGCAGACAGGTGCGTAGGTTAATGGAAGGTGTTAGTTCTAAAACAAAAAATAGGCTTTTTTGTTCTTGAGGAACTGTGTGTTTGCAGAGTGTTCTTGTTGCTATACTCAAGGTATTTGTACATTTTAATGATGCTGTATTTGATCTGATATACTTTTCTTCACAGCTGGATAAGTCAGAGCTCAAGCCAGGCACCAGAGTGGCACTGGATATGACTACACTCACTATAATGAGGTAGGTGGGGCGAGGGCAACAATAATGTGACCTGTTTCTACTAATTCTTGCCCATTGGGAACCTGTAAAATTGCTTTGAATTGTCATTGCTTGTAGGTTGAGCCACAAAGTGATGTGTGAGACTATTGTAGTTTTCTTATTTCTTACTTCCCCCCCCCCCTTCTTTTCTATACAAGACGCACTGTGCACTTACAACAACCTCGGCTACATTGAAAGTGAGGGCTTGCGCTCAACTGTATTTCTGAGTATAAATAAAGGAGGTGATGATCTAGAAAAAAACAACAAATGACATAAAAAGCAATAATCAGGAATTACTACCGTAAATCCTCAATTTTTAATCCAGGCTTTTATTTGTCTCAACTGATTCTGATACCGGTCTTTTATTGGAAGGAGGCAGCTATAAGAAGGAGGCCTACAGTATATTTCTACTTTTCAAACTGATCATAATGAATAAATCACATTTTGTGTCAGTTAGAACCCAGTAAAAATGTGCTTGGCTCATGTAGCCTATTGAAACCAAGTCCTCATGAGATATTAAACAGTGCAGTTGCAGGTGCTCACTGGTCACTTTTTTTATAACAATATTCCTTATGGTAATAACATCAAAAGAGTTAAGTCTTAAAAAGACAAAAGAGTGGCTGCACACACTGATAGCCAAAGAGCCGATTATTTATTAGGATGCCGAGTAAAAACCAACGTTTCGGCAGTACAACTGCCTTCTTCAGGGTATCAACACATCAATTTAACTTGAAATGTCAATTTGAAGCTATGATTCCCTGCTTTCATATGACATGAAAAATGAAAATCCAATGGCAGTCCCTCAGTCAAATCTGGTCACAAATATATATAGGCTAACTTCAACTGAGATATACTACAGTACTGTAGTCCAGCCTATTTATTGCACATTCAAATATCTGTATCTAGGCCTACAGTTAGGCTAATGACAAATGAAGACAAATAATAAAATAAATGATATGGTAGGCTAGTTCCTATAATATCAAAGCAGCTTATATGAACAGTGCAACACTGCAGTGATCTAACTCTTGTAACTTCAACGGGGTACATTCACAATGAGAGAGAGAGAGAGAGAGAGCTCGTTTGTTTCATAAAAGGTAGATCTGCTAGCAACATGGGGCTGCTGTGACTGCAGACAGCAGCCCCATGTTGCTAGCAGATCTGCCTTTTATGCATAAAAGGCTACTAGTCTACTAGTAATAAGTAACTTTGTCATGTTTTACGGACGACACGCGACCCGTTTTTCCTCCTGGAATTATCCCCCGTTACGGACGCTCCGCGACCCGTTTTTCCTCCCGGATTTTATCGATATTTGCCGGCGGCGTATCGCGGGAGGAAGCATCGATATATATCACAACATCGATATTTCAGCACACCCCTACTTACAACAATAACATTCCTACCCAACATCAGTAGTAGTTAATTAGTGAGAGAAACATGGTACTGGAAGAAAGTATTTTGTGGGCTTCTCTCTTCCCCGACACGTTCCATTGTTGTCTAACATTATGTTAAAGTGGTTGATTATATAGTAGCATTCTCTAATGATAAGATGACTTATAAGATGATTAAAACCCATTCTGGGCGGGAACCCCTTTTGGTGTTTTAACTAAGCATTGTTATACTTTAGCTATTGAAAAATAGCAGATCTACAAGCTCATAGCGCGCCACCGAGTGGCACGCTACGAGCAAGTAGGTCTGCTATTTTTGAAAAATCGTGAAAATGCGGCACAAATCTTTGAATATATATTCTTTCAGAAGACTTTTTTTATTTTGACGCCAGGCCTAAATGGGTTAACCATTTAAGCTCTCTATACTTTGTTGTATGTTGAATAGCAAACATGATCACGTGTTGCATCATGGTGCGTTTTGAGCTTGTAGATCTGCTGTTTTGCTAGTAATGACATGGGCCAAATGGGAGACGCCAGGTTGAAATTGGTTAGCCAACAGCTTGCAAGATCTGTCCAAGGGGTTTGTCTTGTCTCGTATGCAACGTTACGTGATTGTATGAAACTCTTCATGTGCTATTTATGATTTCCGTGTTCATAAAATGTGTTCCCTCTTATTCCCCCAGGTACCTGCCCAGAGAGGTCGACCCCCTGGTCTACAACATGTCTCACGAGGACCCTGGCATTGTCTCGTATTCAGAGATCGGAGGCCTCTCTGAACAGATCCGTGAGCTCCGAGAGGTGTGTCATCAAGTAGATGAGTTTAGAGCAGGGCTCTTAAATAGTTTTCCGTCAAAGGACCCCTTAGCTGAGAGTTGACAGAGATGAAGCAGCCCCACTACACCCCCATTACATATTGTATAAAATTGTATGTATTTTTAGAGTAAGTAGCCTTGCCGAGCCATGAGGCCCATAGGGCAGGAGCCTATCTCCTGTTTCTGTAGCGTGAGGCAGCTTGATGTACAAGTACACCCCCTGGACATGACGCTAGTATGTCGCAGGGACTTACCCCCAATCCAACCCTTGATGCTGAGTGTCAAGCAGGGAGGCACTGGGTCCCATTTTTTTAGAGTCTTTGGTATGACCTGGCCGGGGATTGAACCCCGACCTCCCAGTCACAGGGCGGACACTCTAACCACAAGGCCACTGAGCTGTCTTAAGTGTTAACCACTTAAACCCTCAAAAACTTGGATTTGGTCTGGTCTTTTCACCCCCTATACCGCTTTGCCGAAAATAGCCGATCTACAAGCTTGTAGAACTGCTATTTTCACCTAAGGTTCCCCTCAGAATAGAGATGCTAGGGTTTAAGTGGTTAATTTAAAAAAGAAAGTTCCTAATTCCTATGACACAAATATTTGGCACTCCCCCTGTAGTAAATCTGAGGACCCCTTGTTGAAGTCCCCTGAGTTCAGAGATTGGCTCAAAGCTGAGCCATTAGACAACTGTATACTGGGTCAAGTTGTATATCTAAGACAGGGGTTCCCAAACTGGTGCGTGCACCCCTTGTGGTGCGCGAACACCCTCTAGGGGGTGCGTGACATGAAATGGTAATGGCGGTTTTATGGTGTTATTTAGCATAAACGGCAAAATCCGGTAAACACTATTGTAAGGAGATGTATAGAGCAGCTGCATGTCTCTCAGTGTAGTGACATTCTGTGATTATTTGCCATAATCATATTAAAACATTTATAATTTTCGACCAAATGCAACAAGACTTATAGCGTCGGGAGGTAACAGGTGGTGCACACTGAACGGCCAAAAAGTTTGGGGACCACTGATCTAAGAGAACTTGTCCTGCCAAACATGTTGAACAACAATCTTAATTTCCGTGTTAGGTGATTGAACTGCCGCTAACCAACCCTGAGCTGTTCCTGCGAGTGGGAATCGTCCCTCCAAAGGGCTGTCTGCTCTACGGACCACCAGGTGAGATTGTTGTAGACGTTTGTAGCTCAATTAAGAAGAGTAAAACCCTAGTACTGCCTACATTATTGGTTTCATTCTCTTCTGTCCTTTCTCATGGTATCAAACAATTCTTTCCATAGGCACTGGGAAGACTCTTCTAGCCAGAGCTGTCGCCAGTCAACTGGACTGCAATTTTCTAAAGGTGAAGAGCATCACCATGTTTACACATATATTAGTGTTAGTGTTGATGCACTACATTGTTCAATGTTGTTCATTTCACCCGACTTACATGACCATTTACCATTGACTAGGGTTCATGATGTTGTTTACTCTTGCACTTTGTAAGTCACTCTGAATAAGAGCACCTGCTAAATGCCTGGATTTTAAATCCTATAATGCAGTGGTTCCCAAACTATATAGCTTATGCAATTTATATTTCCATGTGGGGGGTGCGTCAGCCAGGTCGAGGTAACAGGGTGTGCATGGCCAAAAAGGCTTGGGAACCGCTGCTATAATGTATTGAAATGTCCTGTTAAAGTTTTTGAAAACCTGTGTGTGTGTGTGTGTGTGTGTGTGTGTGTGTGTGTGTGTGTGTGTGTGTGTGTGTGTGTGTGTGTGTGTGTGTGTGTGTGTGTGTGTGTGTGTGTGTGTGTGTGTGTGTGTGTGTGTGTGTGTGTGTGTGTGTGTGTGTGTGTGTGTGTGTGTGTGTGTGTGTGTGTGTGTGTGTGTGTGTGTGTGTGTGTGTGTGTGTGTGTGTGTGTGTGTGTGTGTGTGTGTGTGTGTGTGTGTGTGTGTGTGTGTGTGTGTGTGTGTGTGTGTGTGTGTGTGTGTGTGTGTGTGTGTGTGTGTTACAGGTGGTGTCCAGCTCCATTGTGGATAAGTACATTGGTGAGAGTGCACGGTTGATTAGAGAGATGTTCAACTACGCCAGAGACCACCAGCCCTGCATCATCTTCATGGATGAGATCGATGCCATTGGTGAGCCATTGGATTGCTTTGAAGTCAGGATGTTTTAGAAGGCTTATTTTCTTCATTCGCATCACCAGCAGAAATTAGGAATTTCTCTGTTCATTTCTCCGTTTGTTGACCACCAAGTGTCACTGTTGCGCAGCCGCACGTGCACACACACAACACACACACACACACAGGCCAGGGCGTATGGCTTGTACAGTATTGCACTTGGATTTATTTCATCTTCCAGTATCATCTTCCAGATCTATATAGTATTGTCAGGTCACTGGCTCTGTCCTTGATTGATCTCACAGCTGTTTGCTTGTGGAATTGAAGTTTATTTTATGGTTGCAGACTTGCAGTCAGTGTTCAGGTCTGCTCTGCTAAATGGTCCCTTGAAGGTCAAATTAATGTGTGATCAATATTAATGTGTTTGTTCCTTCATGTATTTCAGGTGGCCGTCGTTTCTCAGAGGGAACTTCAGCAGACAGAGAGATTCAGAGGACTCTTATGGAGGTACTCACTTCCATTTACTAGACAGCTTGAGGGAGAACAGTTTTTAGTCATCAGTAACCACTTTGAACCTGGCATTCCTATTATTATTATTATTATTATTATTTGTAGTAGACGGCACCTCAGGAGCAGTATGGGTTAGCGCCCCAGCCTGCATCCTCCGTGAGGAGGAAGCCCAAAAACCTTCTGTGAGGCCTTTAGGAGGGCCATTCGAGCCGCAAGTGGAGCCTGCAGTACTACCATTGCCCAGCGATGGAGCCTGCAGAACCATTGCGGCTCAAGAATCCACCACTCCTGAATGAAGTGTCTGGTGCTGGGAGTCTGGTGCAACACACAGGTCCTAGCTGTACTCCTGGTGAGAGCAGGAGTGGACCTGGTGAGATGTAGGAGGGGCCCGGACAGGAGTCAACCCACAGAGCCTAGTACCTCTCAGTCCCGGCATAGTAGTTCCGGAGTGGTTCCAACGGATTGTGTGGCCCTGGTCTTTCCCTAGTGGGTCTGATCGAGGGTAGCTACTGGTACGTAAGTCGGGACTTGATCATCCCGGCTGGGTCACCCGAGTGAGGGGTATGATGTTCGTGAGAACCGAAACCCCGATGACCTTGGGATACATCACTGAGGATACGTCCCAGTTGCATCCATGCGATGTATTTTCGTTCTTTTAAGAACATTTCCAAACATTTAAAACAAATTGTAAAAAATACATTGTAGATCTGCTATTTTTGCTACTTTTGGACGACACTGGCATTCAATAAGGTATAAACTAGGAGGACATGAAAAATTCATGAAGAAATATAGAAAATATGAAATATGGAGAACATACTGCCCGACAGCTATGATATGCAACAATCTTGCAGCCCTAACCATAAACATGTATTCAACTTTAACTTGACTCATTTGAATCCTGTGTGATCCTCAGCTGCTGAACCAGATGGACGGTTTCGACACCCTGCACAGAGTAAAAATGATCATGGCCACTAACAGACCTGACACATTGGATCCCGCTCTGCTGCGTCCTGGCAGGCTGGACCGCAAAATACGTAAGCTCACCGCTCCACTCTAGGATATTTAGCATAATCGTTTCCATGCTGAAAGATGTCCATACATATTTATATATTGCCCAAATGATATATGTCGGGTTCATGCTATATCATGCTATGCCTATCTAAATTTACTGTATTTGTTGCTTGTTGTTTTCTTGCATTTTGTCTTTTCTGATTTTAGGTGATATTTTTATGTTTTGTCTTTTGTTTTCTCTGTGTACACAATAAACAGCATTTGGCAGCTATGATTGTGCGGCTATACATTTGTTCCCTTTCTAGTATTTTTCCCGTTGGCTGGCACCTCACAAGGACCGGTGTGCTGTGCACCTTTCTGTTATATATTATATTATATATTCTTTTTTTCACTCATTGTACCACTGAGTTGTCATTAAGACGGACTAAAATAACTTCTTCTGTTTGTACAGATATCGAGCTGCCCAATGAGCAAGCTCGTCTAGACATTATGAAGATCCACGCGAGTCCAATCACTAAACATGGAGAAATAGGTTTGTTAAAACGCTACATGACTCATCTCTTTCCACAATAAGATATTGTACTCAGTGTTAGGCCTGTCAAAATTATTACAAATTTGCTATGTCGCAATTATTGGAGCTAATCACAATTATTTTGCATATCTCTGGAATCGTTTTCATTTATCTGTATAAAAATAGCCGGATGAAATTAACTCATTTGGCACCGTAATAGCCTTTTGAATTTATGTTTATTGTACAATGCCAAAAACACAATTAAATCATTAATTGATGTTGACCATTAGTCTGCTTTTAAACACATTGTTCATTATTACTGTCTGTCAGATTATGAAGCCATCGTGAAGCTGTCTGATGGATTCAATGGAGCCGATCTAAGGAATGTGTGCACAGAAGCAGGTAGGGTTGGGATTGTTTTTCAAAACTGAAACCATTACTAAATCAGCTTATTAAATCCAAGAGACAATTTCTTAGATAAATAAACTAAATTGTTTTTATTGCACAAAATTACCTTTGCCCGAGATGGTCTAATAAACATGATGGCATACTGCTTGTATTCATCATTAAGATCAACAAAATAAATTGTAGCCTTAACTGCATCAGTGTTTTATTTAACCAAATGGCCTAGATCCTTTCTACATAATGTTTTAAAAAATATGGCATATATTACTTATATTTAATTCTGCGTGTGACATGTATAAACACAGAATGTGATACTGTGTGATCATTTATTGTGATTTTACCTATGCATATCAGCATATTTCCGGACTCTAGAAACAAGTCAGTTTAATTGCTAAAGAAGACAAAAGTGACAATTGGAAATGGTGAGCGTAGTTTTGTTAAGGGCCCGTTTTCACTGCTGTTTTAGCTTGTTCTAACTTAACCACCTTGGATCTTGAAGTCCCCAAGTGGATCGGTAGGTGCTGATATCATAGTTATTTTCATTTAGAATATAATTTGTAGTTGAATAGCGATTCACCCGCCGTCCACGGTCTGAGCTGAGGAGTGCTCGGCATGAGTACATATCATTTTTTGCTTCTTTCAATGAACAGTGGATATGTTATGTTAATAATTTTACGGTAAGAAAACAGCTAGTCTGGAATTCACCTTTAATAGTGATTACAATATAACTAACAAAATAATTCCCGGTATTACCAAATGAGTTACATATCCCTAGCCATAGGGGATTTGACTGAATGAATATGTACCCATTCAAGATTGTATCCACAGATACACATTTTCTTAGTATTCTATCGATTACTTAAAAAAAGAAGACTATATATCAACAAATTTAGTTTAAATAAACTACATTTGTATTTGTCGATTAACCACTTACACACTGTTTCATACTTCAGCATACAACGGTGCCACACGAATATAGCCAATCTATGAGCTTGATGAGGCATGTTGAGCTTGTACTGTAGATCTGCTATTTGTGCTATTAGTTACTATTAAATGTGTCATCCATGACCCCAAAATCGATTCATCAATATTTTTCCCCCATCATCTGTTGACCCCTACACAGATGTCTCTTAGTTAGTTTATGTTGACTTTGTGTTTGTCTGTAGGATTGTTTGCCATCCGTGCGGACCGTGAGTATGTCACTCAGGAGGACTTTATGAAAGCTGTGCGCAAGGTGGGAGATTCCAAGAAACTGGAGTCAAAGTTGGACTACAAGCCTTTATAAATGCTTTTGTGTCTGTTTTTCTTTTCTTTACCACATGAACCCTAGAGTCCCTATTCTGGGGGAGAACATTGCAGATCCACAAGCTCACAGCGTGTCACAATATGATCAGTGTGAGCTTGTGGATAGGCTATTTTTTAGCAAAGAGATTTGGTATACTGGGGAGGGGGCGGGCAAGGATAGACCCCAGAGGGACTGAAGTATAGTTTAGGTTGCAAGTTTTCAAAGTGGGATATGCGTTTTGCTGTGTTATAACTATCCCATAAAAGGCCATAAAAACAAAACAACGTTACTTATTTTGTATGTTTGTGGAAAGCGACATAGTATAATTTATTTACAGTTGCCAACAAAGTGACCTCAAGTAGTATTCACTTCATGCTATAAGTCTCTAGTCTGACTTTCCTGCTATGTATCTGAGATTCATCATTACATTTGTATAAAAGTATATAATAAAATTAAGCCTTACAATTAACACTATTGTCTTATTTTATTTCATAGATAAGGCTAGTCTAGCTACTGTTAACACATTGACAGCCTAAATTAAAACATATTTTATTTGTCGCCTTCTTAAACTGATCCAAAACACATCAATTCATTCACAGGCAATTTGAGGAATGTGACTTCCAATGTGTGATAAGAATCAGTGAATTGCTCACTGGTAACCACTGTTGCATATGATCAAAGCCCTTTATTACTTTGCTCACTTGCATTGCTTGAAATAGGTCCTACCATGAGGTCCATGAGCGAGATTGCATCATCTCTTGAAATACTGTGACTACATTCAGAGATTGACACGTGTTGTCGAAATGCAATCAAAAAGCGGCAACAAGTACGAATTTACACTCGTGTGCATTTCATACACATTCCAAACAAAGTTTCATTTAGAATTCTACTTAGTTAAAACCTTCACTCAATGGGAGTTTGTACTGAACATGAATCTACTATTCGGCTAAATATTCTCCATGGAATAAATATGTACATAACATACAACAATATATACATAGAATATTCTGTTATTTGGTCTAATGAACTAATAACAATCCAGTGCTAATAAATAATATTAACTTGTTAAATACAGCGTTGGCTCATTCCTCTTCTAATAAAACTGGCCCGTGTAACAGACCAAAGGACTCCAGCACGAAGGCTCTGCATATGGGACAGTGCTGAAAGCGCGACACGCAGCTGTCACACACGCATGCGTGTCTGCACGGCAGCAGCACGCGGTTCACGGGTGCATTCTGGCAAACAACGCAGTCTTTGCCTTTTTTCTCACAGCAGTCCTCTTCGTCGCCGTCCTCTAGTTGGGGTTGCTCCGGGGCTTCACTGGGCTCTGTGTCGCTGTGCTGTGGTGCCTCTGGGTGCTCTGTGCTTTGGTCTGAGTCTGATGGTCCAAACGACTCGCCGTCCTCTGCTGACATGAACAGAGGCTGTGGGAAATGAGAGACATTGTGCTGGTGTCACCGTTTTGTTGTAAAAGCCCGTGAGAAGCCATTCATCCACTTATTTGGCAGCCAAGTTTGATTTTCTTGGACATTACTCGATTAACTACCCCAAGGCACCATTTTGTATCTATTTGTTGTGTATTTCTGTTGAAACACATGTTGTATGTAATGTGCATTGCAAGTGAAGTTTTACTTGACGGACCTATCCAACAAGCAAAGTTTTCAGAAAATGAAGCAATATTTCAGAACGCGGCAGAAACTGTGGTTAGTACATCCCCCATGCCATACCTTTAGCTCATACATGTTCCCCTGTGAGGTGAGAAGGTATTGAAACAGGGTGCGTGCAGAAAGGCCATATTTGTCATCAGGTACATGGATGACTGTCACACTGGCCACCTGGACAGGAAAGCAAGCAACAGAAGCACAAATACAGCAACAAAAAAGAAAAGCAGTACAAGAGTCACAAACAGGCTTTCACACTTCAATGGATCATAGTACAAACTTCATATTCACACTTTTCACAGGGTAGGCATTTTGCGTGTATGTAATACACCACTGAGTATGACCAAAGACCTACTGTCTTTGGTCAACATCATACTACTAGACATCTTTGACAGATTTCCTGTATTTGTGTCATGTGGCTTTTAATTCCAATGGAGAAGTGACCATTTTTTTTGAAGATGTAGCCTACAATGACCAGCCCAAAATAGGACTTTGGGCTGTCATTTTAGATTTTGCGTTGGCTATTCAAAAATAGCAGATATATACAAGCTCAGAGCGCGTCATTTCATACCGCACTGCAAGCTTGTACATCTGCCCTTTTTTTCTTCTTTTTACTAATCTTGAAAGTGTGAGTACTGATTTAGAAGGCATTTTCAGAATCGTCCTAAAGTCAGGTTACGGTGCAGCAGTAGGTAGTATCATGCTCATTACTAGGACTCACAATGTTGTATGCCTCCCTGGCTTCTGGCTGTGCCAGAGTCAACACCGCCACTAGAGGGTAGCGATCTCTTGGCAATGGACCAAAGTCTGTGATTCCCAGATCAGCTGGTAAGACCATGTGAACCTCTTCTTCATCTCCACTGCCAATTCTGAGTGGTTGGTGAAGGGATTTAACACACAGCACATGCCTTGACATGGACTTATTGGATATAACTGGAACACAGATTCCCAAATATACATAAATTACATTCCTACTAACACCAGTGGTTTTCAAAGTGGGATTCAGCAGGAACCCTCAGGGTTCCAGAGGGTTCTAATTCGACCCTTACAGGTCTGTAATACATTTTGTACACTCTCAGACTTATGCAGGTCCGACTCATTGGAATTTAAAAGTTTGAGAACTACTCTCTTCCAGTTCCAAGTGCTGTGTCATAAAGGATACTGGAATCTGTGGCTGTACTGGTACTGGAGGATGTGCTGGAACTGCTGTGGGGTGGTGAGTCTTTGGGCATATTGGTGTGCCTGGAAAGCCCCCTGGAGGGCATGGACCCCACAACCCCAGAAACAGGTCAACACACATGGTTCCAGGCAGCAAGGCTTCAGAGATACACCCTCTAGAAGGAATGGAGATGTATTATGTGTTAGATGTGGTGAGCAGAGGAACCAAAGCCACATGTTAGTTTATTTCTAGGCTAGCTTTGGCTATGGAGGACCCCAATGGAAACAAGCCTTAGTGCTTTTGTGTTTTTTTTGTAATACTCTCAGCTTGAGTGGTGAGTGAATGTGTTCTTACCAGTAATGGAGGCCAGCCCAGAGCCCACCTCCAGGGCAAAGGGGTTGGTCACCTGAACCATCCTCTTCTCTGGTACTGGTAACACTGATTCTGACTCATCAGAACTCCGTAGTATCACTGGCACATCAAACCCAAACCTATAGGGTACAGAATTAAGCAATATGAAGTCTAGGACAGAAACCATAAAATCCTTCCTGGCTAATCTCACAAACACTACACAGGCAAAGTCAATACCTGAATATTTGTTTTTAATTGTTTGTTTTTAACTGTCATCAATCAGTTCCACTGTCTCCAGGCTATGGCCAGTCTATTGCTTACTTGGAGCCCAGTTTGTTCTGTGTGTCCCCAAGTCCCCTTAGGGCTGATGTAATCGATATGAAGCCAGAGTTTCACAGTTAAGCCATTATTATTATTAGACCATGTCCCCTTTCTTTTTTATGGGCTTGCTGGCACCAAGGCTAAAGAAAGCCATGATGATGATGATGCACTTGCCAAAAACAGACTTAAATTATTGCCTCCGTTAATTGACAATCACCGGGAAAAATACATGTATAAACTTTAAAGTGCTCACACTGAATTCACGCCAAGCCAACAACAGCAATTCGTTGGTATGACGCGGACAATAATTATAGTCCTGTCACCGACGTAGATTAAAAGCCTAATTTATACCCCATAGTATGGCGGTGTCGCTTGCCAAAAAAAAGAAAGAAAAGGAACTGAGATCTACAGGTCTTTTTGGCAAAGCAACTCCGATGCAGAACTGTTGCGACATCGTATGGGTGACACACGTCCAAATTACAAATGATGCTGATCCATCCATTCGGACCGCCTCGAATCAAGACTATGGCATAGTATTTTATTGATTTTGACATTTTGCATAATGTAAAAGTCAGACTCGATCAAATCAAATAAATCTATATAGTCTTCCAAGGCTAGCTGATGCTGCTGATCCCAAAATTGAAACGAGGCGCTACTGTAACCTTAACATGTATTTAATTAACAACATATTTTGACAAATGACAACATTTACCACAACATCATCGTCGTCCTTGTTATTACGTGACACAAAACCAGTATTTACTTACCAGCCAAGGACCATCGCCGCCGTGACAACGAAACATAACGACACGACGCTAATGTAAAACAACGGGGAGTATTCATACAGCGTCACTAGAAACACGGCGACCATTTCATATGGATTTCAACCCGATTTTGTCCTAAAATCCGAGGATAAACAACAACATCCATGCACTGACATCATCAACAACACACTTCCGTACACGGACGGTGGCCTGTGAGGGGATTGGTCGTGGCTTCGGGGCGAAAGCAGCAGCTGATCTACAAGCTCACAACGCGTCGCGTTCTGAGCTTGTGGATCTGCTACTTTCCAGCACAGATCGCGCTTGTACAAAGTGATGCGTATTTTACACGCATTTGGGAGGAGCACGTATACATAGCTTCTATCATCCATTGAGCGCTCTAGTAAATGCAGTGTTTTGTGTGAGGGTTTGGTAGGCTATTATTATTTCTAATAACTGTGATCAGATAGGACACCATCAGAGGGCAAAATGGAACGTTTAATCGTATTAAGGTTAACGGTTATTTGAGGCTTTGTAATGTTGAGCATCGTGCGTTATCTGGCGCACAGATGGTGCCAGATGCTGAGGCAGGGAAAGTGCTATAAACCCCCGGTTTATGCTATAGCCTAGTCTTCATCATGGTAGCCCTGGTGATGATGGTGATGGAAGAAGGGGCATACTGACTGTTTATTTCTATGTAGGCCTATTGAACTACAGCGATTTTTTTTACACACAACAACGATTGAGAAAACATCGCGCTTTGACAAGAAGATGAGCAATTTAAAGGATGACCCGTTGTTCATCCGTCAACAGAGCTCCGAGAACAACTCCGTCAGCAGTAGCGACTGGGACATGGCCAACGACATGTCCCCCTGCTACGAGGACCCGATGGTGGACATCATCGTCCAAGGCGGGGAGCCGATGATGCCGGGGATTGACAGCAGACACCTGCCGCTGTTAGGGGACCCCCGCTTCCACCAGTCGGAGGACGGCATGATCCTTGGCCTGGGGGAGGACGCCTACTCGGCTTACCACCACCACTCCCATCATCTCCTCCATCATCACCATCATCATCATCATCATCATCATGCCGCCGATCCCGGAGGGGGTACATCCTATCTGGATGTCCTCGACCCCAACGACTACACGGAAAGTGACGGGAACGTCTCGTCCAGCAAGAAGTAGGCTATTTACAATTATTATAGGCTAATTGGCCGTAGTTATGGTTATTGATAATTATTTGTATTTGTTTAAAAAAAAATCAATGCCTACATTTTCAAACATTTTCAAAAACAATTGTGGACATATCAGAGCCTACATCTACAGTACAAGCTTGCAACGCCATGCGTTGTGAGCTTGTAGATCTACTATTTCCACTATATATTTTAAGTATAACATTATTAAATAGGCACAATTTTGTATCCAATCTGTATATGGTCTACTTATACAAATAGGCTGGTTGTATTTAGTTTCCCTGCTACTCTATTGAGACATTTAGGCCTCTTGTCAAAGGTCATGCCTTGTATCTGACAAAATTCAATTTATCCCCTGAGCATTGAGCAAGCAGGCAGGCTCTATATTACCCAATGGTTAAAAAGTCAGCTCTTGCAGAGGAAACCGTGTTGAAATCTGGGGTAGAGGCCTGGGCCATGGCTCAGTGGTCCAGGCACCTTGGCTGGTAATCCAGTCTGGCAGTGTGCCGTGGGTTCGACTCCCGATCCCGACGGCCTTTACTGCATGTCTTCCCCCCATCTCTCTCTCCATTTCCTGTCAGCCTACTTAACTGTCTGTCCCTCCAAAAAATATAAAATAAAGGCGAAAGCCACAATAAAAACATTAAAAAAATAAATAAAAATAAATCTGGGGTAGAAGAGGAAAGTTAGCCTATAGTGCCGCTTTAGGTTATTTATCATTATATGCCCTGTGCAATTTATTTCCTAAAATCCAAATATAAATGTAATCTTTTATTTTGTCTATATATTATGTTCCAATGTTCAATGCCAAAAAAACGCAAATTAAATCGTTAATCGCAATTATTTGTGTGACAATTAATCGACAAGTAAAGTGTCCTGATCGTGACAGCCCTGCCAAGAAGCGGAACCGCTCCACCAGTTCGCGGCACCGCGGGGAGGTGGTGACAGAGCTGGGCCCGGAGGAGCTGCGCTGGTTCTACAAGGAGGACAAGCGCACGTGGAAGCCGTTCATCGGACACGACTCGCTGAAGATCGAGATGGTCTACCAGCGCTTCTGCGAACAGAACCCAGACAGGGTATATGGGACTATACGACTGTCCATGATTTCCCTAGCGATTATTCTATTATACTTTTTTCTCCCTTGATTATTTGAATAATCGAGAAGGATGTTTTTCGTTTCTTATATAGGCTAACAATGAACCCATCAAGTATTATTTGTAAAATGTAAAATAACCATGAATAATCTAAAAATCACACCCGTGTGAAGTAAGTGGTGCAACTCCGTGTGGGGGTCCCCGCTGGGGGGGGGGGGGGGGGGGGGGGTTCCAGACCCACAGGAACGCACCCAGGGTGCCGGCCCGATTCCGGCAAGCCGCCCCGCGTCCGAAACGGTTGAGAAATGACAGAGTTACCGTGTGGGGGTCCCTCTACTGTACTACTGTACTGTCACTGTACTATACTGGCACACCCAAAATCACCATATATACAGTTAATATGTGCGTGTGTGTTTGTGTGTGTGTTAGGTTGCGTACAGGTGGTGAAAAACAACCATGCTGTTTTCGTGCTCAGACGCACCCAGCCAGCCACCCAGCCACCCACCCACACACATAGTCACTTAAGGAAGTGGTTGCACCACTTAAAAACAATCTATTCATTGATAGCCTATTCTCAATTACTCGACTAATCGAGAGGTTTAATATAGATAAAAATTGTTCTGCACAGTGCAACAAAGTAGCAAACTCTGCTGAAATATAAAAATCACACCCGTGTGAACTGAGTGGTGTAAGGTTTTATATAGCATGATCAGCTGTGGTCTGACGTAATGTCTGACGTAATGAAATCACACCCGGATGTGATTTCACAACTGGCTTTTTTTGTGCAGAAAAAATGAGCATGGTTGCTACGGTCATCCAGTTCACCCGGGTGTGATTTAATTACGTCAGAAATTATTTCGAACATAGCAACCATGCTCATTTTTTTCTGCACACAAAAGCCAGTTGTAGGAGTGGTTTACACCACTCAAAAAATAGCCATTATAGGCCTATACAAGCTGTTTACAATAATTTTGACATTTTTAGAATTCTTTTTCACTTATTTTCACACATCAATTAGGCCTATTTATTATCGATTATCTTTGTTACCGATAAACAAACCGTTGCACCCATAGGTGAGACGCCGAGGTCCTGCTCCTCTTCGCCTTCCCAGCGACGAGGGCGACGACACGTTTGCCTCCGACGAGGAGATCCAGGCGGAGAGCGACACCGAGGCGGCCGTTCCCGCCGAGCCGGCGGCGGCGGGAGGAAGCGCACAGCGCGGGTCCTCTGTGTCCTCTGACTGGGAGCTGGATGCAGGCAGCAGCAGCATCAACAACGTGGAGGCTGTGTGCGTGCGAGGAGGTCTATATGAAGTGGACATCAAAGAGAAGGAATGCTACCCCGTGTACTGGAACCGTGAGCAGCCTTACTCCTATATTTGTTTTATAATGACAAAGTGGCGTAGTTAACTGGTCCACTTGAGAGATACAAATAGATAAAGATAGATACCAATTGTAATGTGTATTACTACCACTGCTGCTACTACTACTACTACCCTTAGCCTATTGAACAGATGAATTGCCCTGAAGTCTCACTCACAACTCATGTCATTAATAATCTTTATCACTATTCCCCAATTTACAACAGTATCACAATCATTAACGCAACACTAAGCGTGCACATGGACAGAATGAATCACCTTTCCAGTTGTGGTTTTCCTCTTCTCATACAGTCTCATTAGCATCATGCTTTTATAAGTGTT
>NC_136798.1:27043716-27146216 GCF_951216825.1 Electrona antarctica
TTGATACACATATGTGTCTCCTCATGCCGGACAACTTTCGTGTTCTGACTTTTGACCTCTGACCTTTAAATCACCCGCCATTTTGAATTATATGAAAAACAGTTAAAATGTATCTGCTCCCAGGATCTTTGATGAAAATGCACGAAAACTTCTACACGTGAACTTTGGACCTATACGGACAAATAATCGTAGCACATTTTTGTTAAGTGAAATAATGAGCCAATTGTATTGTCTTCTTTCTTGGTCCCGCCTTATCGCTGCTTGCAGCTATATTTTTATTTTATTATTGTCTCCACCAGGCCGAAGGCATGGGGAGAGAGTATGTTTTACACTCCGTCCGTCCGTGTGTCTGTCCGCGAGCGCGTGAGTGTGTGTCTGTCCGTCCATCCGTGTACAGTTAATCTCGATGAACATCTGCCCCAATTTTCATATTCCATATTCCATTCCCATTGGCTACGATTGCCTTCCAAAGTTTGCAGGATTGGTCCGTTTGGAACAAAGTGCCTCTTAACACAGCGTGCGGTTTCTGTGCAATTATGCACACACATTCCCACTAGGCAGAGGAAGAAATGCAACTTAAACATTTTCAAATTAGCCTCATTACATTACATTACATTACATTACATTACATTACATTACTCGCACAGATTTTATCCATACATCACGCAAATCGGTATACACTATCTCTATAGACGCGTGTTCAACACAGATCTGATCTGATTGTTCATATATTCCTCCTAAACATTTTGACCAAACATCACAAATGCTGTTATCCTGGTTATTATTGCAGCTGAAAAAGCCTCAGAACACAGAGAGAAAACAAACCCTGCCATGAATCACTGGAGTGGATGTTTCAGTTAAAACCTTTTAATACACGTTTAATGTTTTTAAAACCGGCATGTCATGAAACCTTTAAGAAAGTGAAACATGAGAGCGAACATGTCAAATAACAAAAACAAAGCACGGCGAACGCATGTAAAGCATGCACAGGTGTCGTGGTTTGTACATCATGCTTGTTTGGATAGAACTGCAGTGGTTTGATTACTACTGATCCTATCATCCTACGAGCGCGAGAACCAGCACACCTTCTCACATGGTTCTGCATTTATTTACCAACAATACGTTGGCATTGTCATATTGCCCCTAAACAAATACACTTTGTGAGAAATGGTGCAGGAACTCTTTTTTCAACCCCACCCTACACCTTTTAAAGATTGATTGATACTGATCTTCTAACCCCCTGGTGTACTCAGCCTCTAGCAGCCGTACCCGTCTCCATCGAGGGTATGTGGAGGAGGCCGCCCCTGAGGACACCCCGCCTGAAACCACTCACATCGTGTTTGTGGTTCACGGCATCGGTCAGAAAATGGACCAGGGGCGGATCATCAGGAACACAAGCATGTGAGTACAATAGTTACTCATCTTAAATCATAAAACTAAATGATAAAACTAAAACAAATTCTCACTCTCAGGTTGTACTATCCCGTCACACCAAACATCTGACGCATTGTCAAATCCGTCCGAACTTGTCGTCCGTTTCACGCAATGCTTATGGGTGTGACACTACGGTAGATCACTAAATACAATATTAGTCATCTTAGATCCCTCACTACAATATATACTGAGTGGTTAGGGTGCATACCACATGGGCTTTAATACCCGACAGCGAGGGAATTGAACCAGGGACTACTCTCTCTCCACTGTATAGCTTTAACATTAGGGATAAAAACAGCCCACAAAACTACTTAAAAAAGGTTACTCATCTTGAATTAGAGGGGTTATCAGCAGTCACAGAAATGTCCTTCAGGCACTTTTATTTAGTTGGCACGAGCAGCAACACGTTTTGTAACACATTGGTCTGTATACTGCCACGTGCCAAATAAATAAAAGAGCTTGAAGGACATTCATTTTATCACCACTGTCCGGTGGAAACTTTGTAGGCCTATGTCCAAAACCATGATTTTTTTTAAATAGTGAAAAGAGCAGTGCTTAATTTGTAAATGATTAGGTGCCAGAGCGCGTGTGTGACACTGTGCTAGGGCACAGTGCGCAAAATTAATTTTTTTGTCGTAAATTGAACACAATCAAAGGCCAGTGACGGGGTGGCGAACACAATAGGAACACAATAGTGTAGGCAATAGGTATATACCACCATTTGCAGGCGAGCTCCGGCAAGCTCCAGCATTAATTAAGCCCTGGAAAAGAGCCAAACTACAAGCACACATAGCTATTTTCACTACTTTTGTGTGACACTCTTGTATGACAAAGTTAGATATTAATTTACAAGGGAAAAAACTGAAATATGGATATATGAGGTTTCTGCCCGACAGCAATGTTATATGAGTGCTGGTAAAAACCTAGCCTTGTGTAGCCCGACAATATTAGTCTTGTCCTTCTTAGTGTTTTTTCCAAGGGGCGCAGCCCGCTTGACTGTCCCCTACAGCCCTTTCTGAAACCAGTCCCTTGACTTGAAGTGCTCTCGGGAGGTTCCCTCGTCAGAAAGTGCCCCTCCAGCTGAATCAAGTTCCATTGATTAGGGTGCTGGGTATAAAAAACTGTTTGGAAATACACTCGCCCTCCTTGTGCAGAAACAGGAAACAGACACCATTCGTTGCCATGGTTACCATCACGCAATTGTGTTACCTGTTATTTTGTTTGTACAGTTATATTGCATTTTAGCGTGTATGTTTGTGACATGTGGATTTCATTAATATGGAAAAAGGAAATACAGCGTGTCAAAAATGACATGTCATATACATCCATGGTGTTTATAAATCATAAGTTGTTTTGTTTGTGTGGTTTCATAACTTTCATTTATCGTTTTTTTCACGGTGGGGTAAATAAAGAGCCCTTGTGAACATCAGTTGGAGTGTTGTCTATTCTGCATCAGATGAAGATTGTTTAGGAGGAGTTTATTTATCATTTATTTGTGGTGGTACTTACATTTGTAGGTCGCGTTTTCCATGCGGACAGAGAACAGGGCTGCACAAGGCAATCGAGTCTAGATCGGCACAGACTCGCTCTTGAGGGCTTTATAAGCCACTTCCACTCAAGGCTGCTTGGTTTCGGACGACACTTAATATGGCGCAGCCTCGCGTGAACGCGCATATCGAGGGCAAGTGTGTAGAGCGAGTGGCGAGGAGCTGGTTTCAGAAAGGGGGTACGGTTTCCACTCGGCTCACTTCCCTCGCACTCAACCAGGAAATGGGCTGACAATAAAATGTATTTTATTAGTAAAGACAATGCCTGAAGAAGGTCAGTAGACAGCTTGCAAAATAAATACTTTGATTGTGCGCAGATCTGAGTGTGCGGAGCTTCCCTTTATTTGTCTCATTAGTAAAGACAGTAAAATGTATTTTATTAGTACAGATCTGTGTATATAAAATATATATTTCCCATCAAATATCTTAGTTGTAGCAACATTGTTCATGTGCAGTAGTTTGTTTCTGCTTTAATGAAATTATAGAAATCACTATGTCATTTTGCGCTCTGGGGCTCCCAGGCTATCACCATGAACCTTTTGCCCAGGTTTAACGTCTCAGTGGGGACACAAGGGGCCTGCTGACCGGGGGAGATGGCAGAACTGCCACAACGAAACAGTTACCCTAAAAAACCCCCCAAAAAAACCACGTCAACTCAATTTCATTGTAACTAAGATATTCGATAGGGAAAAAAAAAGCCATATCTAGCCAGTATGAGCACAAATGTCCCGTTTATTACTGCTGCTATTATATGGGGGCATCCATCTTTGTTGTGAAAAAGAAATCTCTTGCAATGAACGTCACAGGTCATAAGCCCGCCCTATATTTGCATACTGGGTCCTGGTTGGTTATAGCCTGACTCCAGACGAATCTGGTTGGTGTTACACTACTGCGGGTCCGCAAATTCCTCCCATAATTGAACAGGACCAGACTTAATCTGTCTGGGGCAATTTGCATTGCAAAGGCAGATAAGTCTGGCTACGCGAGGCTAGGTAAAACCTCTCGGGATACACCGATATATCGGCCACATTGGTATTGGCTGATATTTGCCAATATCGGCCAATATCGGTATCTACAAATGAAGTTGACATTCACCATTTATGGCAGTAGTCAATATTGTTCTGTTTAACAGTTAAGGTGCGTTCAGACTTGAATTTAAATATTCGCCTCGGTTCGTCCCGTTTGTGCTGCGCCAGGTCGCACCGCGTCCGTTTGCAGCGCTCGCGCAACTTCTCGTCTTTGCATTGACTTTGTATGTAATCGCGCCGCTCTAACCATCCAAGTCTGAACGCACCTTTAGAGTTTTTTTGTTCTTGTGCAGGATGAGAGATGCTGCCAGGAAGATGGAGGAGAAGCACTTTGCTGATCGGACTACAGAACACGTGGAGTTCCTCCCTGTGGAGTGGAGGTCCAAACTGGCTCTTGATGGAGGTATTCTGCGTGTGTGCATGTACCAAATGTCAGCACAGTTTGATTTTGAGACATATACACATTGTGAGGACAATTGTCCTGCTCCTCACAATGGATGTTTTAAAAACATGTTGCATGCATTTAGAGATTAGGTTTAGGCGTTGGGGACGGAGTTATGCCAGATTTGTAAACTTAGTTGCACACCAGTGTTGTGCACCTAAAACTGCAGATCTCGAAGCTAACACAATGCAGCGTTTTTATGGTAATGCAAACATGTGTGTGTGCTTATGTGTGCGTGCTTGTGTGTGTTTGTTATACTTGCAGACACGGTGGACTCTATCACCCCGGACAAAGTACGGGGTCTCAGAGACATGCTGAACAGCAGTGCCATGGACATCATGTACTACTCCAGTCCTTTGTACAGAGACGAGGTGAGACTGTCTGTCTATTTACATTATACATATACAGTACATGTACTACTCCAGTCCTCTGTACAGTCAGACACGAGGTGAAACTGTCTAGCTGCATTCATCTCACCCATCCTGGCTCAGCACATCATTATTATGGGTAAATCTCTCCATTGACACATTATGCACACATGCGCAAGCACACACACACACACAGTCGCACACACACGCACGCACGCACGCACGCACGCACGCACACGCGCAAGCAAACACACACACACACACACACACACAAACACGTGCATGCACATTAGGGCTTTCACCAACTAGTCGACTATAGTCTAACCCAGGGGTGGGCAACTTTGACGATGGAGAGAGCCACTATATTTCCACACTCACTCCTGAGGGCCACATTGCATATTACTGTCGTAGCAAAAACAGCCGATCTAGGCCTGGGCCGTGGCTCAGCGGTCCAGGCACCTTGGCTGGTAATCCAGCCTGGCAGTGTGCCGTGGGCTCGACTCCCGATCCTGAAGGCCTTCACCCCCCCATCTCTCTCCCCACTTTCTGTCAGTCTACTGTCTATCCCTCCATAAAAAAATATAAAATAAAGGCGAAAGCCACAAAAAAAATTCCGATCTACAAGCTCAAAAAACGTCGCAGTGCGGCGCGTTTTGAGCTTGTAGATCAGCTATTTTTGCTATATTTGAATTGAAATCGTGAATAATGTTTTGCTATTTTTGAATTGGAATCCTGAAAAGTAACCTTTTTATTGAATTTCAAATGCATTTAGTTATAATGGACTAAATACAAATACATTGGATACAAAAAGACCATAACATTTTAATACTAGTCATTAAGTAATTAAAGCGGGTCATGTTTGCATGTTTGGAATTGTAACAGCTGAAATTAATCAGTATTCTGATATTAACCTGCGGGCCGCATTAAGTGAAGGTGGGGGCCGCATGTGTCCCCCGGGCCGCCAGTTGCCCACCCCTGGTCTAACCAGTAGTCGACCTTGTTGGTACTAGTCAATTAGTTGATAATAAATCACACCCCGTGTGAAGTGAGGAGCGCTCTTATCATCATACGTCATCTGATTCTGGCCAAACATTAGTATTTTAAGTAGTAGTTTACACAAACACTCAAAACTGGCCATTCATTATCAATGGTATTTAATGTTTCTGTTATGACAAAGTTTGTGTTTACACGCACACTAAAAGCTGGGCATAGGAGGGGCTAGCGCCCCTCAAGAACTAACATAACCAAAAACAAGTGTAGGCCTACAAGATATCAAGCAAATCTCAACTAGATTATAGTCACCACTGTACAGTCTTCTTTTTAAAAGAACAAACGGCGTCTTTTCCACACTTTTCCAAATCTAGTAATTATATAAAACTATAGCATTGACTTTTGTAGCAAAAATAGCAGCAGGTGAGAGCGGCCCCAGCTAAACAACAGGGTGCTCAACATTTGTTTGTATGGAAGTATTTCACTGAAGATCATGTGGAGAAAAAGAGTGTTTGTGTAGCGAGGCTAGCGAGTAGCCTTGTTATTGACCAACCGCTGGATTTATTGTGTACTTTGTTTAATGAAAGACATTGCAGAATGGCAGATTGCGGCCCGGTTTCCCAAAGGACACCTCTTACACCATGGCGTAAGAGGTATGGTGTTGCACATGCTCAGTTGCCCTCTAGGCCGCACATGAAGCCTGTGAACATAGACATTCCGTGCATAGATGTGCCACGTAATGGTAGGCCTCAGGCCTGCTGTGTGTAGGCTAAAGAGGCTTTAGGGAAACAGGTTTGTGTATTCATGCAGGAGGCCTTACGTGCGCAATGAGGACAGGTATGGCTGTGCTCTAGTCTAGGTTGTGTATTTCGTTGTGTTTTTTCCCAAAAAAGGACATAGTGTTTGACAGCCAATTAGGCCACACACAGGCTTCATGTGCGGCCTAGAGGGCAACTGAGCATGTGCAACACCATATGCACAGACAGACCTCTTACACCATGGTGTAAGAGGTGTCCTTTGGGAAACCGGGCCAGAGTCATTTTGATCCAGTTTCAGTTTCCATTCCATTGTAGCAGCTAAAATGGATGTGGATTATGGCAATTGTGAAATGCTGTTGTAACATTATCACATATGCATTTGTTTGTGTATATCCCTTACCATGGCAACCTAGCTGCTAATGCACATACAGTACAGTACATACTGTATCAGGCACACACCCACCCACACAGGCAGGCAGCCACGCAGGCAGGCAGGCAGGCAGGCAGGCAGGCAGGCAGGCAGGCAGGCAGGCAGGCAGCCACACAGGCAGGCAGGCAGGCAGGCAGGCAGGCAGGCAGGCAGGCAGGCAGGCAGGCATACTCACACGCATACACACACACACACACACACGCGCACACACACACACGCGCACACACACACACACACACACACACACACACACACACACACACACACACACACACACACACACACACACACACACACACACACACACACACACACACACACACACACACACAGTGTGTCTAATGTCTTGGATGGATGGATATCTTGGCAGATACAGCTACAGTATAAGTATAAGTTTTAACTAACATCCAAGGTGATTGATTGAGCTTTTACTGGAATTAGATGTGCATTAGCGTGTGTGTGTGTGTGTGTGTGTGTGTGTGTGTGTGTGTGTGTGTGTGTGTGTGTGTGTGTGTGTGTGTGTGTGTGTGTGTGTGTGTGTGTGTGTGTGTGTGTGTGTGTGTGTGTGACGTGCGTTTGCGCGTGTGTGCGTGCGTGTGTCTGTGTGTGTCTGTCTGTGCATGTGTGCGTGTGCGCACCATTATGCCTGTAGCTGTGGCTTCTCTTATTATTAAAAACCCTCCACCCCATCCCTGGTGATAATATTATTACACACACACACACACACACACACACACACACACACACACACACACACACACACACACACACACACACACACACACACACACACTTCTTGACATAGAAAGTCAACACTTTAGGAACAACTTATTATTCAGAAAAGTTTTGTTCTATTATCAAAATGTAAACACACACAAATCTATCCACATTTTTCATATGGCCCATAAGTCTTTGCGTTTGTGTATGCATAAGTTCCTCTTTCTCTTGCCGTGTTGCCAGTTTTGCAAGAGAAACAAGTGGCCAGGTCTATGAAAACAAGCACAAATGAAAATAGCTGATCTACAAGCTCACAGCGAAACATTGTGAGGTTGTACATCCGCTATTTAAAAACACATTGAGAATAAATTGAAATATTTTGAATAATGTTTAAACATTTTAATAAAAAAGGCACAAAATATGTTCAGATGGATGTCCGTGGACAATTACATATTAATCTGGGGTTCCTTGATGTGAAGAAATGTGGAAGCAAGCCCAAATAAGCAACTACTATACACGTTAGAATCAAGCCCAAAAAAACATCAACCAGCGACTACCAATCATTTATTTGCAAGTGACTTTACAGAAAAAACAAGTCAAAGGTTGCTCTTATATTAAGCAGACATGGCAACACGGCCTGAAGGAAGCAAAGCACACAAGGAGCCCCAGTGCCTTGGCGGGGAAAAACGTGGATTTAACCAATATCAAGTACATCACTCACTATCAGAATTGTTTAGGTAAAAAGCATATTTAATATTATTATATATTTGAATCTGTGAATAGACTAAATTACATTTATTGATGCTGGTATAGTATGGTGCTTGCATGCAGTGGAGGAATGTAACTAACTAATTACATTTACATAAACATTGGAACAAAACCAAAATACAGCCAGATAGGGGGATGTGTCTTTCTGCAGAAAAACACCGCAGCCCAATTGACCTATAGCTATTGCCCCTCCACAAACTGCTATGGTCCAATCACAGCTAAGCATAACATGGGCTAGACAAACCTCTCCACCAATAGTTTTCCTATGATAAAACATTGTTTTAAAAAAGAAATGCCACGCATATATTTTTCCAGTGCATATTTTGAAGGTCTGTTTCCAAAAATGAACCAGTAATTAATGTGTAAAATCCATGATATTTACATTGGAATGAATGAGCCTGGCTAGAAAGTGTCCAAGTGGGAGTGTCTAAGTGGGAGAGGGCGGGGCTTAACTAAAGGTGAATTAAATAGTGGCTGATAGAGGGAAACAATGCAAAACGCAGATCTTTTTTAATACATTTTGAACTTGTAAAACGGGACATTATGCACAATGAGTACGTTTATGTTTACTTTTCTACATTGCAGTGTTGATACTTTTGCTTAAGTAAAAAATGTGCATACTGCTTGTGTGCGTGTAGATCACCAGGGGTCTGACCCAAGAGCTGAACCGTCTCTACACGTTGTTCTGCAAGCGGAACCCCGAGTTCGAGGAGAACGGCAAAGTGTCAATCGTGTCCCACTCGCTGGGCTGCGTCATCACCTTTGACATCATGACGGGCTGGGATCCCGTCCGCTTCCATCACCTGGACGTCCCCACGCCGGATCAGAGCGAGGCGCGCTGGCCCAGCACCGAGGAGCGCTACGTACAGGAGGAGCTAAGACAGACCAGACTCAGGTATACTGTGGTGATTAAAGGCCTATTCATACTCCAGGTGATGAGGTAACTAATAAACTACAACATGACGTTACACCCTGGTGGTAAACTACAACATGACGTTACACCCTGGTGGTAAGCGACTCATCTCTCACCCAAACACATCTCTGGTCACCTTAGCACCTACAACTGGAGTATGAATAGGCCTTAATATACCTGACCAAAATGGTTTAACCACATTAAGAACTGAGACCGATTCTACAAATGTCTTCTAAATCTGAATAGTTTTCTGAAAAACCAATTATGTTGCTACTATATCAGTCACATTTTCATGTGAAGGACCCCCAAAATTATATGTACTATTTGGCTGCCGGTCCCCATCTCAAAACATTTTGTTCCAGGGACCCGCAAATGCAAAGATTTTATTAAAAAAACATCTTCGCTTTAAAAATATAGTTGGGTTAATTCCGGGTAGAATGTCTGTGTGTCCAGAACATTAGCTACAGTATGTCTGTCCTGTTTGTCTACCTGTAGTCTCGTGTTACCAGACTGTTGCCTCTCGCAATTTCCAAATGCTTTCATCATACAGTCTGGACCAACGGAAGAGCTATCATGCGTAAGCGATAAAGCGGAAGTGGAGCCTCCTCGCCACTTCCGTTTCGTCTTTACAGTCGCGCAGATTTATCCTAATATAAATAGAAAACATCTAAGCATATATAGCTTGTTGCTTAGCAGAAAAAGAAATACAAAAATAAGCTCTAAAGATATTTTAAAATATATTTTCGTGAACGGAAATGGCAGTTTCCTTACTCAGCTCATGGCGGCTATAGTTCCAGACTCTATATAGCATTTGGAGATTGTGGAATAGTCTGGCTACGCGAGACTAGTCTACCTGTGGATATTTAGAGCAAAATACAATATTTCTAACAATATAATCATAAGGGTCCTAATTATTCCAGAAATAAGGTTCATGAATAATACTGCTCCAATGCTACGTTCCTACGTTCCTGGTCTTATCTACCCGGAAATACATTTTGGTCATGGGGATGTCACGATGATTCTGTCTATAGTCAGGTATTTGGGTAGTAGCGCAGTGGTTCTCACACTTTTTTAACACTTATGATGCTAAAGACATGTCCACACGTCCTCTCAAATAACACTGTGGGGTGTTAAGGATGTGTGGACAGTGGACACGTCTTTAGTTCCCTTTCAATAATATAAAACGTGATTGCTAAAATCCATTTTTTGACAGCGGCCGTTGCTAGGCGACGCCTTGCTCGTCCGTCCCGGAGCTGTTTTGCTGCGCACGCAGCCATTCACTTCTTGGTTTACGGCAAGGACTATTTAAAGAGGACGAGAAGAGAAGACCGTACGGTGGACTCCATTGCTCCGTGGAAGGAAAGAAACATGCACAGTTGAGACCAGGAAGTTGTACATGACAAATCATAGATATGGCACAAATGGCCCAGCAGATGGCGTGATGCCACTGAAAGGAGAGATGCTTGTACATATGTCACGGCCGACCAACATTACTGTCTGTGTGATGATGATCCATGCTGGGACTTACTTATCCACTTGCTGTTAAAACGTTAATATAAAAGGTAAAATGCAATGGCGTGACATGATATACAAGCATCTCTCCTTTCAGTGGCATCACGCCATCTGCTGGGCCATTTGTGCCATATATATGATTTGTCATGTACAACTTCCTGGTCTCAACTGCACATGTTTCTTTCCTTCCAGGGAGCAACATGGGGTCCACCATACGGTCTTCGCTTCTCGTCCTCTTTAGATAGTCCTTGGTTTACGGGCCAACAATCTTCCTTATTTTCTCGGAATCTACGGAGCTGTCCGTGGTTTTGATCAGAACGCCGATGTTCTGTCCTCACTTTGAGAACCACTGTGGTAGGTAATAAATATAAACCAAATACACATGGATTTTCAACATGTACTGATGTCAGAATAACCTGTTACCTCTATTACAGGTTGAGGGACTTAGAGGAACAGTTTGAAGGTTTACATTCCCCTTCATGTGCCACCGGGCCAGCACTGAAATTCAAGGTATGGTAAAATTACCAGTCAGCATTCACCAGCTTAAACTGGTGGACATTTCCTACCTAGCCTCGCATAGCCAGCCTTCATCTGCCTTAGCAATGCATATTGCCCCAGGCAGATTAAGTCTGGCCAATCTCAATTGTGGGAGGACTTTACGGCCAAAGTGGTGACGAGCCAACCAGATTCATCTGGAACCAGGCTATAGCCAACCAGGGCCCAGTATGCAATATGGGGCGGGACATTGCAGGAAAATAATCTAATGCTGAGAGGGACGAGATATCCACGCAGTGATATTAGTATCGCTACGCAAGGCTATTTCCTACCCACTCTAGATGGGCTGTGTCTGAAACATTCTGATTCCTGGAAACTGAGACTCAACCAGAATAAGAATGACAACTTCATTGTCACATCACACGATTACAGGTGTAAATCTAATGAGTGGGTGATTTTTTTGTGTGCAAGCCCTCAACATTTGCAGTTACAAGGACGACTTTAGAATATAGAAAGAAAGCTTAGAGAAGAATGGAACAAAGAACAAGCCCAATAACAGGAAAGCAAATCAAATTTATAATGCCAAATATACACAGTATGGTACAAGATTAAAAATAGCAATAGATAAATAACAACAGAAGGCAGAATGCTTCCTGTACCGATGCGACTCTTTAACCACTTAAACCCCATCATCCGTATTGTGGGTAAAGCAGAAAATAGCAGATCGACAAGCTCACAACTCATCTCATTGCTCCCCACTATAACAGAAAACCGAATAGACCCTAGGTAGGGTTGGTGAAAGGGCCATTCTGTGTGGAGTTTGCATGCTCTCCCCGTGTCCCCTAGGATAGGTACCCTCACAAAAACATGCAGTAATCCTGTTCTCTATACTGCCTCCCCCTGTTCAGCCGGGGCGCCTGGTGGAGGGTGAAGGAACAGGTTGGAATAACGTGTTCCTTCCACGTGCTATGTCATACCGGGGAAACCACCCCTGTCAGGTGATAAGAAGCGGCCTGCTCACTCCTCGTGCATTGAAGGAAGCATGAGCTCAGTTCGGGGCTCTCCCCAGGTTGGCAGAGGGAGATTAGCGCCCAGGATTACAGTTTAGGCAATTGGCACTGGGTGAAAATGGGTTAAATCGTGGGATAAAAAACAAACTAAAAAGACACTAGCAAAGAACCAGATTCTGTTAACTAACAGACATGCTAATTATATTTTGAATGATCAGATTTTTGGAACAAATCTCTTCCTCTGTGCCAGGTAGAGAACTTCTTCTGCATGGGCTCCCCTCTGGCGGTGTTCCTGGCGCTCCGAGGCGTCCGTCCTGGAAACAATGGCGTCCAGGACCACATCCTGCCCAAGTCTATCTGCCAGCGTCTCTTCAACATCTTCCACCCTACGGACCCTGTGGTGAGCCAGTCTGAATGGATCACCGTATTTAATGCTTTCTTCTTATTTGCGCTTGAGTGACCTATCTGGCATTGGTTTGCTGTGGTAATGATGTAATGGCTGAAGGTGTGAGTAATGCTTAATTTATACTATTTTTACTCCTTGCCCGACACCAGGAGTGCAGAGTCATCTGCGTCATTCCACGAACAAGAACAAATTCCAGTCACATGCTGATGTCATGTTCCAATTGTGTCTGCCCATTTATTTGTGTTATCACTTCTAATTTCATTTGTTTAATCTGTATTCTGTCTGAGCCCTCTAATGAGAATATAGAGCTATATTTAACACTTACAGTATTGTAACCAGAAAATCCCCTACCTTTAATATTGAAAATAGCAGATCTAGTTCAGCTATTTGAATTTATAAAATAATAATAAAAAATAAAATAATGTTTTTTTTGGAAAACGTTTGAAATAATAATTGTAGGGAATATACAAAACTAATGGGATATTTACTCACGCTATACCCATAAAAATGGGTCCGGCTGATACGGACGACCCATTTTTCTATTCTTTATGTTCAGGCATACAGACTGGAGCCCCTCATCTTGAAGCACTACAGTAACATATCCCCTGTCCAAATCCACTGGTGAGAACTGGCTTTATACTGCATGTGTATGTGAGCATGACTGACAAATCACTGGGGGACGTGACCTTTGAATCAGTCATTGATGGTTGGAGCATGTTCATTGTTTTAAAAACCTTAACTCACCATTTCTTCTCTTATTTGTCTGGTCCGTCCCCTCTAGTTGTCCAAGTACTTTGTCCCTCCTTATCATGCTGTTTTTCGGTTTCACTCATATCTGTCACTCTTCTGTTTTTCCTCCGACGTGAATGGTTTCTTTAAAAAAACTATTTTTCATTGTTCTGCCTGCAACTGAACCACTTTAACCCTATGTACATTGTTGACCAGGGTCCCCCAGAGAGGTCTAACCTTTAACCCTATGTACATTGTTGACCAGGGTCCCCCAGAGAGGTCTAACCTTTAACCCTATGTACATTGTTGACCAGGGTCCCCCAGAGAGGTCTAACCTTTAACCCTATGTACATTGTTGACCAGGGTCCCCCAGAGAGGTCTAACCTTTAACCCTATGTACATTGTTGACCAGGGTCCCCCAGAGAGGTCTAACCTTTAACCCCCAGAGAGGTCTAACCTTTAACCCTATGTACATTGTTGACCAGGGTCCCCCAGAGAGGTCTAACCTTTAGCCCTATGTACATTGTTGACCAGTGTCCCCCAGAGAGGTCTAACCTTTAACCCCCAGAGAGGTCTAACCTTTAACCTTTAACCCTATGTACATTGTTGACCAGGGTCCCCCAGAGAGGTCTAACCTTTAACCCTATGTACATTGTTGACCAGGGTCCCCCAGAGAGGTCTAACCTTTAACCCCCAGAGAGGTCTAACCTTTAACCCTATGTACATTGTTGACCAGGGTCCCCCAGAGAGGTCTAACCTTTAACCCTATGTACATTGTTGACCAGGGTCCCCCAGAGAGGTCTAACCTTTAACCCCCAGAGAGGTCTAACCTTTAACCCTATGTACATTGTTGACCAGGGTCCCCCAGAGAGGTCTAACCTTTAACCCTATGTACATTGTTGACCAGGGTCCCCCAGAGAGGTCTAACCTTTAACCCTATGTACATTGTTGACCAGGGTTCCCCAGAGAGGTCTAACCTTTAACCCTATGTACATTGTTGACCAGGGTCCCCCAGAGAGGTCGAACCTTTAACCCTATATGTACATTGTTGACCAGGGTCCCCCAGAGAGGTCGAACCTTGACCCCCTCCTTTTTTTCCTTCTACAGAAAATGTCTTTGCTGAAACAAATAGACCATCTATAAACTCATGGTGTGAACGTTCACCCATTTTAAATATGACATGACATTATAACATGCCCAGAATAGGGACGTTATTGTTCATGTGATTAACCATTCATACCTATTCTATTATTTATTGTATTATCTTAGTTGTGCAGCAGTGTTAGCAGTGCACCATGAAAATAGCCAATCTACAAGCTCACAATGTGTGAGCTTTGGGAACTAAATAAATAAATGGGGACGCCAGGTTGAAAGCAATTAAAAAGATAGTATATTTTAACAACATGACTAATCTTGTCCTATTATTTATGTTTCATATATGTTTTGCCTTTATTATGATGGCCGTTTTCATCCTCTTCCTCACTGCTGCGATGATCTAACTCCCGCTCGGAGGTTGATGTATAGTTGATCTCATTTATTTTAAAACGAAACCATTCACGTCACGGTTCTGATCCCCCTCCAGGTACAACACCACCGATCGCAGGTACGACCAGATCCGCCCCACGCTGCTGAACCCTCTGAAGGAGAGTCAGAGTGCACCCCCGGTGGATACCGACAGCCTCCCCAGCCCCCCCTGCGACTCCCCTTTACAGTCCCGCAGGCACTACGGAGAGTCCATAGCTAGCATGGGCAAGGCCAGCATCATGGGTGAGGATGGAAGATGGGTATACCGTATGTCTACTCCATGATGGATCCATCCATCATCAGTTATTCATGATGTATCAATGTAGACAAGCAGACTTTTTTTTGCAGTCAATGTACAAAGAGCTTGTTGTTTAATGCACTTTGCCTGCTTGCTTATATGTGTTCACTTTTACTCAACTTGTGATGTCATGGACAGACGATGTGTTACACTATACATGAGAGTGATAATGTGTGTACGGGTAGCTCAGCTCAAGGTCATGGGTTCCCGGGCACCGCCAACTAATCGTATGAGTAGCACAGCTTGGGTGTGGCCCCTGAGGCCTGTCATTGGTAAAAAAAAAAGAAAGAAAACAGGTCGAAATGACTAACCAATCAGGAAGTAGACAGGCAAATCGACCAATGACAAAGCTTCTAAGAAAATCTTTGAATGCAGATTGTGGCCCCTGGATGTGTCACAGAGACTTTCTTTTGGAAGCGTTTTGCTCATTGCTGGCTGTCTGAATACAAAAAAGAAAAGAAAAAGAAAAGGTCATTAAAAATGTTACATATTATTGCTTATAGCAGCTTTAAGCTTGGCGGAAAGGGGGCGTGAGATAGAAGTTGCTTGCGGAGCTGATAATGTTGCAAGGCAAGCAGTGGACAGCCCTGCACAGGCCAAACAAATCAATAGAGAGCAAATTACCCCCTGTCTTTAGACTGACAGTGCAGGGCCAATTGAGGTTTCCTCTGTGCATTAGATGTTGAACAAATAATAATTACAAAAGTTCTACTATAGTGTAACTGTTCCAGGAGAAGCAGGATGTTAGCACTTTCCTGATTCTATTGAAGAAAGAGAATGCATTGGATGTTTGATTATTGCTAAAATAAGCTCTTGTGCAAATAAGAGTTCTTGATGCACGATAATTTTCACAAGAGTTCTTGTGTCTTTCATGACAACATAGTTTCATTTAGCCACTTAATAGCGAATGCCTTTTTTAAGGACAAACAAAAGCTGTTAAAATGAATTAGTTGGGTATATTTACTATAAAGTATTTTATGTTGTAAAACAAAGCAAAAAATAAAATGCTAACTTGCCATAAAATGTCCACTATACAGTACTTCCTACACTATTATATAGCTATGTGAAAACTAGGTAATTGTCATCTGGTAGATCACAGCGTGTCACACGTGTGAGCTCATAGATCTGTTTACATCTGCTTGTAAATCAGCTGTTTCTAATACTATAAATAAAAGTATAAAATAAGGGTTGGTGGTTACTGGTTAATGTATATTTTGTAATAATACTCCAAATTTGCAAAGTAAGTAAGTCTGCAAAGTAACTAGTTATAGTACAGCTGTCAAATAATTGTAGTGGAGTAAAAAGTTAAATATCTGTCTCTTAGATGTAGTGGAATAGACGGATGAAGTATACAAAAATGTCAAATAAAGTAAAAGTACCTCAAAACTGTACTAAAGTACAGTAGTAAATATATTTAGTTACATCACACCACTCCTCTCTTCCAGGTGCTGCGAGTATCGGGAAGGGCATCGGCGGAATGTTCTTCTCCCGTTTCTCGCGCTCCACCAGCGGCCAGGTGGTTGAAGTGGAGGAGGAGTCGTTGGATTGTGAGGGCGGAGCCTCTGAAGTGGAGAGCGTCGGGGAGGAGGGAGGTGTAATGCAAGGAGACGAGGAGAGGGAGACACAGAATGAGGAGGAGAGGGAGGTGGAGGTGGAGGAGCCCTTCATGTCCACGTCTACCTCCTCCATCTTGGACCACGCCACAGGCAAGTCTTTTATAAGTCATTGTTTGGCTGCGACTCTGCATCATTGTCTTTGCGATTATTCAATCGATTAACTTTTCAATTAATCGAACGATCAAGGAGCACTTTTTTAGACATCAATGAATCGTCGCAGAATCATTGATAATTGCAAAATGGTGAAGGCATCGTAAATAATCTGAAATGTATTAATTATTTAATTAATAATACTTAATTACTTTCTGGCAGTGTTCTTGATGTTTTTTGTTTTGAATTGAATTGTGGGAATCACATGCAGTTCTAACAGACAACGGAGGTGTTGCGAAAAAGACTATTAGATCTTTTAAATAATCGATTAAATCAATACTTTTGATTAACTGTTGCACCAATAGTCCAGTCTTCAACATAAGTCATTTATTATTCTTTAGTTGACAGCCTGACAGAGTAAGTGTTATTATAACATTGTCAAGTATAACATGACATGGCAAAAGAAAATATTTCTCCCTTGTCAAACAAAGCAAAACGTAAGCATTTTAAGCTGGGTCCAATTCACTCCTTTGTATTATGCCAAAAAGCAATTTCCACATAGAGTGTGCATTAATGAACATGTCACTCACAGACTGGGTGTATAGACAGCCGCACGCACGCACCCACACACGCACGCACGCACATATTCTGCATTACCCACACAAGTACATGGCCGATCTGCCCTTTCTACCACACAGAGACGACCTTTTGGGGGACTTAACCGGTTCTTTTTTAAACCGGCTCCCAGAGTGACTACTTTCTCGTCTCCGTGTGTACAGCGAATGCCGCCTATTTGCTGAAACGGAAATAGCCGATCTGCAGCCTGTGAGCTTGTAGATGAGCTATTTTCGGAGAACAGATATGAATTATGGAGATTATTTTACAATATAGGCTACATCAACATACATGTCTATTGCATCATATCAATGACTATACATCCATATCTAGTGTTCATTTAATCATTCCTAACCTGTTCATGAATTACTTCAAAATTAATACATTGGATGTAAACACTGTGTATACATTCATTCAATCACCATCGCCTTTAATCACCATCTTAACACAATACAATACATACAGTACAACATTTGAAACCCCCAACAGTTAATAAAGCCATGACAATGTTTATTTAAATAAATAAATAGGTTATTTCAGATGAGTGTTTCACAAAGGACTGACTGCTTGTTGCTTGCTGCTCCAATCGGTTAACATCTTCTCTTTCGGGGAGTTTGCTCGTGTGGCAGGGGTCTGAGTGTGGTAAGGGGTCAAGACCTAATAATGTGGGTATAATAAAATGATTTCATTGCAATGTATTGACTCGTGACTCGAGTGGACTCGGTGGAGGAGTCAAGACGAGACGAGAGACAGAGTAAATGAAAATATGGACTTGAGACCGAGACAATCGAGTACTACAACACTACCACCATGGTGTAGTTTGTTCATAACGTGAACATATCATAACATGAAACAGGTGTTCATTTGTGTGGTGTTCATATCTTGCGGAAATGCATCATCCCAACACCACTCTATTGTGCAACTGATGCAGTCACTGCAAGGTTATAACAGTTTGTAATGTATTTGTCGTTCCAGTGGAGTTGGAGAGACGCATAGACTTTGAGCTGCGAGAGGGCATGGTGGAGAGTCGCTATTGGTCAGCTGTGACCTCGCACACGGCCTATTGGTGCTCTTACGACGTGGCGCTATTCCTGCTCACCTTCATGTACAGACAGCACGAAACCCCCGAGCACACGGAGGACCACCACCCTGAGTCATTATAACACACACACACGCACACACGCACACACGCACACACACACACACACACACACACACACACACACACACACACACACACACACACACACACACACACACACACACACACACACACACTCACCTTAACTGACTATTGAACTTGACTGTACTACATACATCACGTCAGCCCCACATGTGGTACAGTTCTCCACATTATCCAAGCCTGTTCCCTGTTCGGCTCCTATAGTGCTACTAATGGTGACCACCCATCTGACCACTTAAGACCACCCATCTATTAAGTGGTCAGGTGGGTGGGCTGTGTGCATTTTCAGAGCATGTTTATTTTAATGGACAATTTTTTATTATTATTATTATTTTATTTTTTAAGGCCGATGGATCTCTGAATGACAAAGAAGAGGACCTGCACACTGTCAGGAACTTTCGGTCGTTTCAGGTTAGAGCAGGTTAGTCTCCAGGTTAGAGCAACTAACGTTGCATAGGCTACTTTAAGTTGCTATATTTCCGTATCATAATGAAAACACATTCAAGGTTTTCAAGAAAAATGTCCATGTCATTTTTTTAACATACATTCTTACATTCTAACATACATTTTTAATAATTATTTGAATTATCATTCAAATAATGATTGTGTTCTGCCAAATATTTGGGGCCCACTTGCAATGCCCAGTTGGGAGTTTCTGGATTAGTCTGACTAGCCTGACTCCGTGGTACAGGGATCAGTCCAGAATTGATGATACCATTATGATCCTTGCTTTTGTTTTCACTCCCTGACATGGTGACATCCTGTCTCTCATCAACAGATTACAGCAGTGAGTTGGCTTATCTGGGACTGCTGCGCAGTGGTTTCCATACTGACAAATTGTGTGTTTAAAAAACAAAAACAAAACAAACAAACAAATGGAGGCCATGTTCCCCCTCCCCCTACAGCTTGTGGAGTACGTGACCCACAATTTTGCCCCTGGGCAACTTTATACATAGATTAGTCACGAGTCTCACGACATCTCTCACTACTTTTGTTAGTCAGGGCTCCTTGTCTGGAACGACATGACTGAGGAGCTTGATAATTCAGTGTCTTCTTTTTAATAACTTAAAACACATACCGGTATACCTTTATTGAAAGGCCTTCCATAATTTTACTAATTTTGAAAATGTAGTTTGATTCTCGTAATGTTTAATTTCTCACAGCACTTTATATTTTATACTTTTTTATTTATTTATTTTACATTTTTTTGTGGGCGGTTATTTCTTACATTTATGGAAAGCACTTTGTAACCTTGCTTTATAATAATAATTATTATTATTATTATTATTATTATTATTATTATTATTATTCTTATTATGACATGGTATCCACTCTGCAAAAAGACCATGTCAGGTCCCAAATATCCCTTTAATGACAGCGTTCACAATGCATCGCATCGTCGTGATGCATTGTGAGCTTGTAGCCTATTTTTGGTGTGCGACTCCTTTGTATTGCGGAGTATAAAAGAAGCAGTATATAGAACAGTACATCTGATATTTATATGAAATCGAAGCTTCTGCCTAACTTTGAACATGAGAGGTAATTCATCTAACCAACACCTCAGAGATAAACCATAAGGCCATATACATTTTGAAACAAACAACTAATCATATCCTGATTATATGTCTAAAATACTATAGCATTCAGGCCTTGTTAATTTAAAAAGAATATTATTTCCATTCAATTTTATGCTATCAATCATTTTTTCACTTTTTGTTTTTCAAATGGTGGATATCTCTTTTGGAATGAAAGGCTTCATTACTTTTCATATGATAGTGTGCACTGTTTATAAGGGATCGTTTTATTTCTTGCAAGGCTGAAACTGCAAATTGTTGAAATCAGAATCAAAATGAGCCTTACGAGATTATGTTTATATTCACCATATGGCTGTATTATGATTAATAGACTTCTAGTTGTCTCAAACCTGGTGGCCAAATGCCTCAGCCTGCCTGTTGCCAAAAGGTTGGTCTTGTTGCTATAACCAGAGTAATCTAGTAAGAGAGTAGCGACACTAGCGTTGACTCCCATTGTAACAATGGAATGCGGAAGTGCTCATTCTATCTCAATGGGATAGTTCCAGCCATAGGAGCAATGTTTGGAACTATAGCCCATAGGCATCCACTTTGCGGTGAGATCAAAGCGTGTCGCCACTCTCTTACTAGATTACTCTGGCAGAAAGAAAAGAAAAGAAAAGAAAAGAAAAGAAAAGAAAAGAAAAGAAAAGAAAAGAAAAGAAAAGAAAATTAAATTAAATTAAATTAAATTAAATTAAATTAAATTAAATTAAATTAAATTAAATTAAATTAAATTAAATTAAATTAAATTAAATTAAATTAAATTAAAGAAAGGAAAGGAAAGGAAAGGAAAGAAAAGAAAAACTAGGCATTTAATTCCACACTAAAATGTTATATTTTACTTCAATTTATTTCACAACTAAATTCTGTAAGCCAAATGATCAGATATCCGTCAGAGCTGAAACCTTGTATGTACAAAACCACTAGGCTACTTTTCAGGAAGAGTCAAAAGATCAGTGATCAGCTCTAATTTTGCTGCTTTTGTGCGACACCGACATACGATGAGGTATGAAATAGGGCATTCATTTATGAAGAAAACAAAAAACATTAGATTCAAATATGGAAATACAAGGTTTATACCCAACAGCAATGATTTGTAAGATAATTGTTACTGTTTGTATTTACCTACAGTATATTGCAAAGTCCAGATGGGTGGAGTTAGACAATCATGTGAAAATAATTGAAAATCACCACAAGTGTGCATTTTGTTAACCTGATACTATCTGATTTGTTCTGAAGTGGCAAATCCCATCCTTCTGGTATTCCATGCAAGGTGAAATGAATGCTGGGAAATATTTGTATATGACACAATATTAATATATAAAAGCATGAAAGATCCAAATACCATCCATCCATCCATCCATCTTCAACCGCTTATCCGTAGTCGGGTCGCGGGGGCAACAGTTCCACCAGAGAGCTCCAGACTTCCCTCTCCAGAGCAACATTAGTGACTTCCTCCTGGGGGATCCCGAGACGTTCCGAGGCCAGTGAGTCGATGTAATCGCTCCATCTGCGCCTTGGTCTGCCCCGGGGTCTCCTCCCAGTGGGACGTGCATCGAGGACCTCCCTAGGGAGACGCTCGAGAGGCATCCTAACCAGATGCCCGAACCACCTAACCACCGTATTTTTTCATAAGAGCAAGAAACCAATTTGAGTATGAATATTTCATACACATTTTCACAATTGTATGTCTAACTTCAGGCACTTCGAAAATCATTCTTTAAGAAATGAAAGTCAAGTCACTAAATGATTTTGGTTCAACTGAAGCATGACGTGGATATTTGCATATGTACATTTTGCTTTGATTTAAATTAAGCATGCTGAGTTTCAAACCCCCATGCAATCTATGAGATGAGATTTAAAATCTAAAGATTTACCTAAACACAAACTCTTTACCTTAACATTGAGTGACACCACCAACCAGGAGAAAATCAAACATGCCATAAATGTATACTAGAAATGTATTTCTTTCTCAACTTTAATTTATTATTATTTGTCTTGTATTTTTTGCTCTGCTGTTAGATTTGCCATGTTGTGTTTGCGTGCCTCTCCTAGGTCTCATGGTCATCCTCCTCCTGATTTACTGTATAGTAGTTAATATAAATCAAGCCATAGGAGGCCATAGTAACTTGGCGCCAAACCCTGTTGGGATGAAAAATGACCACCATGTGATTAGGGTCAATTGCATTGAGGTCTTTCTGGGCCTGAGCTATTGAGAGAGAGAGTTATAATATTAATATTTGATATTCAATCAATTATTATTGCCAAAACCATTTTTTCTGTGTTTCAGCAGAGATCAAATAGTGTTGTTGTAACACTCTCTTTCAACAGGTCCAGACATGACACCACTATCGTTACGTGTCATTTAGTCGTGTTTGTCAACTCATTGTTTAAGAGGACTGTGTTTTTACAGTTGATCGTGTAATCAGGATCCAGTAATCCAAACAATTTCTCTTTGTTATAGGCTAATAGTTATTTGATAGTGATTCATTGAGGAACACTAGCATAGAGTACAAATGATACCTCCTTCATGTGAAACAGCTTAGAATGCATGATGTGCCATACTGAGGTGACATAGACGTGTTCTCATAGTTTTCTTGTTTTTCATATGAGGTCTTACATGCTAGGCCAAGCACTGGTTCTCAATGGGTGGTCAGGGGACTTCCAGGGGTCCTTGAGGGGTTAGGAGTCTGTAACTCTGAGAGTGTACCAATCGACCAAAATGGTTCTATTTGTACACTCTCAGAGTTAAATTAACATGGAGGATTTTAGAGTGTAGATTTGGGTCACAGGTGAAAAAAAATCAAATGGGGGTCTGTAGTCTATAATCACTCTAATGCATATCAATTAGGGATGTCCCGATCACGTTGTTTTGCTTCCGATCATCATTTGATTATGAGTATGTGCCGATACCGACTTTTCCCGATCCGATATTTTTTTTAATCTTAGGTCATATCACAATAGTACAATATCCAAAATCACAGATAATATCCAGTATAATATCATGATATGGATATTGATATTATAGGGATGTTCCGATCATGTTTATTGCTCCCGATCCGTTTCCGATCATTTTAAAATGACGTGATGGCCCCGATTTCCGTGATCGGATCCCTAATATCAATGCATATCCTTGACATTCAAACCGTTGAGAATCGGTGCTTGCAAAATGACAGAAGAGTGAAAATGATAGTTGTCAGCCCTTTTATATTTCACTTCCTTCTCTCACTGCTTTTTAGGCAAGGGTTACGCAGTAAATCCTCTGTGTTCATTTAACTCTGAGAATGTGCACTGAATGTGTAGAGTCAATAGACTTCCACCGTCCTTTATACTCAATTGCCACTGTGCTCAAAGTCAATTCAGGAGTTCTTTTGTAAAAGGCTACATATCCATCTAGGATTAACCACATGAACCCCAGCATCCCTGTTTGGGGGCTAACATTTGGCAAAAATGTCATATCTGCAAGTTCACAAGCTTACAAAGAGATTTGATGGGGAAAAGGAGGGGGCCTAGTATAACTATAGACCCCTGTTGCAAGGGGGATTCCGGGCAACAAAGTGTCTTGTGATTTGGCACTAAAATTAAATTGAATTGAAAATGTAATCTGACATTAACTCAGGAATTTAAATGTACAGTATATTCATATGGGTGACAACGTTCTAACCTTCCAATCTCCCAGGATGGAATGTTTTTAGTGGTTAAAACATTCCACTCTGTAAAGAGGTTACATTGCGTCCAAAAAAGACAAAAACTTGGTGTAATTTAGTAGCCTACTAGCCTATATAATTTTGTGCTGTTCTGCCATGAATTTTATTTATTTATTCATTCATTCATTCATTAATTTAAAAAGTTGGATATCTCTTTTTGGAACAAATCTTCAAAATGCTGTCTATGATCAAGTCTTTATTTAGAAATGTCTTTATCCAGTATGTATAACTGGGGATGGCCAAAGGATCCCTGTTTTGAAATGGATTGAATTGAAAGTGTTTTGATCCCAAGCCTGCCTTACAAAAGGACTCACTGTGTTTTAAAAGCTGTCATGTTCTCGCTCCCTGTCTGCCCCCTGCTGGAGGATGCGGTGCTTTACCTTGGTAAACCTTTGGTTTTTCATTAAAACAAGTCTCTGCACTTCACGTGTCCCTGTCTCGATTACATGTAAACACACATACAGGAATAATAGCAAAAAAATAGTAGGCTACAGGCTACTCAACAATATCTGGAAGCAAATGTATGGGTCCATTTAACGTGATGGTAGTCAGCCTGACTAAGTCAGGACGGTTGATTTACAGTTATCGTGGCTGGACCTGGCTTTTACTGAATTAGAGATGTTGTCCCTCAGTGAGATCGATGCCACTGGGCTGGCATTTTTCTCTGCTGTCACCCGTATGAATGAAATCCTATCACGGTGCTTCTCACCACGTGACCGTCAAGTTGTTCAAAAAGGACGGGTTGTGATATATCAGCGCCTTCACTGCAAGGCACGCCGTCTGGTGTGCTAGGAAATCCTAACCATATATACAACCAGCATTTCATCCATTTACTTTAGCTACACGTACAACTTTTTACAGAGCACACTACAAATTCCAAGGTCCGTGCGTTCTGGTGGAGAAGAAGACAAAAGCAGGTAGGTAGGCTAATTCAAGCCGATATTAATAGTTCTGAGGCTACTCAACTGAATTCTTATGAATATTGGTACGGAACTTGAAAATGTTGAAACCTAACAGCTAGCCTAGGCTTATTAGACAATAATATCTTCGCCTGCAGGTGCAAGCATGTGCCTCACCTGGCTCAGACAGTGCTGGGCAGTGGGCCGCATTGGGCAATAATTCTGATGAATACAGGAATAGTGGGCATTGGGAAATCTGAGAGCCCTAAAAAAAAGAAACACAGCCTATTGCCAGGCAATAATGATTTAGATCGGATTAACTTTTAGCCCTGAGAGTAAATTGACTCTTAATTGCAAGAGAAAAGTGGTGAAAAATAAACTATATGGAATATTATAGTTTCAGAATATTTTTTTTTACTGTAGTTACTGATCTTTTTTTAGAGTAGCCTATAAAGCACTGTAACATGGTTTTGAAAAGTGCTATACAAATAAAGATAGTTAAGATACCAATGATGATTCTTCTTCTTCTTACACTTTAAGTGTTTTTGCCCAATGTAAATGCCCATTTGGCATTTACAGTAGGCTACATGTAAAACATATAGTTCTATTTCAGTTCACCATATTAACCAAAGGACAGCGTTGGTGGAAAGTAACTAAGTACATTTACTTGAGGTATTAGTAGCCTACTTTATTTGAGTATTTCCAATTTCCAGTACTTTTACTACTACTCCACTACATCTCAGAGGCAAATATTGTTTTTACTCCACTACATTTATTTGAAAACTTTAGTTATAGTTACTGTGTAGGTTTTGATAATTATTACAAAACATACAGTAACAACTTCAGCCCTATATACATTTTGGCCATTTGAAAATAGATCTACAAGCTCACAATGCATCACGATTCGCAATGCGACTCATTGTGAGCTTGTAGATCTGCTATTTTCCAAAGATTTGTATACATTTGAAATGAGACACAATGAGTACTTTTACTTACAGTAGGCTACTTTAAGTACATTGGATGCCAATACTTTTGTATTTTTACTCAAGTGTTGAGTTTGATTTTTCATTTTGAATTCCGGACTTTTGTAACGGAGCATTTCTATGTTGCAGTATTGAAACTTTTACTTAAGTAAAAGTCTAACTTTTTCCACTGATGGACAGTATGCAATGCATCAGAATGGCTCCTATAGTCAGTTCTCCTGTTCATTATTTACCTGTTTAGGCCTTTTGGACTACAATGAACATTCAGTCTGCCATCAACAAAGAGGTGTTCATCCCTCGTGATGAGCGCATGCTGGTTGCAGTGGAGGTGCGGAGGAGAAAGAAGAAGAGAATGTCATTCCTGCCCACTGGCGGCAAAGGGGAATATGCAACATTCTTATGTCTTTCAGGTAACATTTTTAACACGTTCATATAGTCTATCCAAGGAAGAGTATGTATGATTATGATTCCCACAAATACCTACACATAGGTATTTGTGCACATAATGTATGCATGTCCAGTACCACCAGCATAGAAAATGGCTGATCTACAAGCTCACAATTGCATCACGAGCTCACGCATCACATTGTGGCATGTCGTGAGGTTGTAGATCAGCTATTTTAGCTACCGGTGCTTTTGAGTGGTTTCAACTTTCAAACCAACACCACAGTTTAAATTCGATGTCTGATACTGCAACGTTTTTATTTTATTTTATATTTTTTGGATATTTTGCCAGTTTAGAAATGTGTTAATTTAGTAATTCAGTCCTGTCACTCTCTGTAGGCTGAATGAAGTGTGTTGCTGCTGTTGTGAACAGAAGCATTGTTACGTGATTCATCACAGGAGGCCTTGTTTGGGCAGAACACAGGGGAGGCAGTGTGGATTGGAAAGAGCAACAGGACGAATCGGTTCTGACATTGTCATTGAACCTAAAGTATTGTACCGATCTCATACTGTGTGGAACCTGTGGCGGCCATAGATGAGCTAGTGGCTGCGTCGCAGTCCCGCCCCCTTTCATGACGACGCCAGGCCCAGGAAATAATTCCCAATGCATTTCAAAAAGTATTTATTTAAAGACCTTTTAAGCGTCATACAAAGCCAACTCGAGTCGTGACAAATCATGACAATAAACACAATATTTTGGACCAAACAAATCATTACAAAGAAGAAAAACAAGAAAAAAAGTGTTGTAACCTGCCGATTTCTTCTTCTTTCTTATTATTTTTTCGGCCTGAAAAATTGTGTTTGTTGTCATGATTTCTCACAACTCGAGTTGGCTTTGTACAACGCTTAAAAGGTCTTTAACTAAATACTTTTTGAAATTTCTATGAGGAAAATTAACAGGGAATCATTTCCTGGGCCCTGGTAGGGGGCGGGACTGCGACGCTCTATTGGAAGGTGGTTTGTTTGAATGTTGTCACTCAGTCGAATATACTGTTCATTTCAGATTAAGACACTTTTATAGCAGAGACCTGACATTGTCCCAAAGGACAAAGAGAAAAGGAGAGGGAGAAAGAGAAACAAAGATTGTCTTTTGTGGTTATAATATTATTTTTTTAAACCCTGAGTCCACACCAGTAAAGACATCTTTGGTACTTCTCACTAACAATAAGGTATGTATTTGACAGCTCCCATGTGTACTGTAAAAGCATCTAAAACTGTAAATAGGCACTCGGTCAACCCTCCCAGGATGTGGAACGTGTTAACGTTCAAGGAATTTAACTCTGGCTGTGAAATGTTTTCCCTTAATACCAAGGGGCCATGCATTGATTGAGACCTTGATCCCAAACTTGGTGAGGTCTGACCTCGTGTGTGTATATCCTCGTCTCCCCAGTGACCAATAAGAAACCTCCTCAGCTCCTCATCACAAAGGTCAAGCGGTTTGGTGGCTCCTCCTCCTTCACCAGGAGGTCCCAGTGGACGGTGGACCAGCTCAAACAGGTCAATGGCGTCAACCCCAAAAAGGTCAGCGGTGGAAAAAGTACTCACATTTTGTTTAAGTAAAAGTACTGCAATAAAATGAAATGCTGTTACAAGTAAAAGACCGTAATTCAAAACTTACTTGAGTAAAAGTACAAAAGTAATGGTATCAAAATGTACAAGAGTAGAAAGAAGTTTGTAGAAGAATGTTTTTCTTTTTTTTTTAATTTAAAATTTATCCCACGATTTTGCAACCCAATTTTTTTCACCCAGTGCCAATTATCTAATGTAATCCTGGGCGCTACACTTCCTCTGCCAACCTGGGGGGGCAGCGGACTGACCTCATGCCTCCTATGCATGAGGAGACCAAGCTGCTTCTTTTCACCTAACAGGGGGGTAATTTCCCTGGCCGGACGTAGCGCGTGGAAGGAACACGTTATTCCGACCAGTTCCTTTCCCCTCCATCAGGCGCCCCGGCTGGCCAGGGGGAGGTAGTTTTAGAGACCAGGATTACTGCATGTTTTTGTGAGGGTATCTACCCTAGGGGACACGGGGAGAACATGCAAACTCCACACAGAAAGGCCTTTCGCCAACCCCACCTCGGGTATGGGCACTGATGACGCGGAGGAGGGAACACGCCCACAGCGTCCCCAGTGGGAATCGAACCCAGGACCTTCTAGCTGTGAGGCGACAGCACTACCGACTGTTCCACCGTGCCCCAAAAAGAAGTCATGTTTTATTTAAAATGTAAATCTTTTGAAAATAGCAGATCTACAAGCTCACAATGTGTCGCATTGAGACACATTGTGAGCTTGTAGGTTAGCTTTTTTCAAATGGCCAAAATGTACATAGGGCTGAATTGGGTAATGTGTGTTTTGTAATAATTATCAAAATCTACAAAGTAACTAGTTAAAAACAAAGTTTTAAAATAATTGTAGTGGAGTAAGTAAAAAAAAGTTTGGAAAATTGGACTTAACCCATTCAGGACGGGAACCCCTTTTGGTGTTTTAAGCATTATGTTATACTTTAACTGTTGAAAATAGCAGATCTACAAGCTCATAGCGTGGCACCAAGTGGGCTCCTTGACATGACATTGTTTGAAAACAACTCTTATAGAAACAGGTTTTTCAACAAAAAACAGAATCTGTTTTTCAACAAAAAACAATCTATCGAACAGCATCTGATAATCACCATGTCTGGAAACGTTACTGTACCGATCCATTCATGGCGATAGAGGTTGGATACTCAAAATAACACTATTCATTCTACAAATAAACTTAAGCAAAAATACCTCAAAATTGTACTTACTGTACCTTACCACACAGAACAAGGTCAGAGACTCTTGTTCAACTGGGAAGGAAGCATCTAGCTGGGTCTTATTTCATTTTATAGTATTTTCTAATTTTTATCACAGAATGTCTCTCATTTATTATAGAGTACTCCGCTGTCTTATGTTGTCGATATCTGACTTGTTTGAATGGACACTGTGTGTATATCTGTTACATGCACTGCCCGGGTGGTTGCAACTTTGTATTTACTTTAATAGTTGTTTATATGTCAGCACATTTAAGCTTGTTCTACTGTTGTACCTGATACTGTTGTTAATTTGTTTCACAAGAACATCAGCTAAATGTAAATGCATATGAACATCAGCTAAATTTAAATGCATAATGTGGTGTTAAAAAATACCTTTTTGTGGTTGGCAAGGGGAACATATCTTGCATCCTTACTCTTAACCCCACACTTCCCCCGACTACGGTATTGACCCAGCCTATTTTGTCTGTCTTCCAGGATTCCGCAGATTTCGACCTGATCTTTGACAATGCTGCAGACGAGTGGGTGGCATGCTCCTCGGCCGAGAAATGTATCTTTGTCCAGATCCTGTACCATGCCTGTCAGACTTACTGGGAGGGCAGTCTGGGCACCAAGGTGCCAGACAAGAAGGCTAGAAGGAGTCCTAGCCTTGATGAGCAGCTAGCCAAAGCTGGCCCAAGTAAAGGGCAGACCTCACCGAAGCCCCGCAAGTCACAGAGCCTGCAGGCAAGACGGAAGAGCTACTCGCCCCCCAGACAGACTGAGTTCATTAACTGTCAGTCCAAACTCACAGCAGGTACTGTCTGGGGATTATTGTAAAGATAAGGGAGGACCTGTCATTGTCTAGCTTCGGCCATATACTGTATTGTACATGGACCATGTTTTCATGAATTACTTGTTTTTAGAGTTTTGACATTTTCTCCAAAGTCATTTAAAATGTTACGTACCTGAATAATTGACTCAATGTTGGCTAGATGGCTAATGAAGATAAGACATTTTGTTTGTAAATCAATCTTTTCTCCAGGGACTATGATCAAATAGTCTTTTCATGTAATCTGCGCTCATAATGCACAAATGCAACGATAATGTACATTTGACAAACATTTGAGAAAAAGCCCACAATGGCATTTTGTGTGTTTGATTACCTATCAGAAGCAACTTCTAAGTTCCTGTAAGTTACAATACTGAAAAAGTAGACAGCAGAGAGAGGAAGTGAAACGCAACACAAGTCATGGGCTCTTATTTGAACTCTGCACAGGAGCGCTTTGTCTCCATGTTGTCTCATCTAGCCTCCACTTACACTTAAACTTGTCCCACAGACATCTCACCTAACGATCTTGCCATTGATTTTAGCAGCAGGCCAGAGAGGGACAGCTGATCCTGCTGGCTTGATGCGATATTTGTCTCTTTGTCGTGATTCTTCTACTAGAGGCCTGTACCGTGAACCTGTTCATCTATCGCTGCAAGGCCTTCTTCAACCGAATGAAGAAGATGATGCTTAGGCCCAGAGGTCGTTCACCTGCTAGAGGTAAGATGACTCAAAGTTAAAATGTTGTCTTTTTTTGTTGTAACTTTTAAATCCCTTCAGATGAGCTACTGTGTGCACGAGCTGTGTGGAGAGAGTATTTAAAGTTTAGAAACAGAATGAAAAAATATAAAAAAAATAAATCAAGTTTAATAGCAATAAGACGGGACCAAGCAATAAGCCCATTTAAAACATGTACTCCTGATTTATTTTCTTCTTTCAGTATGGTCCAAAGTTCACGTGTAGACATTTTCATGCATTTTGATCAAAGATCCCGGGAGGAGATAGATTTTAACTGTTTAATCATATAATTCAAAATGGCGGGTGACATGGTCAGAGGTCCAAATACGAAAGTTGGTTGGCATAGGAGACGCATATGCGTATGAAAGTTTTATTGCTGACGGTCAAGTGGTTCACGAGCTATGCCTGTTCAAATGCATTTTCAATTGAGTGCTACAGTATAGCACCACCCGTTGGCTAGTGGTCCTGGGCTTTGCGTCCTCACCGTTTGGCATAGCCCTCTACCATATTGCCAGGTTTTGCGAAAACCGAATGCACAGTTCAGCCCGAACTGCTGTTTTTGGTGGGAGGAGAAGAAGAAAAAAACAGATATATACAATAAGGGATCAAGATGTCCCTTTGGGCTGGGCTCTTAATAATCCTGGAGTGAACAGGATTATTACAGTAATCTATGAACCGTGTATTGCTCCAGCTGGCACCCAGGAGGAGCCATGCAAGCTACAGGGTGGAGATAATAATTATGTATTTTATTTATCCATCATCCATCAGAAACATGGGGAGATTCATGTACTGTGTAGACACATTTAATCAATGCCTACAATAGCTGATCTACTTGTAGATCGATACAACAAAGTATAAAACAGACTTTAGGTGCTGACAACCAGGATGGAGGCAACAGCATAAGGAATCAAACTATCTTTCAGGCCGATCAGATTGACATAAGATCCACAATTCTCACGTCGTTAACAACTCCAAGGACTGATGGGCCGTGGGCTACTCCTTTAACCACATGAACACTATATACTTAGTTGACCAGGATCACTCAGGGCTCTATAGTAGGTCTGCTCCTTTTTTCACTCTACACCAAATCTCCTCAACTGAAAATAGCAGATCAACACGCTCAGAGCGAGCCATTTTCACAGAAGGTTCACACCAGGATAGTGAACCTTATTTTAATGCTCTTTTAACTGATACAGTGTATTAAATTGAGGAATTATTTGATTGCTTATTTAGTTATTCATTTTAGAGAAACTCTTAGGTGGCAGCTTCCCCGTTGTGAAGTCAGACGCCTGGAGTCAACCAATGGGACAGAAGCGCTGTGCGTTGACCACACTTGGCAGCCATTTCACTTGTAGTTTTCTTTCAGTGCAGCTAACACTCCCAATGTAACTCAAATGAACCACAAGCCCACAGCCCCGCAACATAGCATGGGACGTTGACGCAGATGTGACTGTTACCATACGATACTGTCGCTGGTTGTTTAATTGCTTTTGCACAATGGCCATGCATTTCAGTATACTTCTGCCATGTGGGTATCTGTAAGCCTAAACCTTTAGGTCACTGCCAGCATCCATCCATCCTTTTAGTGACATGATGCTTCAGTCTGCCCTAGCCTTTCCTCTTCCACGTACTGCTTATTTTTTTCTTTTCTTTTTTTCTGTCCATTGTCCTCCGCTCTGGGCTTCACCTCGCTGCCTCAACAGAGAATGGCTCCTCTATGATGCGACTGCCCAAATGAGAGGACACTTTGTGTTTGGCAGGGCACAATGGCCAGCCTTTTAGGAAGCCCAGGGCAGTGACACTGAGGAGGAGAGCAGCGCACCATTGAACCCCCTGACAGGGGCCTGATATTGTAATGGGTGGGAGAGGTGCCAGGCTGCTTGTGGGGCAGAGAGTCACAAATCAACAGCAGCTGAGCACGTCGCAGTGCCCTCGGCCTCAGCCGACCGGAGGAATGGGATGTCATGGTGAAAGGATGCCGGGTTAGCGTTGGGGCCAGTGCTGGAAGTAGTGCTCAAACATTTTACTTAAGTAAAAGTATCAATACCCTATTGTAGTAAAATACTCCCAATAACCCTATTGTACAAAAATACTGGTCCCATTTCATACGTTTTAAATTATTAAATGTATACAAAACCTTTGAAAATAGCATATCTACAAGCTTGCAACGTGAGCTTGTACCATGGCTTGTACCTGTAGATTGCCTATTTTCAAATGGCCTAAATGTATATAGGGCTGAAGTGGTTAATGTTTGTTTTGTAATAATCTTTACGTCTACAAAGTAACTAGTAACTAAAGTTTACAAATAATTGGAGTAAAAGTATAATATTTTCCTCTGAGATGTAGTGGAGTAGAAGTAAAAGTAAAGAAAATCAGAAATAACTCCAGCAAAGTAAGTACAATAAATTGATTTGTCTTAAAACAACTTAAAGCTGCACTCAGTTAGGGCCTGTACAGACGAGGACGTATTCGGTGTTTCTCGGGCAAGTAATTAGCCGATCTGCCCTTTTTGTCACACGGAGACGGCGTTTTGGGGGACTTTAACGGCTAATTTTGAAACTACCTTCCAGAGTGGGAAAGTTTGGAGACGCGACTTTCACGTCTCCGTGTGTACAGCGAATGCCGCCTAATTTGCTGAAACGGTGATGGCATAGTCCCCTCGCCCCCTCCAAACTAACCAGTGTTAATGGTTTATTTCACCATAACCACTTACATATAAGTATCACAGCTATTTTATATTTGCACATAATGTCTATAAATCTCTTCTCCAAAAATAGCCGATCTGCAGCCCGCACGCACGCAAACAGTTGCTGAGGCATGCACGAGAGAGGAGTTGTGTGTGAGGAGCTGATCACAGATAGAGGGAAAGTGTTATATTTGGCCTATTATTTATGCTATATATTATTGACCGCGTCGCAGTCACAGTCACAGAGAGAGAGAGAGAGAGAGATGCTGCGTGTTAAAAAATAGAATGGGTGCGCACGCTCGCTCTCTCTCTCTCTCTCTCTCTCACACACACACACACTCTCTCTCTCTCTCTCTCTCTCTCTCACACTTACTTTGTGCTTGCTGCTGTTTTCAGAAGAATTAATCCAAGGTTTGTCATATATTATGGTTTAGTAGGCATACACTTTAGCTGGTCAGTCAGTGTGTGCAGACTCAGAGAGAGAAGCAGCACTGCTCTGCTCATTAAATTGATATGACGCATATGCGCATCTGATCAAGATAATTAGTTATTTGGCAACACCTGTGTGAAATACCAACGCTTTCATATAGCCTTTAGAATAAGCTTTTTCTTTTTTTTTGTGGCCATCTGCAGGCCAGCCATGTGTACTGCATCTTTATCTTGAAAACGAAGCAGTTTACCGGTCTCGAGTGGACGTCGTACATAATTAACATAACCGCAATGTAGACGCAGTACAGTTTTATATCGTTCACAAAACTTAGGCGGGGAACAGCCCGCGACGTCCTCGTGAAGGCAGCCCCTTACTTTCACATCCTACCAGGAATCATTCTGAAGCGGAACCTGGTCCCCCGCGCAAGTGCTGACATTGTTTTTACCACTATAGAGCACACCTGCTTGCTCAGGGGAGATATTGCATTTTACCCTATAGGCAGTACCACATGTCAACCAATAGTGGTCCTACAACATTTAAATTTGTCAACAATAAAATAACAGGTAGACCAAATACAACCACCGGAAAATAAATGTATTTGATTGAAATTGATTATCCCCATGTCCGGTGGCACCTGATGCAAATAAGGACCATTTATGCCATAAATACTGTAAATAATAATTCAACATACAGACATGCATGTACAATGTTTTATATCATGTGATGGGCTGTGCACTTTGTATCACAGTTTTAGTTTACTCAACTCATAAATTATACCATATGAACAACACTATTCAGTGTTCTATTCGGAATCATTTAATTTCAACAGTTGACATAAATATATTGTGCATATACAAATGGAGACTGATATAGCAAACTAATCCATACTATCATTTTACTCACAATTGTGTAACATTGTCAGCTCTGCTGAAAACCTACTCTTTACTAAAACCTCCTACTGTATCTCTTTCTGTTTTAACGTACAGGTCAGGCTGGGCAACACCTCCCAGGGGGCACTCTGGGTAGTGTCGCCCAAAAAGCCCACCAGGCTCTGGGTGAGCGTGGAGAGAAACTGAAGACTGCTGAGGAAAAGACCATTAACTTGATGCACAAAGCCCAGAAGTTTGCTGACTCCACTCACAAGGTGACGTTGTGTCTGTAATAAAGGATTACAACCTTACACTTTGTTGACACCGAATATGTGTCAATTTGTTATTAAGGGTCTTTCCTTCAGTGGTCGAAGGGTTACTGCCTTTGTCTTAATTAATGATGTTGGTTTGTGTGCTGCTCTACAGCGTGTTAATTCTAAATGTCTCATAAAAGTATTTTTTGTGGTCCCATTCCACATGCACTTATCTAACCCATGCCCACAAGAAATGCAGATTATTACATTTAGTATCCTTCAAAGGGTAACAGGTGCGGTCGCCCCTTTTCCATCTCGCCCCACTACTTTACCTAGCTGTAAATAACAAACATAATTCATGTTGTTGATTATATGAAAGGTATTATCATATTCATCCATCCATCCATCTTCAACCGATTATCCGTAGTCGGGTCACGGGGGCAACAGCTCGACAGCTCGAGTGCTCCAGACTTCCCTCTCCAGATCAACATTAGTGACTTCCTCCATATTAATTTATCATTGTTAAGTTCACTCTGTATATCCACGGACATAATAGCATGATGACACCATTACAAAACATGGGCTACATGGAAGAAATGTGTTTAATAAAACGAAATTAACTGCTAGAAGGTCCCAAATTAACTTAATTAAGCAGTCACCGTCTCATGTCATGTTATTCATTCTTAATTTTACAGAGTATAGAGATCGAATCAAATAAATCTGTATACAAGATCATTTCAGATTTCAGAGAGGGAGGGAAATACTAAATTAACTGTTAACTACATTAAAATATTTCGCGGGTGCGAGTTGGTAAAGGGGCGAGTCGTTTGGTATTCCTTCAAAGCCATAATATCAGTCTTACTGGACCAGATGGCTCCTAATCCTTAATTTAGGATGTACACTTTAAATTGACAGAATTAAACACAGTTCAAAAGCATTACAATGCAACAATTCCATTATTGTTTTGTAGTTTGTCGTTTAATTCCATTGTTCACTTTCTCCTTCTAGGTGGCCCTGAAAAAGAAGTAAAGTCGCCTTGGAGGACCTGTGGAACCATTCTTATAACGCTCACACTAATGTTTACTTTAGAAAGTCTGTGGCTTGGCACAGACTTTTTTCTATGAAGGGCTTCTGTTTTCTGAGGAGAAGACTTAGGGAAGCACCGACTCACACCATGTTTGTTTTCTGTAAGCGAGCAAATGCATAACTTTTACAATTGACTGCAGTGGAGAGGATGGAAATCCAGGGTTATACCAGTGACCTTTCACCTCCTGGCTAAAACACGTGACACCTATGACGATGCTTTGACTAGAGCCATGATGGAGTGATGCAACTGGATAGCAAAACTGTGTCCCAGTGCTCCCACTGTAACTCTACTAGTTTGAGCTTTTACTTTGAATGTGGAGGTCCAGTTATGCCTTGCTTGCTAAACAGAACCGTTAGTTCCTTGTATTGGAAGTTTGGAACATTTTGCTGCACTTGAATAATCAGGCTTCACATATCCTCTGTGTTATACAAAGGAAGTAGAAGAGTGTGCCTTTAATTCATTTAACATGCTAAACATTTGTCTTTTTTGGATTTGTTTTTATTCCTATAAAAAGGCATTCACAATTTTCGGAAATGTAAGCTAGTGTGGGCATTCTGCACTACCATGTACTGTATATATTATCTTTTAATTGTATGAGATCTTTTGTTTTACTGTATCAAGCACTTGTGGTCTCTTAATGACCTACTTCATTCTGGAAAGTTCTTTGTGTGGCAGTTTCTAACCTTAATGTGACTTAAGCATTTAGAGAAATGACGGCATGCACTCATCAGGATGAGTGATGAATCTTATTTTAGTTTTCAGTTAGATTTTTGTTACTCACTATAAATGCTTTATAGTGTAAATTAGTTTTCATCCGTACTTTCCATCGGTTCTGGTTCTGTGTCTAGTGTACTTGTTTGTGTGTTAAGTGGCAAACTGTAAAGTGTGAGTGTCTACAATATTGAAGTAGGTCACATTAAGTTTGTATGTTGTCCTGTCTAAATGGTCGTTCTATGTTTGTGCCGATATCGACTTTACTGTAACGAACTGTTGATTTGTCTTTTGTCTGTAAGTGTTCTTGTCTGTATATGGCTGTGAAAATCCCTCTTTCGTCTGTAAGTGTTCTTGTCTGTATATGGCTGTGAAAATCCCTCTTTCGTTTGTAAGTGTTCTTGTCTGTATATGGCTGTGAAAATCCCTCTTTCGTCTGTAAGTGTTCTTGTCTGTATATGGCTGTGAAAATCCCTCTTTCAGAAGATGGGTCTGTGTTGTAGAGAGTCGAGTGAAGGTGGATCAGTTAGTACAAGTATGTTTGTGGAACCATGTTTACATCTACAATAAGAGAAGCTCCATCATGAGCAGAGGACGTGAACCTCAGAATGTTTGGAAGCAAGAGTCAGGGATGAGTTTTAAGATGTAGAAATGAAGCATTGAGCCCATTTTATACCATTAAGTGGTTTAGTTTAATCATTGGATTTTAACAAATGGGTTTAGAATTGACCTTGGACTGTTTTTGACAACTAACAATTACAACAAAAAGATTGAGTCTTGGTGCCTTAGTTACTAACTGTAAGTGCCATTCAGGATTTTGTGTAGCCTAACATGTTATGTAAATATGTGTCTCTGAATTTGATGTGAGAAAGAAATTAATCTGTTGGAACTGATGTCTTTTACCCAAATAAAAGAGAATGTGAACTATTAGTGTATTTATTGTGTCCTGGATGTGGCTGTATGTTTTCTCACCACCAGATGGCATGCACACTGCAAACAAGTTTACACAGGTTTCAAACTAACAAAGTTTATATTGTGCAGATAACTTTTTCAGCCAGTGCTAATATCAAGTGTGACATAATTATATCTGACAAATACCACTGCATGTTCTAGCTACATGGAAAATAAATGATAGTCACAGATTAAAGATTGTGCTGACTTATAAAAAGTGTGAATGGAGTTTCTAGGTGAAAGTGCTTTTTTGACTTGCCAATATCTGCCATTGAGCCCCATTATAAAATTCTCAAATTTGAAAGCACTATATTTCTAAAACTATGAAACATTTCAAAGATTCCTTTTCAGGCAAACATGGCCACAAACACATGTTTGCCTGAAAAAGCACGTAAAATAAGCACTTTCACCTAGAAACTCCATTCACACTTTTTATGATTCAGCTTACTGTTGAGACACATGCTATTATTTTGAAATATTTTGTAGTTTCAGAGTTATTTAACTTAAACGCCCAATGCATTCTCAATGGCAATAGCACAAACTTTGGCATGCTACTAGTCCTACATACTTACACCTAGAAACCCCATTCAACCCTATTTAGGTTCATCTTACGGTGGCCATGTTTGCCTGAAAAGGAATCTTTGAAATGTTTCATAGTTTTAGAAATATATAGTGCTTTCAAATTTGAGACATTTACAATGGGGCTCAATGGCAGATATTGGCACAAAAAAGCACTTTCACCTAGAAACTCCATTCACACTTTTTATGATTCAGCTTACTGTTGAGACACATGCTGGAACTTTTTATTTTGAAATGTTTTGGAGTTTTGGAGTTATTTAACTTAAACGCCCAATGCATTCTCAATGGCAATAGCACAAACTTTGGCATGCTACTAGTCCTATATACTAACACCTAGAAACCCCATCCAAACCTATTTAGGTTCATCTTACGGTGGCCATGTTTGCCTGAAAAGGAATCTTTGAAATGTTTCATAGTTTTAGAAATATAGTGCTTTCAAATTTGAGACATTTACAATGGGGCTCAATGGCAGATATTGGCATGTCAAAAAAGCACTTTCACCTAGAAACTCCATTCACACTTTTTATGATTCAGCTTACTGTTGAGACACATGCTGGAACTTTTTACTTTGAAATGTTTTGTAGTTTCTGAGTTATTTAACTTAAACGCCCAATGCATTCTCAATGGCAATAGCACAAACTTTGGCATGCTACTAGTCCTACATACTTACACCTAGAAACCCCATTCAAACCTATTTAGGTTCATCTTACGGTGGACATGTTTGCCTGAAAAGGAATCTTTGAAATGTTTCAGAGTTTTAGAAATATAGTGCTTTCAAATTTGAGAAAGTTATAATGGGGCTCAATGGCAGATAGTGGCACGTCAAAAATCACTTTCACCTAGAACCTCCATTCACACTTTTTATGATTCAGCTTACTGTGGAGACACATGCTGGAACTTTTTACTTTGAAATGTTTTGTAGTTTCTGAGTTATTTAACTTAAACGCCCAATGCATTCTCAATGGCAATAGCACAAACTTTGGCATGCTACTAGTCCTACATACTTACACCTAGAAACCCCATTCAACCCTATTTAGGTTCATCTTACGGTGGCCATGTTTGCCTGAAAAGGAATCTTTGAAATGTTTCATAGTTTTAGAAATATAGTGCTTTCAAATTTGAGACATTTACAATGGGGCTCAATGGCAGATATTGGCATGTCAAAAAAGCACTTTCACCTAGAAACTCCATTCACACTTTTTATGATTCAGCTTACTGTTGAGACACATGCTGGAACTTTTTACTTTGAAATGTTTTGTAGTTTCTGAGTTATTTAACTTAAACGCCCAATGCATTCTCAATGGCAATAGCACAAACTTTGGCATGCTACTAGTCCTATATACCAACACCTAGAAACCCCATCCAAACCTATTTAGGTTCATCTTACGGTGGCCATGTTTGCCTGAAAAGGAATCTTTGAAATATTTCATAGTTTTAGAAATATAGTGCTTTCAAATTTGAGACATTTACAATGGAGCTCAATGGCAGATATTGGCACGTCAAAAAGTCACTTTCACCTAGAAACTCCATTCACACTTTTTATGATTTAGCTTACTGTTGAGACACATGCTGGAACTTTTTACTTTGAAATGTTTTGTAGTTTCTGAGTTATTTAACTTAAACGCCCAATGCATTCTCAATGGCAATAGCACAAACTTTGGCATGCTACTAGTCCTACATACTTACACCTAGAAACCCCATTCAAACGTATTTAGGTTCATCTTACGGTGGCCATGTTTGCCTGAAAAGGAATCTTTGAAATGTTTCATAGTTTTAGAAATATATAGTGCTTTCAAATTTGAGACATTTACAATGGGGCTCAATGGCAGATATTGGCACAAAAAAGCACTTTCACCTAGAAACTCCATTCACACTTTTTATGATTCAGCTTACTGTTGAGACACATGCTGGAACTTTTTATTTTGAAATGTTTTGGAGTTTTGGAGTTATTTAACTTAAACGCCCAATGCATTCTCAATGGCAATAGCACAAACTTTGGCATGCTACTAGTCCTATATACTAACACCTAGAAACCCCATCCAAACCTATTTAGGTTCATCTTACGGTGGCCATGTTTGCCTGAAAAGGAATCTTTGAAATGTTTCATAGTTTTAGAAATATAGTGCTTTCAAATTTGAGACATTTACAATGGGGCTCAATGGCAGATATTGGCATGTCAAAAAAGCACTTTCACCTAGAAACTCCATTCACACTTTTTATGATTCAGCTTACTGTTGAGACACATGCTGGAACTTTTTACTTTGAAATGTTTTGTAGTTTCTGAGTTATTTAACTTAAACGCCCAATGCATTCTCAATGGCAATAGCACAAACTTTGGCATGCTACTAGTCCTACATACTTACACCTAGAAACCCCATTCAAACCTATTTAGGTTCATCTTACGGTGGACATGTTTGCCTGAAAAGGAATCTTTGAAATGTTTCATAGTTTTAGAAATATAGTGCTTTCAAATTTGAGAAAGTTATAATGGGGCTCAATGGCAGATAGTGGCACGTCAAAAATCACTTTCACCTAGAAACTCCATTCACACTTTTTATGATTCAGCTTACTGTGGAGACACATGCTGGAACTTTTTACTTTGAAATGTTTTGTAGTTTCTGAGTTATTTAACTTAAACGCCCAATGCATTCTCAATGGCAATAGCACAAACTTTGGCATGCTACTAGTCCTACATACTTACACCTAGAAACCCCATTCAACCCTATTTAGGTTCATCTTACGGTGGCCATGTTTGCCTGAAAAGGAATCTTTGAAATGTTTCATAGTTTTAGAAATATAGTGCTTTCAAATTTGAGACATTTACAATGGGGCTCAATGGCAGATATTGGCATGTCAAAAAAGCACTTTCACCTAGAAACTCCATTCACACTTTTTATGATTCAGCTTACTGTTGAGACACATGCTGGAACTTTTTACTTTGAAATGTTTTGTAGTTTCTGAGTTATTTAACTTAAACGCCCAATGCATTCTCAATGGCAATAGCACAAACTTTGGCATGCTACTAGTCCTATATACCAACACCTAGAAACCCCATCCAAACCTATTTAGGTTCATCTTACGGTGGCCATGTTTGCCTGAAAAGGAATCTTTGAAATATTTCATAGTTTTAGAAATATAGTGCTTTCAAATTTGAGACATTTACAATGGAGCTCAATGGCAGATATTGGCACGTCAAAAAGTCACTTTCACCTAGAAACTCCATTCACACTTTTTATGATTTAGCTTACTGTTGAGACACATGCTGGAACTTTTTACTTTGAAATGTTTTGTAGTTTCTGAGTTATTTAACTTAAACGCCCAATGCATTCTCAATGGCAATAGCACAAACTTTGGCATGCTACTAGTCCTACATACTTACACCTAGAAACCCCATTCAAACGTATTTAGGTTCATCTTACGGTGGACATGTTTGAAAATATGACATAATATATTATGCCGTCCCAAACCATGGACTATAGTATGTCGTTTTTTCATGATTTTCATCTTTTTTCAAATCCTCCAAAATCACGAAAAACGACATGCTATAGTATGCCGTCCGAAACCATGAACTATAGTATGTAGTTTTTTCATGATTTTCATCTTTTTTTCAAATAGTCCAAAATCACGAAAAACGACATGCTATAATATTCCATCCGAAAATAATTATAACTTTGGCATGCTACTAGTCCTACATACTTACACCTAGAATCCCCATTCAAACCTATTTAGGTTCATCTTACGGTGGACATGTTTGCCTGAAAAGGAATCTTTGAAATGTTTCATAGTTTTAGAAATATAGTGCTTTAAATGTGAGAAATTTATAATGGCAGATAGTGGCACGTCAAAAATCACTTTCACCTAGAAACTCCATTCACACGTTTTATAATTCAGCTTACTGTGGAGACACATGCCGGAACTTTTTACTTTGAAATGTTTTGTAGTTTCAGAGTTATTTAACTTAAACGCCCAATGCATTCTCAATGGCAATAGCACAAACTTTGGCATGCTACTAGTCCTACATACTTACACCTAGAAACCCCATTCAAACGTATTTAGGTTCATCTTACGGTATGTTTGAAAATATAACATAATATATTATGCCGTCCCAAACCATGGACTATAGTATGTTGTTTTTTCATGATTTTCATCTTTTTTTTCAAATAGTCCAAAATCACGAAAAACGACATGCTATAGTATTCCATCCGAAAATAATTATAACTTTGGCATGCTACTAGTCCTACATACTTACACCTAGAATCCCCATTCAAACCTATTTAGGTTCATCTTACGGTGGACATGTTTGCCTGAAAAGGAATCTTTGAAATGTTTCATAGTTTTAGAAATATAGTGCTTTAAATGTGAGAAATTTATAATGGCAGATAGTGGCACGTCAAAAATCACTTTCACCTAGAAACTCCATTCACACGTTTTATAATTCAGCTTACTGTGGAGACACATGCTGGAACTTTTTACTTTGAAATGTTCTGTAGTTTCTGAGTTATTTAACTTAAACGCCCAATGCATTCTCAATGGCAATAGCACAAACTTTGGCATGCTAATAGTCCTACATACTTACACCTAGAAACCCCATTCAAACGTATTTAGGTTCATCTTACGGTGGATATGTTTGCCTGAAAAGGAATCTTTGAAATGTTTCATAGTTTTAGAAATATAGTGCTTTTAAATTTGAGAAATTCAGAATGGGGGTCAATGGCAGATTTTGGCAAACAAAGACTTGAGTGGGGTTTGAACCCACAATCTCCAGATCATGCAGCCAGTGTGCTAAGTCACTGATCTACTTGCTACCTGCCACAATGCAGTCTGCTGTTCCCTTTGAGTACAACATTGATACAAAAATAAAATACAAAAAATAAAATAACAGGAGATTTGTCTATTGTTTCTTTTGCTGTTGTTTATCTCTAGACGTTCGAATGTTTATGAACCACAATGGAAACAAGTCTCTGGCTCTTCTGTCATTATCTATTCGGCCTTTTAAGAAGAGCATGCACAGTGTCTCACTGGGTACAGAGCCTGCCTGGGAATCAGGAGGCTGCAGGTTCAAGTCCTGGCTCTGACATAGTGTTCCAAAATCATGTAAATATGACATAATATATTATGCCGTCCCAAACCATGGACTATAGTATGTCGTTTTTTCATGATTTTCATCTTTTTTTAAATCCTCCAAAATCACGAAAAACGACTATAGTATTCCATCCGAAAATAATTATAACTTTGGCATGCTACTAGTCCTACATACTTACACCTAGAAACCCCATTCAACCCTATTTAGGTTCATCTTACGGTGGCCATGTTTGCCTGAAAAGGAATCTTTGAAATGTTTCATAGTTTTAGAAATATAGTGCTTTCAAATTTGAGACATTTACAATGGGGCTCAATGGCAGATATTGGCATGTCAAAAAAGCACTTTCACCTAGAAACTCCATTCACACTTTTTATGATTCAGCTTACTGTTGAGACACATGCTGGAACTTTTTACTTTGAAATGTTTTGTAGTTTCTGAGTTATTTAACTTAAACGCCCAATGCATTCTCAATGGCAATAGCACAAACTTTGGCATGCTACTAGTCCTATATACCAACACCTAGAAACCCCATCCAAACCTATTTAGGTTCATCTTACGGTGGCCATGTTTGCCTGAAAAGGAATCTTTGAAATATTTCATAGTTTTAGAAATATAGTGCTTTCAAATTTGAGACATTTACAATGGAGCTCAATGGCAGATATTGGCACGTCAAAAAGTCACTTTCACCTAGAAACTCCATTCACACTTTTTATGATTTAGCTTACTGTTGAGACACATGCTGGAACTTTTTACTTTGAAATGTTTTGTAGTTTCTGAGTTATTTAACTTAAACGCCCAATGCATTCTCAATGGCAATAGCACAAACTTTGGCATGCTACTAGTCCTACATACTTACACCTAGAAACCCCATTCAAACGTATTTAGGTTCATCTTACGGTGGACATGTTTGAAAATATGACATAATATATTATGCCGTCCCAAACCATGGACTATAGTATGTCGTTTTTTCATGATTTTCATCTTTTTTCAAATCCTCCAAAATCACGAAAAACGACATGCTATAGTATGCCGTCCGAAACCATGAACTATAGTATGTCGTTTTTTCATGATTTTCATCTTTTTTTCAAATAGTCCAAAATCACGAAAAACGACATGCTATAATATTCCATCCGAAAATAATTATAACTTTGGCATGCTACTAGTCCTACATACTTACACCTAGAATCCCCATTCAAACCTATTTAGGTTCATCTTACGGTGGACATGTTTGCCTGAAAAGGAATCTTTGAAATGTTTCATAGTTTTAGAAATATAGTGCTTTAAATGTGAGAAATTTATAATGGCAGATAGTGGCACGTCAAAAATCACTTTCACCTAGAAACTCCATTCACACGTTTTATAATTCAGCTTACTGTGGAGACACATGCCGGAACTTTTTACTTTGAAATGTTTTGTAGTTTCAGAGTTATTTAACTTAAACGCCCAATGCATTCTCAATGGCAATAGCACAAACTTTGGCATGCTACTAGTCCTACATACTTACACCTAGAAACCCCATTCAAACGTATTTAGGTTCATCTTACGGTATGTTTGAAAATATAACATAATATATTATGCCGTCCCAAACCATGGACTATAGTATGTTGTTTTTTCATGATTTTCATCTTTTTTTTCAAATAGTCCAAAATCACGAAAAACGACATGCTATAGTATTCCATCCGAAAATAATTATAACTTTGGCATGCTACTAGTCCTACATACTTACACCTAGAATCCCCATTCAAACCTATTTAGGTTCATCTTACGGTGGACATGTTTGCCTGAAAAGGAATCTTTGAAATGTTTCATAGTTTTAGAAATATAGTGCTTTAAATGTGAGAAATTTATAATGGCAGATAGTGGCACGTCAAAAATCACTTTCACCTAGAAACTCCATTCACACGTTTTATAATTCAGCTTACTGTGGAGACACATGCTGGAACTTTTTACTTTGAAATGTTCTGTAGTTTCTGAGTTATTTAACTTAAACGCCCAATGCATTCTCAATGGCAATAGCACAAACTTTGGCATGCTAATAGTCCTACATACTTACACCTAGAAACCCCATTCAAACGTATTTAGGTTCATCTTACGGTGGATATGTTTGCCTGAAAAGGAATCTTTGAAATGTTTCATAGTTTTAGAAATATAGTGCTTTTAAATTTGAGAAATTCAGAATGGGGGTCAATGGCAGATTTTGGCAAACAAAGACTTGAGTGGGGTTTGAACCCACAATCTCCAGATCATGCAGCCAGTGTGCTAAGTCACTGATCTACTTGCTACCTGCCACAATGCAGTCTGCTGTTCCCTTTGAGTACAACATTGATACAAAAATAAAATACAAAAAATAAAATAACAGGAGATTTGTCTATTGTTTCTTTTGCTGTTGTTTATCTCTAGACGTTCGAATGTTTATGAACCACAATGGAAACAAGTCTCTGGCTCTTCTGTCATTATCTATTCGGCCTTTTAAGAAGAGCATGCACAGTGTCTCACTGGGTACAGAGCCTGCCTGGGAATCAGGAGGCTGCAGGTTCAAGTCCTGGCTCTGACATAGTGTTCCAAAATCATGTAAATATGACATAATATATTATGCCGTCCCAAACCATGGACTATAGTATGTCGTTTTTTCATGATTTTCATCTTTTTTTAAATCCTCCAAAATCACGAAAAACGACTATAGTATTCCATCCGAAAATAATTATAACTTTGGCATGCTACTAGTCCTACATACTTACACCTAGAAACCCCATTCAACCCTATTTAGGTTCATCTTACGGTGGCCATGTTTTCCTGAAAAGGAATCTTTGAAATGTTTCATAGTTTTAGAAATATAGTGCTTTCAAATTTGAGACATTTACAATGGGGCTCAATGGCAGATATTGGCACGTCAAAAAAGCACTTTCACCTAGAAACTCCATTCACACTTTTTATGATTCAGCTTACTGTTGAGACACATGCTGGAACTTTTGACTTTGAAATGTTTTGTAGTTTCTGAGTTTTTTAACTTAAACGCCCAATGCATTCTCAATGACAATAGCACAAACTTTGGCATGCTACTAGGGTCAGGGGACCTTAGTATAATTGCCTTATTTGAATCTGAATCCAACATATAAATATATAACATATATAATTTGCTAGTTTTTCCTTTTTTTGTTCAGAATTGAAAAATGGGAAAACGCTAAACGAAAAAATCACAAAAACTGGTCAAGGGACCTTAGTATAAGTATGATTGTTCAATTTAATCCAGCAAAAAGAAAATTGCTATTTTTTTCCTTTTTTTGTTCAGAATTGAAAAATGGGAAAACACTAAACGAAAAATCACAAAAATGGTGGTGCCTTAGTATAATTCTGTTTGAGTCCAGCAAACAGAAATTTGCAATTTTTTTCCTTTTTTTTGTTCAGATTTGAAAAATGTGAAAACTCGAAGCCAAAACCCAGCTTTTAAAAGCTGCGTCAAAGTTGAGTTTTCAGGAGAAAAAAAGCACGCAAAAAAAAGCTGTTCATTCCAAGCTTCAAAACGAAAAAGCTGGTATACATAGAGATAACATGGGAGCACGAAGCAAGAAGCTGCTTCTAGCTTCCTTGGTGTTAACGCGGCTTAAGTCTGATTATGCCTTTGGTTTTTTTGCACTACTGATTGTTACCCGTTTCCTTTCTTGTCAGTAAAAATTATCATTCATCATCACTTCCATCTTGTCCATCACCTAACCCTAACCCTAACCCTAACCCTAGTTGTCTGGTACCAGATTGGTTACAATGGTACCAGAACAAAACAAACAAGAAAGCAGTGTGAATTGTCTGGAACCAGTGGGGCAGTGTGTTAGAACGCTGCCACATGATCGGGAGATGGTGAGTTCAAACCCCACTCAAGTCTTTACTTTCAAGACCGATTTCAGAAGAAGAAAAGCAAAACAAAAGCTGTGTGAATTGTCTGGAACCAGTGGGGCAGTGTGTTAGAACGCTGCCACATGATCGGGAGATGGTGAGTTCAAACCCCACTCAAGTCTTTACTTTCAAGACTGATTTCAGAAGAAGAAAAGCAACACAAAAGCAGTGTGAATTATCTTGAACCAGTGGAGCAGTCTGTTTGAACGCTCCCACATGATCGGGAGATGGTGAGTTCAAATCCCACCCAAGTCTTTACTTTCAAGACCGATTTCAGAAGAAGAAAACCAACAAAAAAGCAGTTGAATTGTCTGGAACCAGTGGCGCAGTGTGTTAGGACACTGCCACATGATCAGGAGATGGTGAGTTCAAACCCCACTCAAGTCTTTACTTTCAAGACCGATTTCAGAAGAAGAAAACCAACGACCTATCAACCAACACATTCAAAGGCATATCAATCCCATTAATCCGTTTTCTTATCAAGTTGAAGGCATCCCGGATTTTGTTGAGGGTGGGTTGGGTGTTTCACGGTTTCTCATCAACTCCATGTTAAATCACCCAATTACCCCCCAACGGACACTAGCCATAACCCTAACCCTAACCCTAACCCTAACCCTAGTTGTCTGGTACCAGATTGGTTAACATATAGTACCAGAACAAAACAAACAAGAAAGCAGTGTGAATTGTCTGGAACCAGTGGGGCAGTGTGTTAGAACGCTGCCACATGATCGGGAGATGGTGAGTTCAAACCCCACTCAAGTCTTTACTTTCAAGACCGATTTCAGAAGAAGAAAAGCAAAACAAAAGCTGTGTGAATTGTCTGGAACCAGTGGGGCAGTGTGTTAGAACGCTGCCACATGATCGGGAGATGGTGAGTTCAAACCCTACTCAAGTCTTTACTTTCAAGACTGATTTCAGAAGAAGAAAAGCAACACAAAAGCAGTGTGAATTATCTTGAACCAGTGGAGCAGTCTGTTTGAACGCTCCCACATGATCGGGAGATGGTGAGTTCAAATCCCACCCAAGTCTTTACTTTCAAGACCGATTTCAGAAGAAGAAAACCAACAAAAAAGCAGTTGAATTGTCTGGAACCAGTGGCGCGGTGTGTTAGGACACTGCCACATGATCAGGAGATGGTGAGTTCAAACCCCACTCAAGTCTTTACTTTCAAGACCGATTTCAGAAGAAGAAAACCAACGACCTATCAACCAACACATTCAAAGGCATATCAATCCCATTAATCCGTTTTCTTATCAAGTTGAAGGCATCCCGGATTTTGTTGAGGGTGGGTTGGGTGTTTCACGGTTTCTCATCAACTCCATGTTAAATCACCCAATTACCCCCCAACGCACACTAGCCATAACCCTAACCCTAACCCTAACCCTAACCCTAACCCTAGTTGTCTGGTACCAGATTGGTTAACATATAGTACCAGAACAAAACAAACAAGAAAGCAGTGTGAATTGTCTGGAACCAGTGGGGCAGTGTGTTAGAACGCTGCCACATGATCGGGAGATGGTGAGTTCAAACCCCACTCAAGTCTTTACTTTCAAGACCGATTTCAGAAGAAGAAAAGCAAAACAAAAGCTGTGTGAATTGTCTGGAACCAGTGGGGCAGTGTGTTAGAACGCTGCCACATGATCGGGAGATGGTGAGTTCAAACCCCACTCAAGGCTTTACTTTCAAGACTGATTTCAGAAGAAGAAAAGCAACACAAAAGCAGTGTGAATTATCTTGAACCAGTGGAGCAGTCTGTTTGAACGCTCCCACATGATCGGGAGATGGTGAGTTCAAATCCCACCCAAGTCTTTACTTTCAAGACCGATTTCAGAAGAAGAAAACCAACAAAAAAGCAGTTGAATTGTCTGGAACCAGTGGCGCGGTGTGTTAGGACACTGCCACATGATCAGGAGATGGTGAGTTCAAACCCCACTCAAGTCTTTACTTTCAAGACCGATTTCAGAAGAAGAAAACCAACGACCTATCAACCAACACATTCAAAGGCATATCAATCCCATTAATCCGTTTTCTTATCAAGTTGAAGGCATCCCGGATTTTGTTGAGGGTGGGTTGGGTGTTTCACGGTTTCTCATCAACTCCATGTTAAATCACCCAATTACCCCCCAACGCACACTAGCCATAACCCTAACCCTAACCCTAACCCTAACCCTAACCCTAGTTGTCTGGTACCAGATTGGTTAACATATAGTACCAGAACAAAACAAACAGGAAAGCAGTGTGAATTGTCTGGAACCAGTGGCGCAGTGTGTTAGAACGCTGCCACATGATATGGAGATGGTGAGTTCAAACCCCACTCAAGTCTTTACTTTCAAGACCGATTTCAGAAGAAGAAAAGCAACACAAAAGCAGTGTGAATTATCTTGAACCAGTGGAGCAGTCTGTTTGAACGCTCCCACATGATCGGGAGATGGTGAGTTCAAATCCCACTCAAGTCTTTACTTTCAAGACCGATTTCAGAAGAAGAAAACCAACAAAAAAGCAGTTCAATTGTCTGGAACCAGTGGCGCAGTGTGTTAGGACACTGCCACATGATCGGGAGATGGTGAGTTCAAACCCCACTCAAGTCTTTACTTTCAAGACCGATTTCAGAAGAAGAAAACCAACGACCTATCAACCAACACATTCAAAGGCATATCAATCCCATTAATCCGGTTTCTTATCAAGTTGAAGGCATCCCGGATTTTGTTGAGGGTGGGTTGGGTGTTTCACGGTTTCTCATCAACTCCATGTTAAATCACCCAATTACCCCCCAACGGACACTAGCCATAACCCTAACCCTAACCCTAACCCTAGTTGTCTGGTACCAGATTGGTTAACATATAGTACCAGAACAAAACAAACAAGAAAGCAGTGTGAATTGTCTGGAACCAGTAGCGCAGTGTGTTAGAACGCTGCCACATGATCTGGAGATGGTGAGTTCAAACCCCACTCGAGTCTTTACTTTCAAGACCGATTTCAGAAGAAGAAAAGCAAAACAAAAGCTGTGTGAATTGTCTGGAACCGTGGCGCAGTGTGTTAGAACGCTGCCACATGATCGGGAGATGGTGAGTTCAAACCCCACTCAAGTCTTTACTTTCAAGACTGATTTCAGAAGAAGAAAAGCAACACAAAAGCAGTGTGAATTATCTTGAACCAGTGGAGCAGTCTGTTTGAACGCTCCCACATGATCGGGAGATGGTGAGTTCAAATCCCACCCAAGTCTTTACTTTCACGACCGATTTCAGAAGAAGAAAACCAACAAAAAAGCAGTTCAATTGTCTGGAACCAGTGGCGCAGTGTGTTAGGACACTGCCACATAATCGGGAGATGGTGAGTTCAAACCCCACTCAAGTCTTTACTTTCAAGACCGATTTCAGAAGAAGAAAACCAACGACCTATCAACCAACACATTCAAAGGCATATCAATCCCAATAATCGGTTTTCTTATCAAGTTGAAGGCATCCCGGATTTTGTTGAGGGTGGGTTGGGTGTTTCACGGTTTCTCATCAACTCCATGTTAAATCACCCAATTACCCTCCCAACGGACATTAGCCATAACCCTAACCCTAACCCTAACCCTAACCCTAACCCTAACCCTAGTTGTCTGGTACCAGATTGGTTACCATATAGTACCAGAACAAAACAAACAAGAAAGCAGTGCGAATTGTCTGGAACCAGTGGTGCAGTGTGTTAGAACGCTGCCACATGATCGGGAGATGATGAGTTCAAACCCCACGCAAGTCTTTACTTTCAAGAACGATTTCAGAAGAAGAAAACCAACAAAAAAGCAGTTGAATTGTCTGGAACCAGTGGCGCAGTGTGTTATGACACTGCCACATGATCGGGAGATGGTGAGTTCAAACCCCACTCAAGTCTTTACTTTCAAGACCGATTTCAGAAGAAGAAAACCAACAAAGAAGCAGTTGAATTGTCTGGAACCAGTGGCGCAGTGTGTTAGGATCCTGCCAAATGATCGGGAGATGGTGAGTTCAAACCCCACTCAAGTCTTTACTTTCAAGACCGATTTCAGAAGAAGAAAACCAACAAAAAAGCAGTTGAATTGTCTGTAACCAGTGGTGCAGTGTGTTAGGACTCTGCCACATGATCGGGAGATGGTGAGTTCAAACCTCACGCAAATCTTTACTTTCAAGACCGATTTCAGAAGAAGGAAACCAACAAAAAAGCAGTTGAATTGTCTGGAACCAGTGGCGCAGTGTGTTAGGACGCTGCCACATGATCGGGAGATGGTGAGTTCAAACCCCACTCAAGTCTTTACTTTCAAGACCGATTTCAGAAGAAGAAAACCAACAAAAAAGCAGTCTGAATTGTCTGGACCCAGTGGCTCAGTGTGTTGGGTCGCTGCCACATGATCAGGAGATGGTCGGTTCGAACCCCACTCAAGTTCAAACAAAAAAATAAAGGTCCAGGCTGCAATCCCACCCTAGTCTTTACTGTGACACTTTGCTTTCCACACTGACATCAAGTAGCACAGAAAAGCTGTGTTGTAGTAACCATCAGTTAGCTCAGTGTGATGAGAGGCTGTCCTTGTGAGCCACAGGTCCAGGGTTCAAATCCCACATTAGGCATAACTGTGACACTTTACTTTGCACACTGATTTCCTGAAGGACAACTTTAAAGCAGCCCAGAAATTCACCATGATTGTGTGCCGGTAAGTGGCCCAGCGGATAAGTCAGATGATATCCGTAGTATACCTAGTAGAAGTGTGCCGGTTCAAACCCGACATACTCCTAGTAGGCGGTGATGGTTCAAATCACTGACACCTAGAGTAGGAGTGACCCTGTGGATAAATCAGATGATATCCGTAGAATACCTAGTAGAAGTATGCCGGCCGACATACTCCTACTAGGATGATGCTAGTTCAAATCACCAACACCTACAGTAAGTAGGTGGGTGTGCAGTTAAGTGGCCTGGTGGATAAATCAGATAATATCCATAGAATACCTAGTAGAAGTCTGCCGGTTCAAACCCGACATAGGATGGTGCTGGTTCAAATCACCATCACCTAGAGTAGGTAGGACCGAGTGCCGTTAATTGGCCCAGTGGTTAAATCAGATAATATCCATAGAATACCTAGTGGGATGGTGCTGGTTCAAATCACCATCACCTAGAGTAGGTGGGACCGTGTGCCGTTAATTGGCCCGGTGGTTAAATCAGATAATTTCCGTAGAATACCTAGTGGGATGGTGCTGGTTCAAATCACCATCACCTAGAGTAGGTAGGACCGTGTGCCGTTAATTGGCCCGGTGGATAAATCACATAATATCCGTAGAATACCTAGTAGGATGGTGCTGGTTCAAATCACCATCACCTAGAGTAGGTAGGTGGTCGGTTGAGGTGTAGATAGGGGGAGAGTAGGCGAGGGTTGGTCAGTTAGGTGGAGGAGTAGGTGAGGGGGGTCAGGTAGGGGGAGATTAGGTGAGGTGGGGGGGGGGGCAGGCGAGGGGGGGGCCAGGCAGGGGAAGAGTAGGCGAGGGGGTGGCCAGACAGGGGATGAGTAGGCGAGGGGGTGGCAGGCAGGGGGAGAGTAGGCGAGGGGGGCCAGGCAGGGGGAGAGTAGGAGAGGGGAGAGGCCAGGCAGGGGGAGAGTAGGTGAGGGGGCAGGCCAGGCAGGGGGAGAGTAGGAGAGGAGTGAGGCCAGGCAGGGGGAGAGGGGGGAGGCCAGGCAGGGGGAGAGTAGGAGAGGGGGGAGGCCAGGCAGGCGGAGAGTAGGAGAGGGGGGAGGCCAGGCAGGTGGAGAGTAGGAGAGGAGGGAGGCCAGGCAGGGGGAGAGGGGGGAGGCCAGGCAGGGGGAGAGCAGGAGAGGGGAGAGGCCAGGCAGTTGGAGAGTAGGAGAGGGGGAGGCCAGGCAGGGGGAGAGTAGGCAGGGGTGCTCTACCTATTTTTTTTTTTAAATAATTTAGAAAAAAAAAAAAGAAAAAAAAAAAGATTTATTTTAACTTATTTACTAATTATTTAAAAAAAAAGTCAGGAAGACCCCTGCCTGGCCTCCCGCCTCTCCTACTCTGCCCCTGCCTGGCCTTCCCCTCTCCTACTCTTCCCCCTGACTGGCCTCCCGCCTCTCCTACTCTCCCCCTGCCTGGCCCCCCTCGCCTACTCTCCCCCTGCCTGGCCTTCCCCTCTCCTACTCTCCCCCTGCCTGGCCTCCCTCCTCTCCTACTCTCCCCCTGCCTGGCCTCCCTCCTCTCCTACTCTCCGCCTGCCTGGCCCCCTTTGCCTACTCTCCCCCTGCCTGGCCTCCCCCCTCTCCTGCTCTCCCCTTGCCTGGCCTCCCTCCTCTCCTCTCCTACTCTTCCCCTGCCTGGCCCCCCCCTCACCTACTCTCCACCTCGCTTAATCTCCCCCTATCTTACCCCCCTCACCTACTCCTCCCCCTAACTGGCCTCCCCCCTCTCCTACTCTCCCCTTGCCTGGCCTCCCTCCTCTCCTACTCTTCCCCTGCCTGGCCCCCCCATCGCCTACTCTCCACCTCGCCTGCCCCCCCCTCGCCTAATCTCCCCCTACCTTACCCCCCTCACCTACTCCTCCCCCTAACTGACCAACCCTCGCCCTATCTACACCTCAACCTACATACTCTTACCTGACCAACTACCTACTCTAGGTGATGGTGATTTGAACCAGCACCATCCCACTAGGTATTCTACGGATATTATCTGATTTATCCACCGGGCCAATTAACGGCACACGGTCCTAACTACTCTAGGTGATGGTGATTTGAACCAGCATCATCCCACAAGGTATTCTACGGACATTATCTGATTTATCCACCGGGCCAATTAACGGCACACGGTCCTACCTACTAGGTGATGGCAATTTGAACCAGCACCATCCTATGTCGGGTTTGAACCTGCAGACTTCTACTAGGTATTCTATGGATATTATCTGATTTATCCACCAGGCCACTTAACTGCACACACTCCTACTTACTGTAGGTGTTGGTGATTTGAACTAGCACCATCCTACTAGGAGTATGTCGGCCGGCATACTTCTACTAGGTATTCTACGGATATCATCTGATTTATCCACTGGGCCACTCCTACTCTAGGTGTCAGTGATTTGAACCATCACTGCCTACTAGGAGTATGTCGGGTTTGAACCGGCACACTTCTACTAGGTATACTACGGATATCATCTGACTTATCCGCTGGGCCACTTACCGGCACACAATCATGGTGAATTTCTGGGCTGCTTTAAAGTTGTCCTTCAGGAAATCAGTGTGCAAAGCAAAGTGTCACAATTATGACTAATGTGGGATTTGAACCCTGGACCTGTGGCTCCCAAAGACAGCCTCTCATCACACTGAGCTAACTGATGGTTACTACAACACAGCTTTTCTGTGCTACTTGATGTCAGTGTGGAAAGCAAAGTGTCACAGTAAATACTGGGGTGGGATTGCACCCTGGAACTACATTTTTTTGTTTCAACTTGAGTGGGGTTGGTTTTCTTCTTCTGAAATCGGTCTTGAAAGTAAAGACTTTAGTGGAGTTTGAACTCACAATCTCCCGATCTTGTGGCAGCGTCCTAACACACTGTGCCACTGGGTCCAGACAATTCACACAGCTTTTTTGTTGGTTTTCTTCTTCTGAAATCGGTCTTGAAAGTAAAGACTTGAGTGGGGTTTGAACTCACCATCTCGCGATCATGTGGCAGCGTCCTAACACACTGCACCACTGGTTCCAGAAAACTCGATTGCTTTTTTGTTGGTTTTCTTCTTCTGAAATCGGTCTTGAAAGTAAAGACTTGAGTGGGGTTTGAACTCACCATCTCTCGATCATGTGGGAGCGTTCTATCACACAGCGCCACTGGGTCCAGACAATTCACACTGCTTTTTTGTTGGTTTTCTTCTTCTGAAATCGGTCTTGAAAGTAAAGACTTGAGTGGGGTTTGAACTCACCATCTCGCGATCATGTGGCAGCGTCCTAACACACTGCACCACTGGTTCCAGACAACTCGATTGCTTTTTTGTTGGTTTTCTTCTTCTGAAATCGGTCTTGAAAGTAAAGACTTGAGTGGGGTTTGAACTCACCATCTCTCGATCATGTGGGAGCGTTCTATCACACAGCGCCACTGGTTCCAGACAATTCACACTGCTTTTTTGTTGGTTTTCTTCTTCTGAAATCGGTCTTGAAAGTAAAGACTTGAGTGGGGTTTGAACTCACCATCTCGCGATCATGTGGCAGCGTCCTAACACACTGCACCACTGGTTCCAGACAACTCGATTGCTTTTTTGTTGGTTTTCTTCTTCTGAAATCGGTCTTGAAAGTAAAGACTTGAGTGGGGTTTGAACTCACCATCTCTCGATCATGTGGGAGCGTTCTATCACACTGTGCCACTGGTTCCAGACAATTAACACTGCTTTCTTGTTTGTTTTGTTCTGGTACCATATGGTAACCAATCTGGTAACAGACAACTAGGGTTAGGGTTAGGGTTAGGGTTAGGGTTAGGGTTATGGCTAGTGTCCGTTGGGAGGGTAATTGTGTGATTTAACATGGAGTTGATGAGAAACCGTGAAACACCCAACCCACCCTCAACAAAATCCGGGATGCCTTCAACTTGATAAGAAAATGCATTAATGGGATTGATATGCCTTTGAATGTGTTGGTTGATAGGTCGTTGGTTTTCTTCTTCTGAAATCGGTCTTGAAATTAAAGACTTGAGTGGGGTTTGAACTCACCATCTCCCGATCATGTGGCAGCGTCCTAACACACTGCGCCACTGGTTCCAGACAATTCACACTGCTTTTTTGTTGGTTTTCTTCTTCTGAAATCGGTCTTGAAAGTAAAGACTTGAGTGGGGTTTGAACTCACCATCTCACGATAATGTGGGAGCGTTCTAACACACTGCGCCACTGGTTCCAGACAATTCACACTGCTTTCTTGTTTGTTTTGTTCTGGTACCATATGGTAACCAATCTGGTAACAGACAACTAGGGTTGGGTTAGGGCTAGTGTCCGTTGGCGGGTAATTGGGTGATTTAACATGGAGTTGATGAGAAACCGTGAAACACCCAACCCACCCTCAACAAAATCAGGGATGCCTTCAACTTGATAAGAAAACGGATTAATGGGATTGATATGCCTTTGAATGTGTTGGTTTATAGGTCGTTGGTTTTCTTGTTTTGAAAACGGTCTTGAAAGTAATGACTTGAGTGGGATTTGAACTCACCATCTCCCAATCATGTGGCAGTGTCCTAACACACTGCGCCATTGGTTCCAGACAACTCAACTACTTTTTTGTTGGTTTTCTTCTTCTAAAATCGGTCTTGAAAGTAAAGACTTTAGTGGAGTTTGAACTCACAATCTCCCGATCTTGTGGCAGCGTCCTAACACACTGTGCCACTGGGTGCAGACAATTCACACTGCTTTTTTGTTGGTTTTCTTCTTCTGAAATCGGTCTTGAAAGTAAAGACTTGAGTGGGGTTTGAACTCACCATCTCGCGATCATGTGGCAGCGTCCTAACACACTGCACCACTGGTTCCAGAAAACTCGATTGCTTTTTTGTTGGTTTTCTTCTTCTGAAATCGGTCTTGAAAGTAAAGACTTGAGTGGGGTTTGAACTCACCATCTCTCGATCATGTGGGAGCGTTCTATCACACAGCGCCACTGGTTCCAGACAATTCACACTGCCTTTTTGTTGGTTTTCTTCTTCTGAAATCGGTCTTGAAAGTAAAGACTTTAGTGGAGTTTGAACTCACAATCTCCCGATCTTGTGGCAGCGTCCTAACACACTGTGCCACTGGGTCCAGACAATTCACACTGCTTTTTTGTTGGTTTTCTTCTTCTGAAATCGGTCTTGAAAGTAAAGACTTGAGTGGGGTTTGAACTAACCATCTCGCGATCATGTGGCAGCGTCCTAACACACTGCACCACTGGTTCCAGAAAACTCGATTGCTTTTTTGTTGGTTTTCTTCTTCTGAAATCGGTCTTGAAAGTAAAGACTTGAGTGGGGTTTGAACTCACCATCTCTCGATCATGTGGGAGCGTTCTATCACACAGCGCCACTGGTTCCAGACAATTCACACTGCTTTTTTGTTGGTTTTCTTCTTCTGAAATCGGTCTTGAAAGTAAAGACTTGAGTGGGGTTTGAACTCACCATCTCGCAATCATGTGGCAGCGTCCTAACACACTGCACCACTGGTTCCAGACAACTTGATTGCTTTTTTGTTGGTTTTCTTCTTCTGAAATCGGTCTTGAAAGTAAAGACTTGAGTGGGGTTTGAACTCACCATCTCTCGATCATGTGGGAGCGTTCTATCACACTTTGCCACCGGTTCCAGACAATTAACACTGCTTTTTTGTTGGTTTTCTTCTTCTGAAATCGGCCTCTAAAGTAAAGACATCAGTTGGGTTTGAACTCACCATCTCCCGATCATGTGGCAGCATTCTAACACACTGCGCCACTGGTTCCAGACAATTCACACTGCTTTCTTGTTTGTTTTGTTCTGGTACCATATGGTAACCAATCTGGTAACAGACAACTAGGGTTAGGGTTAGGGTTAGGGTTAGGGTTAGGGTTATGGCTAGTGTCCGTTGGGAGGGTAATTGTGTGATTTAACATGGAGTTGATGAGAAACCGTGAAACACCCATCCCACCCACAACAAAATCCGGGATGCCTTCAACTTGATAAGAAAATGCATTAATGGGATTGATATGCCTTTGAATGTGTTGGTTGATAGGTCGTTGGTTTTCTTCTTCTGAAATCGGTCTTGAAAGTAAAGACTTGAGTGGGGTTTGAACTCACCATCTCCCGATCATGTGGCAGCGTCCTAACACACTGCGCCACTGGTTCCAGACAATTCACACTGCTTTTTTGTTGGTTTTCTTCTTCTGAAATCGGTCTTGAAAGTAAAGACTTGAGTGGGGTTTGAACTCACCATCTCACGATAATGTGGGAGCGTTCTAACACACTGCGCCACTGGTTCCAGACAATTCACACTGCTTTCTTGTTTGTTTTGTTCTGGTACCATATGGTAACCAATCTGGTAACAGACAACTAGGGTTGGGTTAGGGCTAGTGTCCGTTGGCGGGTAATTGGGTGATTTAACATGGAGTTGATGAGAAACCGTGAAACACCCAACCCACCCTCAACAAAATCCGGGATGCCTTCAACTTGATAAGAAAACGGATTAATGGGATTGATATGCCTTTGAATGTGTTGGTTTATAGGTCGTTGGTTTTCTTGTTCTGAAATCGGTCTTGAAAGTAATGACTTGAGTGGGATTTGAACTCACCATCTCCCAATCATGTGGCAGTGTCCTAACACACTGCGCCATTGGTTCCAGACAACTGAACTGCTTTTTTGTTGGTTTTCTTCTTCTAAAATCGGTCTTGAAAGTAAAAACTTGAGTGGGGTTTGAACTCACCATCTCCCGATCATGTGGCAGTGTCCTAAGACACTGCGCCACTGGTTCCAGACAATTCAACTGCTTTTTTGTTGGTTTTGTTCTGGTACCATATGGTAACCAATCTGGTACCAGACAACTAGGGTTAGGGTTAGGGTTAGGGTTAGGGTTAGGGTTAGGGTTAGGGTTAGGGTTAGGTGATGGACAAGATGGAAGTGATGATGAATGATAATTTTAACTGACAAGAAAGGAAACGGGTAACAATCAGTAGTGCAAAAAAAGCAAAGGCATAATCAAGCAGCTTCGTGCTTCGTGCTCCCATGTTATCTCTATGTATACCAGCTTTTTCGTTTTGAAGCTTGGAATAAAACAGCTTTTTTTGCGTGCTTTTTTTCTCCTGAAAACTCAACTTTGAGGCAGCTTTAAAAAGCTGGGTTTTGGCTTCGGGTTTTCACATTTTTCAAATCTGAACAAAAAAATGGAAAAAATAGCAATTTTCTTTTTGCTGGATTAAATTGAACAAACATACTTATACTAAGGTCCCTTGACCAGTTTTTGTGATTTTTCGTTTAGCGTTTTCCCATTTTTCAATTCTGAACAAAAAAAGGAAAAACTAGCAAATTTCTGTTTGCTGGAATCAAATTAAACGAACAAAAATCACAAATATGTTTTTTATATGTTGGATTCAGATTCAAATAAGGCAATTATACTAAGGTCCCCTGACCTACTAGTCCTACATACTTACACCTAGAAACCCCATTCAACCCTATTTAGGTTCATCTTACGGTGGCCATGTTTGCCTGAAAAGGCAAATCCTCCAAAATTACGACATGCTATAGTATTCCATCCGAAAATAATTATAACTTTGGCATGCTACTAGTCCTACATACTTACACCTAGAATCCCCATTCAAACCTATTTAGGTTCATCTTACGGTGGACATGTTTGCCTGAAAAGGAATCTTTGAAATGTTTCATAGTTTTAAAAATATAGTGCTTTAAATGTGAGAAATTCAGAATGGGGGTCAATGGCAGATTTTGGCAAGTAAAGATTTGAGTGGGGTCTGAACCCACAATCTCCAGATCATGCAGCCAGTGTGCTAAGTCACTGATCTACTTGCTACCTGCCACTATGCAGTCTGCTGTTCCCTTTGAGTACAACATTGATACAAAAATAAAATACAAAAAATAAAATAACAGGAGATGTGTCTATTGTTTCTTTTGCTGTTGTTTATCTCTAGACGTTCGAATGTTTATGAACCACAATGGAAACAAGTCTCTGGCTCTTCTGTCATTATCTATTCGGCCTTTTAAGAAGAGCATGCACAGTGGCTCACTGGGTACAGAGCCTGCCTGGGGATCAGGAGGCTGCAGGTTCAAGTCCTGGCTCTGACATAGTGTTCCCAAATCATGTAAATATGACATAACATATAATATATTATGCCGTCCCAAACCATGGACTATAGTATGTCGTTTTTTCATGATTTTCATCTTTTTTCAAATCCTCCAAAATCACGAAAAACGACATGCTATAGTATGCCGTCCGAAACCATGAACTATAGTATGTTGTTTTTTCATGATTTTCATCTTTTTTTCAAATAGTCCAAAATCACGAAAAACGACATGCTATAGTATTCCATCCGAAAATAATTATAACTTTGGCATGCTACTAGTCCTACATACTTACACCTAGAATCCCCATTCAAACCTATTTAGGTTCATCTTACGGTGGATATGTTTGCCTGAAAAGGAATCTTTGAAATGTTTCATAGTTTTAGAAATATAGTGCTTTAAATGTGAGAAATCTATAATGGCAGATAGTGGCACGTCAAAAATCACTTTCACCTAGAAACTCCATTCACACGTTTTATAATTCAGCTTACTGTGGAGACACATGCTGGAACTTTTTACTTTGAAATGTTTTGTAGTTTCTGAGTTATTTAACTTAAACGCCCAATGCATTCTCAATGGCAATAGCACAAACTTTGGCATGCTACTAGTCCTACATACTTACACCTAGAAACCCCATTCAAACCTATTTAGGTTCATCTTACGGTGGACATGTTTGCCTGAAAAGGAATCTTTGAAATGTTTCATAGTTTTAGAAATATAGTGCTTTTAAATTTGAGAAAGTTATAATGGGGCTCAATGGCAGATAGTGGCACGTCAAAAAAACACTTTCACCTAGAAACTCCATTCACACGTTTTATAATTCAGCTTACTGTGGAGACACATGATGGAACTTTTTACTTTGAAATGTTTTGTAGTTTCTGAGTTATTTAACTTAAACGCCCAATGCATTCTCAATGGCAATAGCACAAACTTTGGCATGCTACTAGTCCTACATACTTACACCTAGAAACCCCATTCAAACCTATTTAGGTTCATCTTACGGTGGACATGTTTGCCTGAAAAGGAATCTTTGAAATGTTTCATAGTTTTAAAAATATAGTGCTTTTAAATTTGAGAAATTCAGAATGGGGGTCAATGGCAGATTTTGGCAAGTAAAGATTTGAGTGGGGTTTGAACCCACAATCTCCAGATCATGCAGCCAGTGTGCTAAGTCACTGATCTACTTGCTACCAGCCACAATGCAGTCTGCTGTTCCCTTTGAGTACAACATTGATACAAAAATAAAATACAAAAAATAAAATAACAGGAGATTTGTCTATTGTTTCTTTTGCTGTTGTTTATCTCTAGACGTTCGAATGTTTATGAACCACAATGGAAACAAGTCTCTGGCTCTTCTGTCATTTTCTATTCGGCCTTTTAAGAAGAGCATGCACAGTGGCTCACTGGGTACAGAGCCTGCCTGGGGATCAGGAGGCTGCAGGTTCAAGTCCTGGCTCTGACATAGTGTTCCCAAATCATGTAAATATGACATAACATATAATATATTATGCCGTCCCAAACCATGGACTATAGTATGTCGTTTTTTCATGATTTTCATCTTTTTTCAAATCCTCCAAAATCACGAAAAACGACATGCTATAGTATGCCGTCCGAAACCATGAACTATATAGTATGTTGTTTTTTCATGATTTTCATCTTTTTTTCAAATAGTCCAAAATCACGAAAAACGACATGCTATAGTATTCCATCCGAAAATAATTATAACTTTGGCATGCTACTAGTCCTACATACTTACACCTAGAATCCCCATTCAAAACTATTTAGGTTCATCTTACGGTGGACATGTTTGCCTGAAAAGGAATCTTTGAAATGTTTCATAGTTTTAGAAATATAGTGCTTTAAATGTGAGAAATGTATAATGGCAGATAGTGGCACGTCAAAAATCACTTTCACCTAGAAACTCCATTCACACGTTTTATAATTCAGCTTACTGTGGAGACACATGCTGGAACTTTTTACTTTGAAATGTTTTGTAGTTTCTGAGTTATTTAACTTAAACGCCCAATGCATTCTCAATGGCAATAGCACAAACTTTGGCATGCTACTAGTCCTACATACTTACACCTAGAAACCCCATTCAAACCTATTTAGGTTCATCTTACGGTGGACATGTTTGCCTGAAAAGGAATCTTTTTAATGTTTCATAGTTTTAGAAATATAGTGCTTTTAAATTTGAGAAAGTTATAATGGGGCTCAATGGCAGATAGTGGCACGTCAAAAAATCACTTTCACCTAGAAACTCCATTCACACGTTTTATAATTCAGCTTACTGTGGAGACACATGCTGGAACTTTTTACTTTGAAATGTTTTGTAGTTTCTGAGTTATTTAACTTAAACGCCCAATGCATTCTCAATGGCAATAGCACAAACTTTGGCATGCTACTAGTCCTACATACTTACACCTAGAAACCCCATTCAAACCTATTTAGGTTCATCTTACGGTGGACATGTTTGCCTGAAAAGGAATCTTTGAAATGTTTCATAGTTTTATAAATATAGTGCTTTTAAATTTGAGAGATTCAGAATGGGGGTCAATGGCAGATTTTGGCAAGTAAAGATTTGAGTGGGGTTTGAACCCACAATCTCCAGATCATGCAGCCAGTGTGCTAAGTCACTGATCTACTTGCTACCAGCCACAATGCAGTCTGCTGTTCCCTTTGAGTACAACATTGATATAAAAATAAAATACAAAAAATAAAATAACAGGAGATTTGTCTATTGTTTATTTTGCTGTTGTTTATCTCTAGACGTTAGAATGTTTATGAACCACAATGGAAACAAGTCTCTGGCTCTTCTGTCATTATCTATTCGGCCTTTTATGAAGAGCATGCACAGTGGCTCACTGGGTACAGAGCCTGGCTGGGGATCAGGAGGCTGCAGTTTCAAGTCCTGGCTCTGACATAGTGTTCCAAAATCATGAAAATATGACATAAAATATTATGCTGTCCCAAACCATGGACTATAGTATGTTGTTTTTTCATGATTTTCATCTTTTTTTCAAATCCTCCAAAATCACGAAAAACGACATGCTATAGTATTCCATCCGAAAATAATTATAACTTTGGCATGCTACTAGTCCTACATACTTACACCTAGAATCCCCATTCAAAACTATTTAGGTTCATCTTACGGTGGACATGTTTGCCTGAAAAGGAATCTTTGAAATGTTTCATAGTTTTAGAAATATAGTGCTTTAAATGTGAGAAATGTATAATGGCAGATAGTGGCACGTCAAAAATCACTTTCACCTAGAAACTCCATTCACACGTTTTATAATTCAGCTTACTGTGGAGACACATGCCGGAACTTTTTACTTTGAAATGTTTTGTAGTTTTTGAGTTATTTAACTTAAACGCCCAATGCATTCTCAATGGCAAAAGCACAAACTTTGGCATGCTACTAGTCCTACATACTTACATACAATCTTGCTTAGGGCCACCTGACTCCTACAACGGAAAAGTGATTTTTTTTGACATGCCAAAATCTGCCATTGACCCCCATTATAAGTTTATCACATTTGAAAGCACTACATTTCTACTATGAAACATTTAAAAGATTCATTTTCAGGCAAACATGTCCACCGTAAGATGAACCTATTAAAGTTCAAATGGGGTTTCTAGTACAGTACCTGTACTTAATACGGCAAGTGCTACGGGCTAAGATGGAGTCTGAAGAGGTGTGTTTTCAGATGATGGCAGAAGATTGGGAGTGAAGTTAAGTACCACAGAGATGGGTCTATTCAGGTTTTCCAACCTTTGTGCACCGTATGGGAAAATTTTAATCCCATTGAGGAATAGTGGAAAATAACAAGGCATTACTTCAACTCCAGTCAGACCACAGAGGGAAAGACAGCCTGCATCTCAAAGTGCTGTGTCAGAGCTCATAATGTGAAGCATTAATGGTGCCATACTTATTTATCAAATCTTTTACTGTATGACAAAGTCTCTCATACGGCATGCTTTAGTTAATTTGTTGCTTTTTGTGGTCAAATCAATTTAATGAAAAATCTTTAAAATCTTTAAAACCTTAAACCACTTTAACCCTAGTGTCCCTATTCTGGGCATGTTATAATAGGCGGACATTCAGCTTAAATAGGTGACTATTTGTCGAAAATATAGCAGACCGACAAGCTCACAAGTCACAACTACTTGTAAGCTTGTAGATTGTAGAGGCTATTTTTGGTGAAGATAGTTGGCGTAAATGGGAAAGACCCCTGGGGGACCCCGGTCAAGTGGTTAAACTTAATCTATTGAAACCTACAGTACGGGTATCCGAGCCTCCCTCCTCTCCCCTCTCAGCTAGCCTATACTGCCAGTGTGTTCAGATGATCTGTGTGTACCATGTCTTCTCATCAACACCACATTGTGGCCAATCAATACCATTTAACATTCACGGTCACGCTATCTATCTAATGTCCTGAGTGCGCCTTTATCGACAAAGGCGCTGTATTTCTTGACGGCTAAAGTATACACGTATCAGCAGGAAGGTTCGGTCATGACATTGTGACTGACCGCGGAACTCGTTGTGACTCTGTGTCAATCCTCTCTATTGATCCAGCTTACTTCCTCTTGCAGAAGGGATGGGAAAAAAGACAACACAGTTTTGAGCCGTGGCGTGGATTTTTGGGTAATCTTTTTCGATTAAGAAGGGTAACCCAGAACCAGGCGGTTAGTAGGCTATACTACCTCCTGAGCAGGGCCCAAATTAGGTTCTAAGAAACAAATCCAGAACCCATGAACTATATAGTATGTCGTCGAAAAACATGATTTTTTTTTTTTTAAGATCGTCAAACCATGAATAGTCCATCCCATCCATCCATCCTCAACCGCTTATCTGTAGTCAGATCGTGGGGGGCAACAGCTCCACCAGAGAGCTCCAGACTTCACTCTCCAGAGCAACATTAGTAACGTCCTCCTGCGGGATCCCGAGACATTCCAAGACGATGTATCCCAAGGTCATCAGGGTTTCGGGTCTCGCAACATCATACCCCTCACTCAGGTGACCCAGCCGGGGTGATCAAGTCCCGACTTACGTCCCAGAAGCTACCCACGATCAGTCCTATTAGGGAAAGACCAGGGCCACACAATCCGCTGCTCCCTAACTACTCTGCAGGGCTGGGAGGTAGACCAGTCTGGCACGTGGAAGGACTAGGCTCTGTGGGTTGACTCCTGTCCGGGCTACGTCTCACCAGGTCCACTCTTGCTCTCACCAGGTCCACCAGACTTTGCACCAGACTCCCAGCACTCCCAGACTCCCAGCACTCCTGACACTTCATTAAGGAGTGGTGGATTCTTGAACTGCAATGGTTCTGCAGGCTCCACCTGGGCAACGGTGGTGCTGAAGGCTCCACTTGCGGCTTCAATGGCCCTCACAGTGGGTTGTTGGGCTTCCTCCTCATGGAAGACACAGTCTGGGGCGCCAACCCATACTGTGCCGTTTACATTCTGGCTGTCACCCGTCTCTCCCGTGGTCACCAGACTATTCCCGGTTGTCACATAGTCTATTCCTATATGAGCCACTATAAATAGATAGAAATATAGTACAGTATGTCATCGAAAACCATTTTTTCATTCATTTTTTTTAAATAGTCGAAAATCATGAAACACTACATACTACGTACGGACGGACGGAGTGCAAAACATATACTCTCCCCATGCCTTCAGCCTGGTAGAGACAAAACTTACTTTTGAAAGTGGAAATTCGTTCTGTAAAATAAATCACAGGGGGGCTGAGGAAGAGGGCCACCACAGTTGGAACTGTGATGTGGGATTAAGGACACACACACACACACACACACACACACACACACACACACACACACACACACACACACACACACACACACACACACACACACACACACGGGATAGTGGGATGTGTGTGTGTGTGTGTGTGTGTGCGTGCGTGCGTGCGTGCGTGCGTGCGTGCGTGCGTGCGTGCGTGCGTGCGTGCGTGCGTGCGTGCGTGCGTGCGTGCGTGCGTGCGCGTTTGTATACCAGAACATGTATTCGTTATGTGGGTCATGGCACATTCTTCTCTCATCAAAGAACGCATTTTCAAGATAACCATTGCATTATGCATTACATCATCATTGTTTAATCCATCCATCCATCCATCCATCTTCAACCGCTTATCCGTAGTCGGGTTGCGGGGGCAACAGCTCCACCAGAGAGCTCCAGACTTCCCTCTCCAGAGCAACATTAGTGACTTCCTCCTGGGGGATCCCGAGAGGCCAGTGAGTCGTTGTTTTTACTTTCCTGCTGGCGCAGCTACTATACGTCATGTAGACACGTCAACATGATTGACAGACGGTCCTTTACAATCACCTGCCAAGTAGCTTAAAAAAAAATGCATGGCCTTGTCAGCGGTCAGCCTACCGAGATCCCAGATGGAAGTAGTTTGTGAAACAGCTTGGGAGACAGGGTTGGGATAAAGGTGATCACTCAGAATAACTTTGTATTGATTTGCAGTGACCCTTCTCTCTAAGGGGACAAGTGGACCCAAACCATGCCAGGAAAATACCCCACCACAAGCCCACATCATTACTAGAGTCACCAGACCCGCTGACTTAATCATTCAGGCCCTTAACAAACCATCTTTCATAGTCACATGTTTTTATCTTGCCACCTTGATCCAAAATTGAGGTCAACTGGGCGTGCTGTATGATCCCTCATGCCATGGGGGCATGTCCATCTGTGACTCACCCCTCATAATTCATTGATCTCCCAGTGAAGGAACAGAAAAAAACATTTCCTTCCACCTTGGATCAATAAGTTGATAATAGTTCACATTGCTCACAGGGAAAAAGTCGATACCATATGGCAGTGGTGGAAAGTAACTAAATAGGTAGCCTGGGTTCCAGCCTAATTCAGGCTGGAACCCAGGCTACTAAATGGGTATAATTTTGAGGTATCTTTTCTTGACTTTCTTGAGTATGTCCATTTGTCAATACTTTACATTTAAAATTGTGAAATGGTGCATTCATAATGAATACATTTACTTTGATATTGTATAGTATATTTTGATACCAATCCAGTTGTACTTTTACTCAAGTAAAATAACAGGCATATTACTGATATCTGATTTACATACACAGATACCGGTATTTACTTTTATCTAAGTAAAGAATCTGAGCATGGCATAAGTCTGCCATCAGGACGCTGAGCAAGTCTTGCTCAGCGTCCTGATGGCGGGCGATGCCCTGCTCGGCGGCCTGATGACAGGCAATGCCGTTAGGCTGGCCTTAGACCTTCTTTTTGCGCTTCCTGAACTTAGTCCACTTGCCAGAATGTGAACCCGGACATTTTGAGTACTTATTTTGAGTACGTTTTATGTTAGAAATGTCGAGTATGGGCCCCAGAATTTAGAAACCCGCCGGATGCTAACTTGCATATGTTGGGCAATTTTCATAATAGGGGGATATGTGACCATACCATTAACAATCAATATGAGAGAGAGAGAGAGAGAGAGAGAGAGAGAGAGAGAGAGAGAGAGAGAGAGAGAGAGAGAGAGCACAGTACACAGCGGCTGCTATATGCTGGGCATAGCATGATGGGATCTATGCACAAAATTGTGATGTGACAGTAAAGATGATTCTAATTCTTCCACCACATATTCAGTCTCTCAGTCTCCTGTCTGTCTCACACTGACTCCCATGCCTCAATCTCCCCCTCTCTCTTTTTCTTCCTCCAACCCCCTTCCACCCACCATCTTGTTTCTCTCTCTCTCTCTACCATACATTGAGAGAGTCTCTGCCTCACCCATTATGCACTATAGCTCTGGACCAGAGTGAGCATCACTCCTCCAAAACCCACCATGTTTCTCCATAGCACCTCTCACAAGTTGTAGTGGCTCTCCCTCTGTCTGTGTCTCTGTCACTCTTTCAGTCCGTCTGTCTCCTTCTCTCTGTCTCTGTCTCTCTGGCATCCACAATCTCTCTTGCTTTTTCTGTGTTTCCCAATCTATTGCTTTGTTGCGCATGCACAGGCACTGATGTGCGCGCACGCACGCACGCACGCACACGCACACGCACACGCACACGCACACACACACACACACACACACACACACACACACAATCATTTTCCTCTCCGTCATCACATAGCCTATATATCTTTCTTTTGTTGATCTATATTTATATCTCCTCTGTCCTTTTTTGTGTGTGTACCACACACACACAAGCACAGAATGTGATGATTGGCTGAGCACGGAATGTGATGATGTATGATAATGAGTGTGATAAGTGTGACTTTTTATTACATTTTTGACCGTCTCTCTGATCTGTCACAGCGTTTACTTCCAGGTGTGTTCGCCGCTGGGATAGCTGAGGTGAACGACAATGTGTTAAGCTGCTTTGCAGAGAACATCCTTAATCTAACAGTAGCTGATTTGTGACATTGATGAGTGTTTGTTTTTCACGTGTGTTTTGTAGATCCATATATAGGCTATACTGTCCAGTAGAAACCTTGTATGGCTTTTCAGGAAATGATCAAAAAGACTGCCTGTGTTCCAGACAGTTGGTAGTATTTATTTAGTCGCAAGCGCTTGTTAATACTGTTCAGACATTGATTCAATAATAAATCCACAGACAGATCCGGTGTCCTTATTTTAGGCATGTAGCCTATAGTATTATAGGGGAAAATGTAGCACAAATGAAGAATTTCAAGAGTAGCATAAAAATTGCAGATCAGCTATTTTTGCTACTTTTGCGTGACACTCATATGCAAAGTATAAATTTGAGCTTCAATTTATGAAAACAATAAAATAAAAATATGAAATATGGAGAATTGGAGATACAAGGTTTCTGCCTGACAGCGGATTGTGTGTGTGTGTGTGTGTGTGTGTGTGTGTGTGTGTGTGTGTGTGTGTGTGTGTGTGTGTGTGTGCAGAGTTGAGGTGTGGAGTTGAGGTTCAGGGACAGGACATGGTAGGGGCAGATAGCTAGGCTGATGAGAAATGGGACGCTGAGACAAGGCCATATGGGCGGGAGGTCATTCCCTACTATAGGCTTCATTAGCCTGCAAACCATGCATCTGCTCTGAAAGGGGATTTGCAGCCATCTCTGTATCACTGTTCAAAGTCAAATAAACACAAATGTGCTCATACAGTGCATGGCCAAAGAAAGCAAGGACAATGTTGCACAAGAACTCATGCAGAAAGCTTACCTTAAAAATTTACGAGATTAATGGGAACTTCAGAAAAGAACTAAACAGCAAAGTGGATCACCTTGAGTCAACTATTCAGAAGAATCAGGGCCAGGTTCTGACAGAGCTGGCTAAACAATTAAGGCTGAGAGGGCTCACATGGATCTGTAGTTTGTATGACAGCTAGCCTACATAGTAAAAGTAGTTCAACTACTTTTTTCCACTAAATTGTGAATGTTCATACATTATGTGGGTTATATGAAAACAAATAATTGGTCAAATGCCTCTCAATTGAGTTTTAGTGCAAAAAAAAGTTTACACTTTTGTGTTATAAATTATAGTGTTTTTCTAGGTTTTTAAAAGAGAGACTTGTTTGTGTTCCATCCGATCTCAACCAAACCGACACCCAGCGGCTCACACCTGAACTGTATTTAACCTAATTAATCACTGTTCACCACACCTACAGCCCGCCCACCCCAAGCCCCCAGTGAGGCTCTCCAGCGTTGAAGCACTCAGTCCTAGTGGTTGGAGCATGAACTGCGTTGAACCTGTGACCTCGCTTGCAGAGGCGGGAATTGAACCTGTGGACCTGTTCGGCGTGGGGCCCTATTTGCCAAAGACCACATATGTGTCCACAAACTATCCTCTATCCTATAGCACCTCCACACATTTACAGGTTTCTTTTAGTGCTTTTAAGTGTAGTTTCTGGATGTTAAAGTGTTCAAAACATGAGTAAAGAACAGGAGGAGTTAATGTAGACAGTGACCTACTATGCTGTCTTTCCTCCTTTAACTAATATCAAATGATACAAACAAAATATATCAAGATATGCAGTTGAATTTATTTTAGTTTTTATATATCATTGTTTTTTGTGCTGTTGCTTGTCTGAACTGGTTATGGAGCAGTTGGAGCACAATAGACATATCTACAAGCACGTCACATTTAGACGAGCTTGTAGATAAGCTATTTTCACATTTGTTTTTTCCGGGGTTTTTCCTCTGAATGAATGTGAATCAGATTTGATACGTGTATGAAAAAATAAATCCTAAGTGCATGGTTTGAAATGAGATTCTAATCAGATTTCTTAACACTTGTTCTTAAAGCTTGATTCATACTTACGTACGTTGTCACTTGATAGTGATGGTGTCAAAAATAGTAGCTCTACAAGCATCAGTATTGATTTGACTTTGACTTGAAAGCATCTGTGGAGACATTGGTGGAACTCCCTCCATACAATGCTCCATCTACAGCCAGTTGGTGCTTTTCTGGGCACGCACGCACGCACGCACGCACGCACGCACGCACGCACGCACGCACGCACGCACGCACGCACGCACGCACGCACACACGCACAACATTGTCTATCTTCTACAGCAGTGGTTTCAACCATTTTCATATAAAGGTCCATTATTTATTCACCATTTGAGCAACAGACCACCATTTGATGAGATGTAGGAAAGATAACAGGCAAATGTTGACCAAAAATAAAAATAAATCTACATTCTCTAATTGTGTAAATGTCTTGTAAATTAAGTAATGCATGCTTAACAATAATTTAACTCTTGAGAGTGTAAAATGAAACCAAAAGGACCCAAGAGTTAAAGATCTATAAAAAGGGTCCATATTTGGTTACCATCATTTGATACACAGGGCGGCTGTGGCTCAGGCTGTAGTAGAGCAGGTCGTCCAATGATCCGTGGGTCGGTGGTTCCAATCCTGGCTCCTCCTGTCCACATGTCGAAGTGTCCTTCGGCAAGACACTGAACCCTACATTGCCTCCTATGAGTCAGTCGGTGCTAGCTTGACACCATTTGTGTGTGAATGTGGGAAGTGAGGATGCTGGTGTTGACTGTTCGCCGCTTCACCTCCCAATGTATGAATGAATGGACCATTGTAAAGCGCTTTGAGCATTTGGAAAAGCGCTATAAAAATGCAATACATTATTATTTAGCTGGGGACCACCTGGAACCCCCTCAACGACCACTGGTGGTCCCCATACCAGTGTGCAAACCAGTGTAGTACAGCATCCTATAACACACCCGCTTGTGCTTCCTCCTGGTCTATTTATATCTCTTGCTGTAATCCAGCGCTCATTAGTCTTAATCTCCTGCCTGCTATGGTATCTGGGATGTAAGGACAACGTATAGCGCACGCGCGCGCACACACACACACACACACACACACACACACACACACACACACACACACACACACACACACACACACACACACACACACACACACACACACACACACACACACACACACACACACACACACACACACACACACACACACACAATTTACAGTAATAGCGCCGGCGTGCTTGCTCACACACACACACAGAACATTTACAGTAATAGCGCCGGCGTGCTTGCTCGATATGGATTGTGTGTACGAGGGAGGAAGCTTTAGTCGCATCTGTTGGTCCATGGCCACCATGAGGTGACCATGGTGACCTTGACATGTATCTCTAATGACAATAGCTGTGGTGGTCTGGTGGATAAATACACATGCCGGGCTGTGGTGTCCTTGAGAGCGTCCACAGTTAAATGATTCATAGATAGGAACCAAATTGGACTCTTACAGGACAGTAACTCTGAGAGTGTACAAATGGAACCAAATACAGGTCCATATGGTTCCATTTGTAGAGTTAGGGTTAGATTCTTTCCATTCATGGTGCCAATTGACTATTGGCTGGGGGCTACGACAACCACAAGCGTTTCTTTTTGTGGGCAGAAAGCTGGCAGGGGAGGGTGGTGGTCTCTGTCACTGCACTCCATTCATGTTCCTCCACATGCATTACATGCCCGGCGGCACTCTCTGTGAAACTTCTCACTGTCAGGTGGAAAGAAACGGATGGAGACTTCATGTACACTGGAGGAGACACGTGAATGTCTACACTCTGTACTCTGTAAAATTAGAACAAATAATTACAACTACAACCCTCAATTCACATGAGTGTGAGGTTTTGGGTATATTAAATACCTTTTGAGGGGTGCTAGCCTCTCCCATGTCCAGCTTTGATGGTCTCTGTAAACACAAACATTGAAGACAAATGTGAGGACGCAAATTGTGATTGGCCAGAAAGTATGATGATAAGAGCGCCCCTCACTTCACACAAGTGTAATTTTATAATAACTAGAACGGTGCCCGTGGGGACTGGCCTACTTGGAACGATGCAAGTTGGAAATGCATGCCCCACCCAGTTATTATGTCTGTGTCCCTTTTATGCCCATATATGGAGTACTTTTTCAGGCATGCCCAAATATGGAGTCTATGCAGACGTCAGAATGATGTCAGAACAGGCCAGCTCCATATATGGACACTGGGCAGGGGCCCTGTACAGAGCACGGGCAGAGGCCTTTTGTGGCGGTTCTGGACAACCGTGGGTCCGACTCGACACCGGGCACTGCACTCCCTGTGGGGGTGTGGAACGCATGTGTCGAATTTGAGTTACGTAGATTACAGACGTACAGACGTACAGACGTACAGACATACAGACGTAGTACAGAGACTTGGTGCATTTATAGTTAGATGGAAGTCAATGGGGGTCGGATCGGACTATATAACCTTACCCAAATTGGGAGTCAGACGTCATAAACTATACTGATGCCACAGGCTGACCACATGAGGTCCAAAATCCACATTGGAGCCACGTCGTTGTGGACCCTGTGATGATAGAATAACATATTTTCCGTCAATAAACTTAGAGGTGCCAAGACCTACTGGCCGGCCAAAAAAAACCTGGCAGATGACCATTTCAGCTGATATGAGAGTGAGTGCTCAGCATCGACCAGGAGGTGGCCATGGAACATCCCTGGTAGAAAAGCTATATGAGGATCCAGTCACTCAGCGGGCCTGGAAAGAGGACTTTAAACAACACACAATCTGGTCCTCAAAGTGGGGTCCGGAGACCCCCAGTGGTCCTTGCGGGGGTTCCAGGGGGCCTCCAGCTTAAACCCCATTTTATTTTTCGGCTGTTCAAACATAGCCAAGATTGTACCAACCCGGTCTCACCCAAACGCAGTGAAATAGCACGGATTGGCATTTCCGTACGCCTAAACCCCCCAAATCCGTACATATTACACTGAAATCCTCTCCATGCATAGACTGTGACGGAGGGGAAATAATGTCAAACTCGATCTCACCCAAACACGGTGATTTTCCGTACATACTATACTAGTTTTCTCCCCAATTTAGTAAGTGATATTAATTAATTCCGCCACACACATTTCTGTGCTCTCACTGCTGTTGTACAGTATATCCTACTAACTCACTTACCAGTGAGGAGCCCCCAACGGGAGGACGTAGACTAGAGCCTTCGTCCTACCACTGCGCCACCCACCCGAGCCAATTTGGGGGTTCTTGACATGAAAATGTTTGAAAACCACTGATCTAAATCGCATAGCATCTGTGAACATGCAAACAGCATACAGTACATCTATTCTATCTAAATAATTTACATAGCATCTGTCGTCAAGTAAGCCATGCACATATACAGCTGAATAAAAAAAACTAGGATCTACTTATAGACTTAGTGAAATGGACCTGAGTTACTTACTGTACCAATTTTTTCCCTTCTACACCAATAATAGATGACTATACAAGCTCACAACGCGTCATTGTGAGCTTGTAGATTGGCTGTTTTGGGCTAATGTTCCCCCCAGAATAATGGATGCCGGGGTTCAAGAGGTACTGTATTGGTATATAGATGCTAGCTGGGTTGAGGTCGAGTGAGTCTGCAACTTCTCTGAAGAGGTGAGTTTTTCAGACTGTGGCGGAAAAAAGGGTGAGTCTGCAGTCCTGACTGACGGAGGGAGGTCATTCCACAGCTTGGGAGCCAGGAGGGAGAAGACATTAGGTTGCTGGGAGCGTTGGCCAGGTTGTCATAGAGACGTTTGCTGATTTAAGTGTGCAGGTATTAGAGCTGGGTGTTAGGGGTGGATCATGTGCCCCAGCCAGGTGGGTGCCGTACCCTTGGTCACCTTGCAGGCAGTGGCTGGACACGGTATAACGAAGTACCTTTACTTGAGTAACTTCATTACATTTTTTGAATATCTGTACTTTACTAATTGAGTTCAGTTAAGTTGATTTGTATTCTATCGCTCTGAAAAGATTGATTATTTGCTTTGTCTAAAAGTCTATACAAAATTTCACTAGTAAGAAACCAGACCTTCTGCTCAAGTTTAACAGTTATTGCACAAGTGAGATGTACATGTATATGTAGGTGTATTGATGAGGAGCCTGAGGAGGGCGAGACTCAGGGTGGGGGCGTAGTCTCGGGAGCCTGACGACCGCCGTGCTCTGCTCGGGAGCGGTCAGTCGCCTCTGCTCCGACTCTGCCCCCTAAGAAGTGTTAGCGGGGCAAGGCTGAGGATGAAGGGGGTTAGTTCGGGAGGAGGGGGGAATTTTGACAATGCGAAGCAGTATCAAACAGGTAAGAGATGAGATAACAGGTCTATATAGGGAAGGAGATAGAGAATGGGAGTGATCGAGTTGAGCAGTGAACCTGCGTTGAACACTTCATTAATGAGAAAAAAATAATAAAGCAAGGCATTGGTATTAATACTAACGTTTTAGTATTAGTATTTTTAAGGACAAATTTGACTGAGCAACTTTCACTTGTGTGTATATTTGAGCAGGTGTATACTGTCCACCACTTCTTAAGTTTTGAATTGGAATGTGATCAGAAGTGGGAAGACGTGAACATTTATGGAGAACGCCAGGCGTGTATTCTGGATAAGTTATATCGGAGGTTTGATTTAGGGACCTACACCTAGAAGGGAGTTGGCAGTAGCCTGGAGATGACTGAGGCACTGGATAGACTTCCTTGGTGAGGAAGGATCTGATCCTCTGGATGTTGCAAAATGTGAGTGATCACTCCCAGTGGAAGAGTTGGGGGTGTGAGGATAAATCCTCTCTTCCTCATTCTTCATCCTAGTTGTAACTTAAGAGTTTAAAATATTTGTTTCTGGATCCTCCATGAGTCTTAAGCCCAAACCACACCGGTAGGGACTCCTTGGGACCATTTTAAGATGCACCAATGCAACCCATTGCAACTCAATGAGTTGCTTTGGTGTGGTTGACCTTAAAAAAAACGTCTCGTCCCGTCTCGACCCTCTGGTCTGGTCTTAAACTATAGAGTGCTTGTTTCTGGATCTTCCCGTTCCAGGCCAGCTGGCAAAATCTGGCCAACCAAAGGTGAATGAGCCCACATACTGTATGGGTGGAACTTTGCCCTGATTCAGATGAAGAATCACACCAAGTGTTCTTCGGCAATTTAGCCAAGCTGCTTCATGCTCCCCAAAATAGCTCGGCCTCATGTAGTGAAACAGAACGCACGCACGTGCACGCATACGCACACGCACACGCACACAACACAATTTGGCCTTTCCCAAAACTACAGGAGCAGCGGGGGGCACTGCTGAGCTGTGTGAATCGGGGCCACATCAGTAAATATGTCCATCTATTGGCCAAGACCCCAGCAGGGGGTGAAGACAGACCTACATGCCGGAGCCAGCCTGAATCAGCTCAGATGTCCCCAGCCAGAACATGATGAGACGAGGTGACACGTTAATACAACTCACCTACGACTGGAGAGTGTGTGTGTGTGTGTGTGTGTGTGTGTGTGTGTGTGTGTGTGTGTGTGTGTGTGTGTGTGTGTGTGTGTGTGTGTGTGTGTGTGTGTGTGTGTGTGTGTGTGAGAGAGAGAGAGAGAGAGAGACAAAGCAAGGAAGCAAGAGAGATATTATGTCGCTGTATGTTGTTTTTTTATGTTATAGATGTAATTATGCTTTGGCAACACTTGTCAAATGTCATGCCAGTAAAGCCAATGAAATTGAATTGAATTGAGCACTTTCTCTCTCTCAGTTCATTTCAATTCAGTCTGTCGTTCAGACAGACAGACAGACAGACAGACAGACAGACAGACAGACAGACAGACAGACAGACAGACAGACCAGTTAGTCTAACAAACAATAACACAGACAGACAGTGAAGGCAACCAGTCAGTCAGCCAGCCAATCGCCCCGTCAGCAAGGCAAGCAGTGGGCCAATCATTGTGTCATCCTGTCAGCTAGTAAGCTCAGCACTGGCCTACTTCACCTGACAAACAATGAGAGAGAGAGAGAGAGAGAGAGAGAGAGAGAGAGAGAGAGAGAGAGAGAGAGAGAGAGAGAGAGAGAGAGAGAGAGAGAGTCAAAGAGGACGGCACAAATCCTATAATCCATATCCACACATGCTGCTGCTGCCGCTGGGGGTCTGACATGATTAAAGAGACCAGAGACAATCATGCACTCTGCTTTGAATATGATACATACTGTAATGTAATGGTCTCTTTCCTCCTGTGTCCCGCCATCCATCCACTTATGGTGCCGAGACGAAACGTGGAAGGAATAGTGTTAACCACATGAACTCTCGGCATGTTGTTGTGGCAAACAGCAGATCTACAAGCTCTACGAAAGATTTGGTGTAGAGAGAAAAGAGGAGGGGACCAAGTATAAACCCTTGGGGGACCCCGGCCGAAGTATAAAGGGTTTAAGTGGTAAAATGGAGATTCCACTGGATATTTGTTGTTGTCTTCTAAACCAGACTGTGGAGACTGGAGAGCAAATTACATTGATTTGTGATATTCATGAGACGGATACAAATAGTATTGACACTTTTCTCCGACAGAAAAATAGAATTAAATTACAGTTGGAAACAGTCACCATCACACAATACATGTGATGAAGCTATATATTGTCAGTGTGTAATAGGTGGCAAAATCAGGTTAGACTAGAGCTAATCTCGTGATCACATTGACAAAATCTGTGCACAGACATAAACACTTCACGTTGCTGGTATTAAAGATTTGAGTATTGATTAAGTCAGTGGTGTTAAGCACATTGGCAGTTCTACAGTATGTACATATTTTTGGTGAATTCCATCTCCAGATACCTTTATACCAACAATTTTCTTCCCCACAATATGCTCTTTCAGCTCCTATATATACCGTATAGGCTACACATTGCAATTCTATGATGTCGCAGAATAGAACGGCAGCAGTTACTCTGACTCTTCAGAATCATCCAAAGTTCAACTGACAGCACATGGCATGCATCCTAATATGAATATTCAGGGTGGTTGAAAGGCATTCTGTGTTCTGTAGCTGCCAAGACAATCATCCCATCACCATTGACTGACTGAATGTGTGATTTAAACGGCTCCCTTTTTGCCAATGCAGAGCTGTAAGCAGTTGAGTGCGAGTCTCTCTGTTCACGCACTCAGTGCAGATGTAGCTCTATATAGCCAGTCGGAGTTGAGCCTCAGAGGCCAGCGTAGAATGGCTGCACTTTCCACTTCCTTGTTGCCAATCAAGGTTAACTATTTAAAGGCCCTGCATCTACCAAACACAAAGCTGCTGGTGGTCTTGGCTGCGGGTTTTGCAACCCGGGTTAGTCTTTTTGTTGTGTTTAATCTATTCCGGCAAGAGCAGCTAAGTAAACTTGCACAAGTCCTCCTAGTGCTACAGTCAGCCTCTAGTCTAACCCTTCTCAGCCACCCTCTAGACACTTTCAGCCTAAATGTTCAGGTCCAGTTGTATGATAGCATTGCCAGAGACTAGGTCACTTTGCAAGTAACAAGTAGCCCTCGGGTTGTTCGAGCAAACCAACCTATACAGTCAACCTACAGGCATCTTAGCGCAGGGCTGTACCTGAACCCCACCCGTGACTGTGCTGTAAGCTGCAGGTGTGAGACCTGTACAGAGCTTACCACTGTCAAGTATTTGTTGACACACACACACACACACACACACACACACACACACACACACACACACACACACACACACACACACACACACACACACACACACACACACACACACACACACACACACACACACACACACACACACACACACACACACACACACACACACACCAGTAAGACGCCTAAGGGCGAGAAGCGAGGTCAGATCAACAAGGAATTAATTCTGTACTGACCATATAAGGAGCATGTCTTGAGTGTACAGGATTTGATGAGGTCAGATCAACATATGGAACAGGTCAGCTCCATATATGGAGATCTAAGGGTGGTAGTGGGGACATTCTCTTGAGTGTACAGGGTTTGATGAGGGCCAGACCTACATTTTTGGGCCTGTTGAGAAGTGAGAACTATAGTTTTCGCCAACTGCCGGGCGTGGCTGCACTAATAACTTTGGGGCAGGCCCCGTGGGGAAAGAGAGACATCGAAGAGGAAGGATGGATGGGGAAGGATCAAAATATGGAATGTCAGAACCTGTTCTGACATTCCATATGGGCTTAATTGCGACAGCAGATTGCATTTACTATATGACATTAGATGTCATAATGATGTCACGAGACATGGGCACCATATATGGGGGCTTACCCATGTATGGGGATTTTGAGTGATACACTGACGGGAATTGCACGTTTTCATAGTAAATGCGAGCTTCGGTCACAATAACACTATAGTGTTCAAGTGGTTTTGTAGGGCTGCATGTATGGATCTCTGCGGGCCTGAGTGCACGTGCGATTGCGTGTGTGCGGTATAGGTAAGTAAGACGTGTGCCTAAAGATCAGCTGTTGACCGACGTGAACCTACAGTACCTTCGTCTCCATCTGACCAGCTCCAGGTGTGACACACAGTGACAGTTAGTTGCACAGCTGCCTGTCCGAGTTGCACTCGTCCTGGGTGGGTAGCCTAATAGCGGCGTGATATGGTGGCAGCGTACACTTCCGTATGTCAGCAGATTGTGCCATCACTGCCATGGCATGTCACAACAGATATCTCACCTGTGTGACACTCGTCAAGGAAGGAGTGACCTCCAATGGGCCCTGTCAGCACAACGAGCCGGGACATGTCAACACGGGAGCAGCCAAGCTCGCTGAGGATGAGAACAATGCCGTCCCTTGACAAAGACGGAGGGGCCAACGGATATAACATGATGCTTGGTCATTGTTTGCTTGTTGGTTGGTGGCTTTATTGTTGTTGCTGTGTGCGGTTCTAAGTCTCGAATGGCCCGGAGCCCACTTGTAGCCACGCCATCTCCCATAGACCACAGCTGTCAGCCCACTGGCAGAGTCACGGTCATGATCGCAGTAATAGCTGTCTCTATCACTATCACTGACACCATTATGTTGAATAGTAATCTGTGTTGCTGTGTTGTTGGAGGACAGCAATCTACAGCTATTACATAATTGTCAGGTCAGGTGAAACCGCTTATCAAAATGAACACCTTTTCAAGCATCCTGTGATATCACATCCCTCGGTTTGTATGAAACTGTGCAATGTGGGAAACCATTCTGTAAAAAAATGAAAGAATATTTTGATTGTTTTATTCAACTAATGTCTGATAACACAATGCTATAATGAATGCATATAGCTTTGATTTGACATGTGGGTGTTTTTGTTATTATAAATTTGGAGGTTAGATATTTGAAGGGTTGCTTTGCTAGCTATGATGAATCACAGAAGTGGGGGAATTCCAGAAAGCATTTGTTAATTTATTTATTTTTAACATCTGGAGAAAGCTGTCTGTTATAACAGAATATCAGGTTTGACTGAGCCCCTTTATGCTAATTTGCTTGGTTCCTGCTCAAGGGCATGCCCCCTAAGAGAGCTCCTATATTCAACTAAACTGTGATCCTGCTGAGAGATTTTCAGTGCAAATTGAAAATGTGTCATGAAAGATTAGAAAATGAGGTACACGCTGTGAGCAGTGAACAGAACGGCATGTAATGTAGGAGTGCCGTGAACCCACAGGCCATTCTGCAGGTAAGGTCAAATCTATTCCGAGGTCAGAGACATCCTAACTTATCCAACTTATTCCTTAACAGAGGAACTGCTTGGTGTGAGAAGTGTCTGAACATGCCTTGCAGTGGCCCTCGGCTTCAGGGGCCATTGAGTCCCATTGATGCATGGGGTTCCATCAAGCGAGGCCTAAACATGTGGTCCCCAGTGAGCCATCTGTCAGCGTGTGTTGGCTGTGACAGAGAAGTGACAGAGACAGGGACAGGGCAGGAATGAGGGGGTTTGCCCAGAGTTCATTTAACTCTGAGAGTTTAAAAATGGACCTGTTAGGGTCCCTTAAATTAAAAGTCAGGCACACTAAATGAACACTCAGGATTTTACTGTGTTAGCCCCAGTCCCCCATCTCTGTAGAGACCCCCCCCCCCCCCCCCCCTCGCCCCCCATGTGATGGATGACTGACTGTCCAGGACATTAATCCTGTCCACGACTGCTAGATGCACGGCCAGCCAGCCCTGTCACACGGCCAACCCCCCATACACTGCCACTGGCTGGGCTTACTCCATCAGACAGGTCCCCCATCCTCCATCCATCCTGTCAATGTCTGCTTTTAGTATCATCAACAGGGTTATTTATAACAGCAGGTGGATGCGAGTCGAGACCAAATTGCTGTGAGGAGATGGTGAATACGAAGTGACTGAAAATGGGCTGAGTTGGCAGGAGGCTGAATTTAGTTGAATTGTACTGAAATTAATTGAATTAAATTGAACTGGACTTTGTCCCTTCACATAAATGCCCAAGCATTTAACTTTATTGTGTGACAACTTTCCATCAAGTGGGCTCCATTACCCATCCTTCTACTGAGGAAAAGTGTGTGTGTGCCATACTGAATTACTTAGCTGCAGATGCAAATACTAGCTGCAGGAGTGTCGAGGCCACAATCACCCCAGCACCAATTGCTCTGGTTATTTGTGCCCCAATAAGTGCTGTAAGGCCAGTTTCAGACCTATCTGAAGAAATATAATATCAGGCCTGAGGACCTTGCTGCCTGGACAGAACTCATAGACTGACGGAGGAGAGAGGAATGCCAGAAGACAACAGAAAACACTCACCCGTGGTTGCAGTAATACTTGACTTCCTGTATAACGTACTGTATAGGTGGCTAGGTGCCCGACTGGCCGCCCTTTTAGAAGAAGTTTAGAACAGAAGTATGTTGTGACTTGTGAATCTATTCATTCCAATGAGAGCAGTGAACATGAACACAGATTGTGACCAATTCCTTTGCCCCATGGTCACTGAAGTAAATATTGGACACATTCTTCACAAGCCACATACAGTACAGTAAGCTATGTTCAGAACATTTTGACACTAAAATGGTGATTTTTATTTTCCAGACAGACAAATCAGAAGGAAGTTATCTTTGCTTGAGACCTGTCGGCGTCAGTAACACACTGCCGCGCGATCTAGCAACAGTGATCATAGGACCTTTGGCGTGGAATCTTTGTATTATATTAAGGATCTTTGCTACTAACACCATTACAACCTACAGGACCGCATGGCCTCTTCAACCATCAGTAAGAATCCACATACTTGATGGACAACCATAAGCAAGCAAGCAAGCAAGCAGTGTGTGTGTGTGTGTGTGTGTGTGTGTGTGTGTGTGTGTGTGTGTGTGTGTGTGTGTGTGTGTGTGTGTGTGTGTGTGTGTGTGTATGTGCGCACGTGCGTGTGTGTGTCTGTGTGTGTGTGCGTGTGTATTACGGTGGTGCTCACAAGCTGCTATGGTGGTAAGGGTTTGTCCCTCAACAAGATGAACAGGGTTATATATCGCATCTGTCGGGTGGAAACCTCATATGTCCAAAACTGTTGCTTTTCAGGATTCAAATTCAAAAACAGCAAAAGTAGCAGATCTACAAGCTCAAAACGTGTCACTTCACGCCCCGTTTCTAGCTTGCGGATCTGCAACTTTTGAATTTTGTTTGACGCTTATGATCAAGTAGTATAGTATAGCGTTAATTCACGAAGAAACACAAACGGTTTGAATGTGGAGATAAGAGGTTTCTCCCCGACAGCAACGATACGGAGGTGGATAAACTGACGGTCAAACCAGTTTGTCATGTTGAACCAACTGTGACACACTGGGTCTGCCTCATCAGCTGCTTTACAGTATATACAGGGCTTGATCCCCTGCAGGGGGACATTCCTCTGCCTTTGACCCCCTTGGTTATTGGAATGGGGATATGTTTTATCTCCGTTTCTGGGCGAACTGAACTGAACTTAAATACGGTACATGCATGTCCTTGTTGGAAAAGTATAATGTCTGATTATGTTTTGATTATATTGCAATTTTAATGTTAAGAATTTATTTTCTTAACCCTGGGAAAGAACCTTTGATATTTTCAACAAAATGCCAATGAATGCAATATTGCTGAGAAACTTTTCACATTTGACATTAGATTTGTTCTTGTGAGAATGCAAAATCTTTATCTTTTTTATCAGAGCTATTGAGAGAGTTATAACATGCTGATTTCTGTGTGAATATTCATATAATATTCAATAATCATTTACTGCCGTGTGCTCAGAGATAACAAGAAGAATGGAATTAATAATGCCACGGGGCGACCAATAGTTCCAAACACTACTGTACAATTCCAAATATAACTCATAGCGGGTGTTGATGAAGTACGTGCGACGGTGCGACACATCAATTTACAATTTAGGCATTTAGCAGACGCTCTTAATCCACGAGCCAGATGAGCCAGATGGTCGTGTTGTGATCAAAGAGTGTCAGATTCTGAACTCTCTCTTGGCTATACCAGTGTGAAACAAAGTATAAATCAGGCTTTACAGTATACTGTATACTTATAGCATATAGCATATAGGTCTCAAGGTGCTAAGATGATGAGAAGCAAAGAGCCCGATATCGCACCACCCCCGCACCACCCGGACAGGAGTTATGAAGGTGACAGTAAATTCAACCATCGCTACAGGCTTGGTCGCTATCTTCTTATTGATTGCACATTCTCATCTGGCCCCTGATAGTCGGAGGAGGAGGGCCCTGGAAATCAGCTATAAATCTCAGCACATGAAGTGGCCCCTGGGTGATAAGTCAATATCAGGAGCCTGAGCCCCCTCTCCCGACATCTCTAGGACACGGGTCGCCTTTTCAGGGACCTCTCTGAACAGTCGAGTCCAATCAAATTTTATTTCTTAACAAAACAGGTTGATCACAAAGTGCCTGTGCCCAGCGCGCTCGGCGCGCGCGCGTGCGTGCGTGTGTGTGTGTGTAGTGTACCTGCATCTCTACCTGTACACACAAATATGCTCATATTGTACAAAGATATTGTATACACCCCTCCCTCCCCCCCCCCCCCCACCCACACAGTATATTTACAAAAAAAGACAGATTTAGCGTCAGGGGAGCAGAGAGCAGACTCCAGAATGACAGAGTGCACAGTGGGCAGAGCTATGTTAGATGTGCTCAGGCTGCAAAGCAAGGAACTGTCCTCTTATTGTCATCATTCATATTCGTCACTGCTCCGGGGACATTACATTTTGTCTTGTCTGCCCCCATAACCAAGCTCCACGGACGGCTTCAGTACACTGCAGGATTGGCACTTATAACTCTAAAAGTCCCTCTGACTACACCCAACCGAACCAGAGTGGTTTTACCCAGGGGCAGTGGTGGAAAGTAACTAAGTACATTTACTCAAGTACTATACTCAAGTACAATGTTGAGGTATTTGTACATTACTTGAGTATTTCCAATTTACATAACTTTAACTTCTACTCCACTACCTGGTACTGCCACTACCCTATCTGCAGGCAAATATTGTGCTTTAGTTACTTTGTGGATTGTGATTACAAAACATACAGTAACCACTCCAGCTCTGTATACATTTCGTTTGAAAATTGCTGATATAATATAATATATATATATATATATAATATACAAGCTCATAATGTGACACATTGTGAGCTTGTAGATCGGCTATTTTCAAAAGATTTTTATACATTTGAAAACTTGAAATGAGAGATTCTGCATAATGAGTACTTTTACTTTTGGTACTTTAACTACATTTTGATGCCAATACTTTTATACTTTTACTCAGGTAAATTTTGGAGTTAAGTAAAACATTTGAGTACTTTTTCCGCCACTGGCTTTGACCCAGGGGTTCCCAAACGTTTCCATCCCAAGGACCCCCCACCCACTTAGCCATAGACCCACCCACCCACCCACATAGCCAAAGACACTGGATGTGGCCCTCCAACTGTGAAATGACTTAAACACCCTCTACAGACATGTTGTGAGCTTGTAGAGCCATTATTGTAGAGCCGTTTAACAACATTATATAGGGCTTCAAGTGGTTATAAAGATGTCCTCCCCCTATGTTTGTTTTTTGCTAATTGGAACCCTGGGAATGGTCTTTTGATAGTTTTCAACTAACGCCTGATAACAAATGCTAATGAATGCAATATTGCTGTGACATTTATGTATTATTATATTATAGAATAATAATAATTCTCTTTTAAGTTTCTATTCATTCTATTAGCCTTTCTTCAAGGTCTCTGTCACATTTCTTCTGTGATTTGAGGTTGTGGTGAGGGTGGCGGCTGGCAGTGACACTCACACCTGGCCTGAGTCAAACTAATTAGAGTCTGAGCAGTTAATCGATGCATTGCACACAGGATAAATCATCCACCCATATACACACACTCAAGATAAAGACTATGTCATAAACACATGTTTGTTTCCACCAGCTCTCGCTGTTGTTTGCACAATCTACCTGTGTCCCTGTGTGTCAGAGGAGCTAACCCAGCAAAGCCATAGAGGTACGTGGTCTGTGACAGGCAAATCATTTCATGGAAGCCATATTGACATGAGTTAGTAGGGTGGTGTTATCAATCATACTAATGAAGGTTCCTTTCCATTTAGCATAAGTAGCCTTGGGAACCAACAGTTGCGGAGTTATAGTGACCCGGAGGTCAGGAGCCTATTTCCTAGCTGTTTCTGTAGGTTGAGGCAGACTGATATATAAGCCACAATATATATGTACACTCAGTGGACATGTCACATGACCCTAGTATGTGCAGGGTACACCCATAAGCAGGGAGGTATTGGTTCCACCTTTCCCCCCCTTTTTTATAATTTTTGGTATAAACAAGCCGGGGAATTGAAACCCAATCTCAGGTTGGAAACGCTATAACCACAAGGCCACTGAGCAGGTTTTAGCATATATAGACATAAAGTTAGACGCCTCCTCCGGCTCTGGGGCGCCTGTATCTCGGGCACCATTACAGGGGACGTTTGGTAGGCTAATCAGAGACGCTCGATTTGGCAATGTGAACGTGCGTTTTCTCATGGCAATAAATCTCCTTTGACCTTTACTTCTAACCAGTTCATCCTTGGGTCCAAGTGGTCGTTTGTGACAAGACAGACAAGTGTCATGACATTCCATCCAGGCGTTTCGTTCACCTTCACAAGGTTGGGACAAATGGATTTACGGTCTTATGGACGGATGTATGGACGGATAATCAAAAACTATAATCCCCCCGCACATGGCTGTCCACTCACTGGTTGAGATATATAGAAACAAAAAAATGAGCTGTGAATAGACAATAACATGTATTTACAGCAGCACAGTCCTTACACGTGGCTCACACATCTGTCCACTTTTAACAATTTCAAGTGGACTCTGATCCAGACAAGGTTGGTAGGCTATACAAATTAGCATTACAGAAGAGGACGGAAAACAATAGGTCCCAGTAACAAAATAATACTACATTTACAATGGCAAAGTCAATAGCCAGATTTTGGTTGCCTAATAATAAGTCTATGTGAGGCCTGTGTTCCCTGTACATGTACTATATGTCATGCAATGTGTACCTCTGCACGATTTTTCAGAAGCGTAGCGACGTTCATTCCCACCTAACCACAGACAGCATTGCAGACCTGACCATGCCCACGTTCATCACCGAAATGGGAAAACGCTCGTTTAGATTTGTAGGAGCAGTAAACTGGAACTCACTACCCCCGACGATAAAGAGCTTCAGCTTTTGACCTTTTTAAGATAAAGGTCAAAGCATGGCTTCTAGAAAATGTTGCAGAATAGTATGGTCACTTACATTGGTAATGAGATCCTTTTAATTTATGATGTATAGTGTAGCTCTTGATTGTTCATTTACTGTATTGATGTACTGTCTGTATTTTGTGGCAATGTATGTATTGTATCCAATCTGAGAATCATCGTCAAAACATGGAAAAGGGAAAAACAGCCTCTTTTCTTAACAGAGACTATAGTCTCAATCAGACCAATTAAGGACCACAATGGAAATAAGTCTCACGTGTGTATCCTTGACGTTTTCCCGATGAACATGTAACATTTTCCTTTTTACAGTTTTTTCCTGACAGCTAACATATCAAATCAAATCAAATCAAATCAAATCAAATCAAATCAAATCAAAGGATTATAGTATAATAATGTATTTTAGCTACATACTATGTAGTGATGAAGTCATTACTAATCCAATATCTCTCCAAAAACGGATAAAGCGCTGTTCTCTGGCTGTCCGAAACAGGCTCTCAGTTTCCTTAAAAATAGTCTCTCCTGTACTCAGATGTACAGTCAGTGCCTGTCTGTTTGTCTGTATGTCTGTCTGTGGGGAAGTATTTCGCAGGACGCAATTTGTTCACCACACACATATTTCTATAATAATACAACTTTTACAATAAAAAATGACTATGCTTTTCAGTCTTCACCCCACATAGCTGCCAAAGGTGTCTTTGAATGAAGGCCATAAATTGGCACATTAGGCCTATATAGTTACTTAAGCAATACTACACGAGAGGGAGTGCTTTATGGTGGTTGTTGGCAGCATGCATGCTGTGAAGCCCTGCACAACCAAGGTGGTTGCTATACAACGTTTACCTTCAGATAATACGGAATATGTACTCCTCTATATTGCCTTTTTATTGATAAAACCCCAAACCTGCAATAGATCCAATGTATAGTTATTATTTAGTCATGTCGTCTTGTTAACACATGTAAAACTGCTAAAATAGCTGATTTAAAAGTTCACATACGTTGTGAGCTTGAACATCAGCTATATTTGCTACAGTACTTTTGTGTGACACTGTAGCGTGATGATGAGGCATTCATTTACATAACAATATGGAGAGGTTTTTGCCCGACAGCAACAATATGTGTACATATCTGTCAAAAGGATGAAACTAAAACCCTTGAGAGCTTACTGTCATTGTGGTGCTTTGTTGGGTGTTGGTGTGTGGGCGTAGCAGCAACATACAAACAAATACAATCAATAATACATTCATATACAATTTCCAATGTACAAGCCAGCTGAAATAGCAAGGAAGGAACCTGCATGGAAACTCAAACTAACCATTTATGTGGAATGAATCAATACAACTACACAGCCTTTTTCTCCAGGGCATATCATTTTTTGAGGAACACAAACGGCTGAACTGACAGGCCACGGCGGCCCTGGAGTGTACTATGTACTGCTGTATGAGACCCCTGGAGTGTACTATGTACTGCTGTATGAGACCCCTGGAGTGTACTATGTACTGCTGTATGAGACCCCTGGAGTGTACTATGTACTGCTGTATGAGACCCCTGGAGTGTACTATGTACTGCTGTATGAGACCCCTGGAGTGTACTATGTACTGCTGTATGAGACCCCTGGAGTGTACTATGTACTGCTGTATGAGACTCTGGAGTGTACTATGTAGCCTACTGCTGTATGAGACCCCTGGAGTGTACTATGTACTGCTGTATGAGACCCCTGGAGTGTACTATGTACTGCTGTATGAGACTCAACATCTGGTCTGGGGCCCACCAAGGGTCCAAATGAAGACCCCCTTAAAAACAAGTTGCTGCAACTCAAGGGACTCAACTCTGGTTGTTCCTTCCACGCGCTACGTCCTACCGGGGATACTATGCCCCGTCAGGTGATAAGAAGCGGCCTGCTAACTCCTCATGCACTGAAGGAAGCATGAGCTCAGTTCGGGGCTCTCCCCAGGTTGGCAGAGGGAGAGTAGCGCCCATGATTACAGCTTGGGCAAGTGGCACCAGGTGAAAAATTGGTTACAAAATTGTGGGATAAAACAAACAAACAAATAAATAAATAAAGAGTTACAGGCCTACAGAGCAGTCTGTAACGGTCGATTTTGGACCACCTGGTGGCCCCCAGACCCGACTTTGAGAACAGTGTACTATAACGTCAGTAACCGTTGTCTGACGACTTGGAGGACAATCATCTGTGGTGTGCAGCGATGGCTCCAAAAAATTGTGACTGGGGGGGGGGGACTATGGGGGGGCTGGCTATTTAGAGCAGGGGCTATAAAGTTTGGTAAACATATAAGTCAGTCAACTGAGTTTGTGGGGAGGGGGCTTAGGGGGGGATAAGTGTCCACTAGAGGGGTCTAATGCCCCCCTGGAGCCGTCTGTGGGTGTCAGTACTGTGACTGCAACGCAATTCACACGTAGCTTAAATAAAATGTAATATTTTATTTACAGCACACTCTACAGATCTGGCCAATGGGTAATTTACTGTATATCTGTAGAGGGCGCTCTAGAGTCTAAATAAAATATGTCTGCCGGACCAAAATGGTACTTTTACTAAAGTGAGAGTCCACGCACGGCAGTGGAATTTTCTGTCCATGTGCAGCAGAGGAGGGCAGGGCTAGATGTTCTGCTGCATGGCGGAGGATCGTATCGTATCATCCTCTTTGGACAATGCAACACACCACACCAGCTGATTACTACGTAAGGCCATGTCTGAAGACGTTATGCAAGCTAGCAGTTATTCAATTCTGTCACACAGGGACCACTAAATGACTGCATGGGACCATGGCTTCTTCATGGTTTTACATGATAGAAGCAAAGCATTGATCTTAACATTCATTCTGTGCCACCATTGACTCCAGCGTTACCCCTCCCCTGCCGGGGATTTCAGCCGAACGTTTAATTTTGTACACCCCCGAAATTCACCCCAGTGAACCAGAAGTATAGTTATCGGCCATTACGGATCTGCTGCTGGATACTTTTGCTTTCATCAGAAGCATTAATATAATAACCGCGAGGTAGCACAGATTAGCACAGAACAGAATCAACGTTCTGTTAAAATGCCTCAACCTGGGAATCAATTCAGAGAAAAACGCAGCTAAAGATCACGCTTATAATAGAAGCAGACGGAGGGAAAACATTTCATTGCCGGACCACAGCGGAAGCGAGCGTTGCCTAGCGACGGGGAAGCCACTATACAGGAAATATCAGCGATATCATTCTTAATCAATACTAATCAACAAATCTCGTCATCTCGCCACTGGCAAGGGGTAACTGATTCTATTTACAGTATGACATGAGCAGAATAGGCACGCTAGGGTTGAAGTGGTTAATACACAAGTCAACGTTCTAGAAAAAAAACAATTAAAAGTAAAGAATCAGTCATCTTTCTGTTGTTTATGTGCAGAAGAGGTCACTGTGGTAGGCTGCTGTGGCACTGCAAGGTCAGTCAGAGAACTGCAGTAACAGGACACCCGTGAGAGGTCCCAGTAGTGTCATGGACTAAGAACCAAAAACGCAGAGGGCTACAGGCATGAGTACGTACCCTGCAGAGACATCTTGCAGAGATCAGGAGCAGTACTGTTGATTCCAGCCAATCTGCCCCAGAGGCTTCATTCACCACTTAAGCCCCCATTTAAAATAGCTGATCAGAATCCAGACCAAAGTACTGCTGTAGTTATTCCTCTACCCTTTGGGGGAGAACATCATTCATTACATAATAGGCAAATACAGTGGCATCCTTTGTAATCAAACAATCCAACACAATGCATTTGTCTAAATGTAATAATATATCATTTGATGAGTAGGAGGGAAACTTTTCTATGTACCAAGACTTGTCTTTTCTGTGTTTAGCTCATTTTGTCCTTTGTCCTTTGATTCCATAATTCAACTATGGTCAGTATAAAACTGGATTAGTCAGATGCAAAGTAAAAGGGATTTGGATTGAGAGGTGGGGGGGGGGGGGTATTTCCTCAATATGTACCGCCTGTTCACCTTGGAATTGGAGTTTCGTGCATTCAACTAGAGTCCTTGAATCATGGCCACTTCGCCATGAAATCTGAGAACAATAGGATAGAAATGAACGCATTATACACCCATTCTACAAACAAAGCAGGCAGTGCTGTCTTCTGCAGCACTGAAATTGTCAGACTTGCATATCCTTGGAGGAACTCAATCAAGAGGAAACTTTGCTTACTTTACTTACTCAACCCAACTTTGGTCCCTTGTTCACATGAACATGGGCTCTCCAGGCTTTCCAGGCCAGGCCCACGGGCCACTTCCTCAGCTGTCCCCATGTCTGCCTGCCTGTCTGCGGTCAGAGCCACCCTGTACACAGGCTGCACACAACATTTTATATTTCTTTGTTATCGTTTGTTGATGATGGTTATCATTGCTGCTACAACATCTGAGGAACAAAATAAATGTCTTACACAACATGTAACAATCTTGAATTTTGTGTTGATCAGACCTCTAGGTGTTTCTTGGTCTGCTGTCTCTTTTATTTTTTCTGTGTAGATTTAAAAAGATGGCATATGTTGTGATGTACTGATAGATGCAGGCTGGTGACGCGCGTGTGATCAATCCATCTTGAGCGTCTTTGGAGGATTTATTCCTCTGCAGGATCATCAAGAGAGAAAAGGTGGTTAATATTTCCAGATCCGGATCCATACCGAGCTGCCCAGGATTAAACCTTGCATCCAACTCTGCCTTCCTGTGCTTCCCTCTCAGCTTTCCTAACATCATTCTTCTGTATTATAAAAAAAGCAGAATGCTAACTTCCTTTTTTTTTAAAGCGTAACACAATACAACATATCAAAATACAAAGCCATTGTCATGCATCGATCAAATGGTGGTCATGAGAAATGTATTATTACAAGTTGTAATACATTTTTAACGGTTGTAATTTACAACTGTTATATTGGTATTCATTATCATTTGAACATCAGCGCCAAAGATGATCTTTCGTCCTGTAATTTTACTAGTCTATTTCTTGTTTATCTTATCGTATCTTACATTTACTTAACTTGCATTACATTTTCTTAATCTTAGCGTAAGCATAGGCTACTTCTTCATTAGACAATATAGAAAATACTTCAAAATAGCCAATCTACAAGCTTAATGCATCACATTGCGATGCTTTGTAAGTTTGTAGAACTGTGTTACTTTAAACATAAAAACATTGACACATTCTGACAAATGAAAAACCAAACTTAAATAAATGGAGGCACAGCGTCAACCTCTCCGCAATGATGGCACTCATACTGGGATGTTTCTCTTAGTCTCAGACTCCACCTTCCATTTCTTATCAACCAACCACAGTATAGTATAAGCCCACCCAAGATGTAACCCATCATACCCATGTTCTATTGATAATCAATGAGCCAACAGGATTAAAAGGGCACCCCATTCCAATCAGATCTGCAGCCACCAAACACAACTCATAACAGCATCTCCTGTGCAGATAATAAACAAAACTATATTAAAGAGATTCCAGTCCCAACAGAATGTGAACCTTCTGTGTGACTTGGAATCGACAAGTTATAAGCATATACATTTCAATATGAATGTGTATAGCTGAACTGATGTGGGAAATTGGGTTACAAATGTCTGCTCTGTGGCACGGAGATAAAAACATAATTAGTTAATATACTGTATATTTTTGTAAGCATTTTATTTTATTTGAAAGTAATTGTATTAGTTCCTTGTTTGTTATTGTTCTCATCTTGAGGTGGTACAGAGGTAGTTCTCTCCGTTGTTCTATTATTTAATGTGTCAGACAGAGACCTGCTACTCATTAGCATCTCCCTGCCTATATCACACCTGTTCTCCTTGCCCCCTCAGCGGCACCTCTGAGAACTCCCAGACACCTTGAGAGGATAGAGGAGGAGAACTGAACTGACAATGGTTTATGATGAACTCAGCTGTGAGGTAACATAACATGATGTAACACATGGCATTGTAGACTTTTTAACCAAAAGTCCCATATAAGACTTTGTTATTTAGTTTAATTAGTTCTTGTTGGTATTGTGAAAGATAGAAATCTGCTGTTTGAGTGCAGCTTGTGAGGTACGTGGCTCAATTCCTGAGGAAGGGGGGTGGGACATTCACTTTACTTTCGACAAATTTCAACAGCTTTTGAAGCACAGACATTTAGGCAGAAGCATTTGTAAATTGACGCAGCCAACATGTCTGTCTCGAGGGACTATAATTCCTCAAATTCCCCACCACAGCACTTCATCCAGTGTGAGGGCTCTGCAATCCATTTAAGACGTATCATGTCTTTAAGTTGAAGAGCGCAGTTTTGTGACAGTAATTCCAAAGTAAAGCGTTTTTAAAAAGAAATAAAAGTTTTAACAACACTAAAATGCTGCCTCTTGCTTTGGCAAAACATTTTATGGCTGTAAAAGGTCTGATTCTGATGAGCCGGCTGTTTATTCTGAGAGTTAAAGTTGGAGACATGTTCACAACAGACGCAGAGACTTGTGAGAGTGCAGATGACAGTATTTGTTATGTCAGACAGACTGAGGTGATCATGTTTGACTTCTTTGAGAGGTGATATTTATCATCACTGTCTATGCCTAAAATACTTGGTAGTCTTGGTTCCACACGGGTGTCTTACACTGAAAATAGCAGATACAAGCTGACAACGCATTGCACTGCAATATGTTGTGATCTTCTTATAGATCTATAGATAGATATATAGTGTCTCATATTTCCCTATGAGACCCTATAGTTGTCATAGAACTATAAGGCATAAAGATAATAATTCCCTTTTCATTGCATGAATGCATGCTGCATTATTACACCACTTCAGAAAGATAGAAATCTTTTCAGCCATCAGAAGGGTGGATAGATTGCTGTTTGAGTGCAGCTTTGTGTTACAATATGTCTTTCAGTGCAGTGGTGTCTGCAGCTGATGAGCTGCAGTGGGAGAGTGTAGTAGCAAGATAGATTCAGGATGAGGGGGGTTTTAATGGCTGCCACTCTTCATTCCTGTTCCCTGCCAGCAGTATGACTCCATAAATGTTTAACATCATGGGCACAGTCCCCATGCAGGGTCTGATCATGAAAGTGATGCTAGCAGCTAGACCGCAACAGACGGTAGGCTACATGACATGGTAACAATTTAAGCAAAATAACATGGACGATTAGATAAAGTGCCCCTCGGGGCACAGGTCTCCACCAGGGCAGGTCATGTTGTGGCCTCCTGGTGGTGCTATAATAGGCCAATGTGAAAAGGGTGCCATTTCTTCTTACGCCTTGGATGGCAAATTGGATGATTTGAGGCATTTTGTTCCAAAAATGTGTTTTGCAAAAATCCACCTGTTGGTGGCGCTATAACAGGCCAATGTGAAAAGGGTGGCATATATTCATCAGCCTAGTAGGAAAGTCAGTGAAAGATTTGGGCGGCCATTTTGTGGTTCCACTCAAATTAAATAACAAAAAAATATACATTTAATATAAATTATTTTAAGCCTAGAATCAAGCCATCCAGGCTAGATCTGCTGTTTTTAAATAACATATGGGCTATAACCTATACATGAGGCTGAAGCGATTATTGTAGGTTTTGTAGGCCTACTAATACTAATCCAAATCTAGAAAGTAGCCTAACTATAGTAACTAAAGTTAAATAATTGTACAATATTTGCCTCTGAGATGTAATGGAGTAGAAGTAAAAGTACTGAAAATTGGAAATATCTGGCACTTAATAATATTTGGCAGCCATTTCTGAACAATAATACAGAGAAAATCACGTTACACATTTCAGTCTGTACTCACATCCTAACCTGCAACTTGCGCCCGAAGATCAGTCACTTAGTCCCTCTGGCACCATGCCAGATCTTTCAGCTCAACCCAAATGTCAGGCGACAAAGGGGTGCCTGGTTCAACCTTGCTGTCTCTCGCCTTGACCCATCCACTCTCTCCCTGAGCCCCAGTGCCGGACAGAAAGAATAGAAAAACAAGAAAAAACTGTGAGTCACTATTGATAGCTGCCGTTGTCTTATAGGCTCTATATGCACAGCAACCATTTTGGAAAGAACTCTCTTCCTACTTCCTTCACAGGTGTTACCAATGATATTCATTAAGGCTCTGTTCCATTCTGGTCAAAGTCAGGGTGCTGCTGCTGCTATTGTGCACATAAGTACTCTGGAAACACTGCTACACCAGCGGTCAAATTGTCCTTGAGTTGGTTCCAAATGGCCTCAAACGGGTGAGAGTTATGGGGGTCCTTGAAATTAAAGTTTGAGAACCACTGTGCTACACTAAATGGAACAGAGGGAGCCTTAATAAGTATTGGTAAGACCTGTGAAGGAAGTATAGTTCTTTCCACCCACCCATTTTTATATAGGATTTGCACGTTTATTTTCATGCTGTATTGATTCAGTGCCTTTCCTATAGAAATCTAACAAGCCATAAGCCACGGTAAATTCTTACCACCCAGTTCTCGGGTGCTGACCCAGTGGCCGAACGCAACCCTTACTACACTGTTCTGACCTGGGATTCTATTCTTAGACACAAAGCGAAAGCCTCCTCATAAATATGAATTGACGCCTTTGTAATGCCATGAGTGTTTTCTTCCCTCCTGTCTTCTGTTTCTATCGTGACCACATCTCAGAAGCACTCAACATCAGAAGGCCCTGCACGCTCCTGTTCCCCATGGCCTGATGGGGCCTTTGAAGCCTTAATCTACTCCAGACGAAAGGATTACAATTTAGAATTTAGGCAATTAGCAGACACTCTTAATCCAGAGCAATTTACAGTAAGCGAGAACAAAACATGGTAATACATCAAATACATAAACAATAGTCATCAAAAATCCTACGTAAACTAAGAGCTTAAGAGTAGAATATCTATATAAAGAATTAGGGATGTCCCGATACACGTTTTTTGTTCCCGATCCGATCCCGATACCACAATTTCTGTGGTAGCCGATGCCGAATACCGATACCAGATAATAATAATTATAATAATAAAAAAAAGAAAATTACTTTACAACCCTATAGGGTTGTAAAGTAATTTTATTTTTTTTCTAAAATGCTATCTAAGTTACATAAGTTGAGCCTTTGCATACGCCTGTAAGGTCGTCGAGGCTAGGACAAGTGCTACGGCAAGTGATACGGGCTAAGATTAGTCTGAAGAGGTGGGTTTTCAGACTATGGTGGATGATTGGGAGTGAGTGTGCAGTTCTGATTGCAATGGTAAGTGCATTCCATAGTTTGGGAGCCAGAAAGGTTGGGACGTGTGGAGCGTTGTCCCGGTGTTTTTAGTGGATGAGCCTCTCTCATCCCTCCTGGAAGGGGACAGACAGGTACAGTGCAGGAAGATACACCAATCACTCTGGAAGGAGGGATAAATGCTATGTCACTTTGATGTATGTCTACCTGAGGAAATTTGATGCTGATCGTTCGGAAGCCTATAATGCTGCCATTCTAGATCCCTGTGTGGCTCATAATGATGCCGGATATGAGGCCAGTGAAAGAATCCTTTGATGAAGAACCCGGTTCAGAATTTCTTCCATGTGGCCTCTGCTTTGTTAGATGGTACAAGGTGTAGTGACAGCAAACACAGATGAGAGAGAGAACTGTTGACATGCTTTCCTTAATCTTTCTTCAGGTTCATTGAGCATGTACACTGTTCTTCTGCAAGAAATGTTAATGTTCTCAATGTTCTCAGTTACATTACCATTCACACCAGGCAGATCCTCCAACGATGGTGCCAGGGTTGAGTGTCAAATACACTCCATAGTCCCTGTGGATGGATGTCACATATAATATAGTCATAATGTAAAAGATCCGAGGCTGGAGCCGCTGGACCCTACTGTAGCTAATGTCATGGTGTTAGTTAGCTAAAGCGGGTCCTACTCCTAACCTTAAATAAATTAATAATAAATGAGGCATAAAGGTGAGAAAAGACGGCTTGTATTGGCAAATAACTCCATGGTTAAGGAAAAGTGCACAGGGTCAATAGCGTAGTTAAAGCAGTGACATTATCCTCCAAGGCTTGTTTGAAACACAGCCCATTGATCATAAGAGAGCACGGTTAGCTAGTGGAATATGAATATTTATGAGGAGCGGCTATGTAACTGAAGGAGCTCTCAGTAGACCACTGTCTGGTTTGTACACATAGACCAGACCATTACAGGTCTATTTTTATATTTTTATACTCTGGATAGGTCACTGTCACACACACACACACACACACACACACGCACGCACACGCGCACGCACGCACGCACGCACGCACGCACGCACGCACGCACGCATGCACGCACGCACGCACGCACGCACGCACGCACGCACACACACACACACACACACACGTGCGTGCTGTATGTGACGTGATGTGACATGACCGGAATGGACAGAGAACAAACAACAGAATATATTAAAATAACAGACTTTATTATCCTATGCCGTCTCTGGCTTGAGGATTAAACAGATAATAGCACACAAACTGTACATCTGAACATAATCAATTATTTTACAAAAGCAGTTAGCGGCAAGCAGATAATCTTACCCTACATGTGAAGCTAAATCAAATCAAATCAAATCAAATACAATACAGTAAGTGTACTGGACAGAATGAATCCGCAGCATTCTGAACTGCACATTGTTGGTATTTTACATACAGACGATGCTCAGTCAATGTTAAGCTGCAGGGAGATGGAAGTGAAAAGGAGTTCAGTCAGTGGCTGACTTGCTGGCTGGGGGCTATTTATAGAAGAAACTACTGTTACCACTCTGACCGGGTGGCGTGTTATCAGAGAACCTCTCCACTTGAGTCGTGAAGGTTACAAAGGGAAATATTAGTAACCTATAATCCAATCGTCCCGTGCGGGCCTATGCCTAAGCTGCAAAGACTATACTGTATACGCTTTCTTTCCTCGGTTAATTCTCTCTCACCCTGTCATATTCATCGGTGGCTTTTTAATCGCTAACTGCTCCCCTCCCCGGTCCCACTCCTGCAAGGCGTGGGAATTAGTATTCATGTTTTGAGAGCTGGATGAATTGCATAAAGCCATAAAGCTTGGTGTCAAGAGGAGATATAGGTAGCATGCTGTACTTGGGAAGGAAGCGCAGGCGCGGGTGTGCTGTGCGCATCGTGCTCATAACTATGGAGTTCAAATGGGGAGAACGTGGAACAAACACTGGCTAATTAATGGAGCATTGCAGTGATTTGGGTGATTTGGAAAAAAGACCCGGTCCGCCCCTGTAACAAGATGTGCACATGCACAAGCTCTACAGTGGGGGGGATGTGCAACAGGCCAACAGCATGTGCACCAAGGCCCGCCCCCACTCGATCATGATTGGAGGAAGGCCCCTCTCACCCTGATTGGATGATGGTTGGGCCCTCTAGCCAAAAACGAAACCTAAGGTTTTTTGACCCCAGGGGTTAATTGGGGACAGGGAGGAACTCCTTTTATGGTCAGCACACTCTATAGTAGGGAGGATTATTAAAAAAAAAAAGTGGTAGTGAAATCACTGAATATACCTTTACTGTAGTTGCTCATTGGTGTTGTGTACCAAAAATAGCAGATTTAGAAGCTCACAACATTTCATGTTGCCAAAGATGGAGAGGATGAAACAAAGACACACCATGTTTGATTGATTTCCTGTATCTCTGTCACATGGCTTTAGGAGATGAGAAGCAGGGCATTAGTCTCTTAAATCCAATAGAGAAGTGACCATGAGCAAAGATTATGACTTATTAGAATTATGATTCTTTTGCCCCATTGTCTTCACAAGCCACATTCTGAACATTATTCTGACACCAAAATGTGATTTTTCAGATTGACAAATCAGGAGGAAATTATCTTTATGTGTCAGCAACGCACACTCAAGAGATGACCGTGGTGTTTTTTTGTGAGGTAGGCCTACACAAAAAACACGGAGTAATCTGGTCAGTCTGATAGAGGCGAAAGGAACTGGTTGGAATAACATGTTCCCTCCACACGCTACGTCCTACCGGGAAAACTGAAGGAAGTATGAGCTCAGTTCGGGGCTCTCACCAGGTTGGCAGAGGGAGAGTAGCACCCAGGATTACAGTTTAGGCACCGGGTGAAAAATGGGTTGAAAGATTGTGGGATAAAAAAAGTGTATACCAATTTGTACTAATTGCCGAGGTGTGGAAGGCAGTATGTTGAGAGCTTGTAAATCGCCTATTTTCAACTAACCCACGTATAAATTTGTTCTTTGTCGGAAGATTGTGACAAAAACCGACAGGTATGGAATTCGTTACCTATGTAGACCATGGGTAGATGTCGTTGGCCTTTGGATAAAAGCATCCCAAATTATATTTATAGTTAAACAGAGACACCAGCCCAGCTTCTTTCTGTGTCTGAGGGGAGACAGTAAACTTCAGCTGAGGGGAGACAGTAAACTCCCAGTCCCAGCTGAATTTGAGATTGATATTCCAGCACCTTAGGTCTTCGATTTTGTTTCACCTGGAGTTGCAGAGTCATGCTCTTGGCAGCACTTCCTGGCCACCCCACACTGTCCCCTGTGTGTCCCACACACTCACACATGAATGCACGTGTATGCGTATGCAAGGAATCCTACAGGTGCGAACACACACACACACACACACACACACACACACACACACACACACACGCACACACACACACACACACACAAACACACACACACACACACACACACACACACACACACACACACACACACACACACACACACACACACACACACACACACACACACACACACACACACACACACTCACTCACTCACCTACTCACACACTCACTCATATAAATAAATATGCTTTTCCTGTTTGACAGTGCAATGCTGTGACCTTGCAGTCAACCTCTGTTTACAACAGACCTAACGCGACCACCAGCCACCAGTGCTGAATAGAAAAGGTTTGAAAAGTTAAAAGAAATAGAGCACATCCACTATAAAGCAGGTGCAGGACAAACTAATCAAGGCCAGTACAAATAGTCCACAGATAGAAGTACAGTAACTTGTGCTTCCAGTCAATCATTTATGTATAATATACCATTGAAGAATTAACTGCACACGTTTAGTGTCTCATTTATATGATTTCCATTTTTATTATAGACCCATGTCAGTGTTGTTTTACAATCATACCACTTAAGCCCTATAGTATACTTGGTCATATGGCAAGTAGCAAAAATAGCTGATCTACAAGCTCACAACACATTGCGATGCGTTGTGAGCTTATTGCTATTTCTACTTTTGACTGTTTACTTTTTCTAACAATGTTTGCCTATAATGACATGCCCTAAACATGGATGCCAGGTTGAAAGAGTATTTTCCTCTCGGATATGGTAGCACCAATCGCAGAAGGATTTTTTTTGTCTTTGCCAATGAAATTCAAATGTATGCCTTATTTATGCCTTATTAAGATTTGAGTCCTTCAATAACTCAGCTTATGCCATGAAGATTTGGTCTTTTGTATTGCAATTAAAAAAGAAAAAAGAAAGAAACATGATGATTGCATTCTTTCAATGAAAGAGGATGATAGTGTATTATTAGTCCAAAGGGGGATTTCTTGGAAGTCATATTTCTGGATAAAGGTTGTAATATTTTATAGATATACTGTATAATATAATATAATATAATATAATATACATTATGTACATATGGCACTTAATGACACAAAAACTAAAGAAAAACCACACAATTGAAAGAAATGTGATTGTGTATAACAAACAAACAAAAAGAACATATAGAAAATAAATAAGCATTAAAGAACTGAGGTGTTTGCAGCATTTGCTGCTCATGCTTGTTAGCTAAAGTGAATGAGTGATCACTTGGGTTAAGGACAATGGTGTAAATACAGGCAACCCAATACAATGACATCACTAATGTAAGATATGCTAAATGAGAGTTCTTCACTACATGAATGTGTTTCACCAGACGGTGTGTTTTCACTATGGCATATTGTTGTCTGAGTGGAATGTCATTACATCACTGTTGCAAGTATAAATAGGCCTATCGTTTTGGCTTAGTAGTGCAAGAACAAACGCAGTGTACACGTGAACAGCAGACACACACGGAGAGAGATACAGAGACGGAGAGAGAGACAGAAAGAGAGAGAGAGAGAGTGTGAGAGAGAGAGAGAGAGAGAGAGAGAGAGAGAGTCATGGAGGGGAACATCTAAACACTTCAATTAAATGAAATATGATTGTATGCTTTTAAGAAGCACTTTATAAAAAATAAAATAAAACACTAAAGTTACATCAGTGCCTTGTTCTCGTTAAATACGACAAAGACATTTGGTCATTTCGGTTTCCTTGTCGTGGTTGTCCATGAAATAAAAAATAATTAAAAAAAATAAGATCAATACCCAACCGAATTCCTCTTGTCGAGGTCGTTGAGATAAATGTCCCTCCACATTGATCATTCATCCTATACATCTGCCCTGCAGATTGCTATTTAACTTTGGAGAGTGTTGCAGGTCCATTTCCACACTTTGAAGAGCTAAATGAACATTCTGGACTGTGCATAGGCGGTTAGACATAGGCAGAGTCACTCGACTGAGTGCGGCCGAAATTAGGCATGCTCATTCTGGGTAAGTCCTTGTTGCGGATCTCATAAATGGACTTCCTCCGAGCCCGCACTCCTCGGACGGCGGCTTTGATCTTTCTCCAGCCGAGGTGGTTCAGCTCGGCCAGGTTCAGCAGCACGCAGATGCCGCTCACCGCGAACATGAACACCAGGAACACGGTCTTCTCGGTGGGCCTGGACACGTAACACTCGACGTCCTTAATGCACGGGTAGCGGTCGCACTCGTACACGGCGGGGACGTTGAACCCGTAGAGGAAGTACTGACCGACCAGGAAGCCAATCTCCAGGCCGTTCCGGAACACCACCTGGATGATGTAGAAGCGCGAGATGCCCTCCTGCCGCCTCATCTTGGACCGCGAGTTCCTCAGCGCCGAGCTGGGCATCATGTCCTTCATATCGTCCTGGTCCGCCCCGTCCTTGGTGGAGTTCTCCGAGTTCTGGAGCACCACGCCGTTGACGTTGACCTTCTTGCCCGCCGCCGTCATCGAGGAGGCGTCCCCGTGCAGGTCCTTGGACGAGTCCTGGTCCTTGTCCAGGGACAGGTAGACGGTGGAGAAGCGCCGCTCCTTGTTCTTGGCCGACTGGTGCACCGAGTACGTGATGAAGCAGAGGCTGGGGCAGCACACCATGATGATCTGGAACACCCAGTAGCGGATGTGCGAGATGGGGAAGGCCTTGTCGTAGCACGCCTGGTTGCAGCCCGGCTGCAGCGTGTTGCACACGAACATGGTCTGCTCGTCGTCGTAGACCGTCTCGCCGACGATCGCCACGATGAGGATGCGGAATATCACCACTACCGTCAGCAGGATCCTATAGAAGCAAGAAGCACATTTAAAATTGACTCTTTCCCTCTTTTGTAGCTTTGTATGGGGGCTGTTTGATGTGCATCTTCATCTTAAGGCACTTGAATAGACAATCTACAAGATCACATAACTTGTAAATCGGCATTGTTTGGGGGGAAGATTTGGTGTCGATGGAAAAAAAGAGCAGACCATGGTACAAATGCAACTCATGATCCTGTTTGCTATTTAAGCGGTTCTAAACAATTAAGCTCAATTAGGGAATGCAACGCATCATGAATCTGTGGTCCCCGGGTGGAGAGAAAGCGATTAGTACTTGGGAGCTGTCCAGTGCTGAAATTCACCAGCCTGCACTGAAATGAAAGCACGCTTTCCATACACACATACTGCATGGGCTACAGACAATAACGCTATACTTTCAATGGGTTTGACTGAATAATTCCTCCAAATGTTATAATCGAAAATGTCCGGGTGTCTTCAACATGAAAATGTAATATGAACACAATGTGTTGCCCTTTCCATAAATTGGCCATCGCGATCTTTATGCAACTTATACATTGTGCATACATTCAGAGGCTTAATTGCTCTCTGACGCTCAGGACACATAGGTAACTTTTGCACTTCACGGCTCTTACCTTCCGATCATAGTCGAGTGCTGCTGGACAGCAGCCTCCAAGAGACGCTCGAGTATGGTCCACTCCCCCATGATTGTGCATTCGGAATACTGGCGCCTCAGAGATATTTAAAAAAAGAAAAAAAAGAAGGGAAAAAAAAGGAAACAAGGGAATGTATTATTCCCCGTCTATTCCTCCTTCGACGGTATCTTTTGAATGCATTGATAGCTCCGCTGCGGTCTCTCTCCGCCTCCTCACTGTGTGTTACCTCACCCGCTAACCTGCTTGCTGCCCTTTGTACCTCTGGTTACAAAAGAACAAAAGATCACCCCTGATCCCATGAACACTTGAACTTGAAGGTCCTGATTAGCAGCCTAGAAATCCCTTCCTATTTTCGATCCCCGCAGCGCACGACTGC
>NC_136798.1:27148716-27228716 GCF_951216825.1 Electrona antarctica
TACATCTTTATTTAACATGCTATATTATTGGTAATCTCCCCTCTTGTATTGTTTCAGTTGATCAAAAACATACTCAACCTCAGATCAAACGCATGGCTGTGCTATATTGTGCCCCATTTGTGAACAAAGGCTGGCAAAAGAAGCCTATTTTATTTTGGCCCATGGGCTTGGAAAGACCTTCAATACAGACTCCTTGATCTCATTTTAGGACTTTTAAAAAGATTACAGCGGAAGTTCTCGCCACAAGCTGTTCCTGCTTTGACGTTTATTTTTATTTTACTGGTGTTTTATCATTGCTTTGCTTTTATCATAAATTGTATTTATGTGGCTGGTGACTGTTATGTGCATAATACTTTTGGTAGTGTCTATTCTTTACACAAGTCTGCCTCTTGGCATTCTTGCAAATGTATTTTTACTGGTTAAATAAATGTTCTACTGTATATACTTAGTCCCTTCCTTTTTCTGAAAAAAATAATCTTAAAATCTTGTAAATCTGTAATTTTTGCAGAATGTTCACCCCAGAATAGGGATGCTAGCTTTCATGACATTGAAATAACGTTTTATTCATTAAAATAAGTTCAGATTTTGCAAGAATCAAAGAGGACCCCCAAATAAGCATCTCTAAATGATTGGCTATGAAACAGTTGCTTATAGTGAATAAAGTTAGTGTGCTTCTAAGCCTCCTATAGCTTTCAGTTCCACACAGCAGTGGCAGATCCACGCACCTTAATCTTCATGGTGGACGGCGCCAGGGCAGTGATCTCCTTCTGCATGCGGTCAGCGATACCAGGGTACATGGTGGTGCCGCCTGACAGCACGTTGTTGGCGTACAGGTCCTTGCGGATGTCGATGTCACACTTCATGATGCTGTTGTAGGTAGTCTCATGGATACCGGCAGACTCCATGCCTGTGGTTAGAAGAGGGGTAAAGTATATTGTGAGGAACAGCTAGTGGTGGGGGAAAAAGTACTCAATTTCTTTACTTAAGTAAAAGTATCAATACGGTAATGTAGAAACACAATTAGAAGTCCTGGAATAAAAATGTACTTGAGTATATTACCATTGGTATTGGTACCAAAAGTAAAAGTACTCATTGTGCAAAATGCCCTGTTTTACAAGGTATCATTATGTATAAAATGTATTCAAATATTTTGAAAATAGCAGATCTTCAAGCTCACAACGCGTTGCATCGTGACGTGTTGTGAGCCTGAAAATCATCAATTTTCAAATAGTTTAAATAGTTTAATAGTTAATGTATGTTTTGTAATAATAATTACAATCTACAAAGTAACTAAAGTAACTAAAAGGGTAGTGGAGTAAAAGTACAATATTTGCCTCTGAGATGCAGTGGAGTAGAAGTAAAAGTATTGAAAATTGGAAATAAAGTACTAGAAGCAAAAGTACTCCACCATTATACTCAAGTACAGTACTTGAGTAAATGTACTTAGTTACTTTCCACCACAGGTGAGGAGGAATAAATATGTTGATGTGATGCGGTGTGATGGATGTGTTCTCAGCTCAGTTCAGAGGAGGTTCTGTCAGCAGCAGGGTGCCAAACACACAACGTCAGCCACCCACCGATGAAGGAAGGCTGGAACAGGGTCTCGGGGCAGCGGAAACGCTCGTTGCCGATGGTGATGACCTGGCCGTCGGGCAGCTCGTAGCTCTTCTCCAGGGAGGAGGAGGACGCGGCCGTGGCCATCTCGTTCTCAAAGTCCAGAGCCACGTAGCACAGCTTCTCCTTGATGTCGCGGACAATCTCACGCTCAGCTGTCGGGGGAAGGTCACGGGAGTGTTTAATGGACAGGCAAGAATTTCACATAGGTTTCAGACAGTCTATTAAAAGATGATCAGGTCCAGCATTTATGTACTTGAAGACAACCCAAATTAAGTTCTCCTTTGCACATTTGATTGGGTTAAATGACTCATTTATGTATATATGCTCAAGTCCTTGCACATTTTTGCCATACAGTATTGCACATCCAATTTTGCCTATGTTCACTAATTAACACATGCCCAGAATAGGGATAGTAGGGTTCATGTCGTTAAATGGTGATATAATTGAGATGCTACATGGATACTGGATAATTGCATGGAGGGGCCGTCACAATAAACAAAAGGCTCAGAGTTTGTCGTAGTAAAACTGTTATGTGCTACTACTCACCAGTGGTGACAAAGGAATAGCCACGCTCAGTCAGAATCTTCATCAGGTAGTCGGTGAGGTCACGACCAGCGAGGTCCAGACGCATGATGGCGTGGGGCAGGGCATAACCCTCATAGATGGGCACATTGTGGGTCACACCATCACCAGAGTCCAGAACGATACCTATTGAAGGACTCATGGTTATTTCAGCTCTATCGACAGCAGCCAGTTCAGTTCAGAATGATAACAGGTCTTCATCAAATTCTCATCCTAAGACCAAGAGACGGTACTCCAATGGCTTTGGATGAATGATTCTGTATGATATAATTCTGCATCTTTATCATATAATGATATCTTATAATGATAAAGATCTGAAGAATAATGTTTTGTTTTCATGCATTAAAACTCAACATTCAACATATCGTATGCTTGAGTACAGAAGAGGTTTGGTTCCATAATAACAGTGTAGCAGCAATTACATTACAACTTTGTCTTTGACCTAATATAACTATGACTAACTATACTGCATTATAAAGACTAGGCAATATTGCAATTACATATTATATTATAGCTGCTCTGGATGAGTGGACAAAAAAGCCATTGCCTCGAGCCTGAGTATATAACTCCTACAGTTAGAGCATCTGGTCTCACCTGTGGTACGGCCGGAGGCGTAGAGAGACAGCACGGCCTGAATGGCCACATACATAGCCGGGACGTTGAAGGTCTCGAACATGATCTGGGTCATCTTCTCCCTGTTGGCCTTGGGGTTGAGGGGGGCCTCAGTGAGGAGGGTGGGGTGCTCCTCAGGGGCAACACGCAGCTCGTTGTAGAAGGTGTGATGCCAGATCTGAGGAGTTGAGGAGAGGCAGAGGGATTTGTAAAGGCAATTAAGCAAAAATAATAATAAAGAAAAAAGGCTCAATACAGCTCCTTATCATGAGGTTAGATGATCAATGCCTTTTGATTCATATTATTCACAGCTAGTGTCCTCATTCCCAATATGGAATTAATCCATTATTATCCTTTAGTTTAGAACCACAGGAAATTGACTAAGGATCTGACTACAGAGCCCCAGATTCCTAGGACTTCTAAGCATGATTTATACTACCGAGTGATATTTTTATCAGACTCATAATAAATGCATGGCCCTGCTTTTCCTCTAAAGTCTGAAGTTATTTTCGTTGACGTCTGAGTGCCATGTCTTTCTTTCGGTGGGGCAACGTCTGTCAAAAAAAAGCCAAAAAAGACTAGGGCCCCAGTGCGATTTAGTTCTGCTATTTTGAGTACAGCGTCATGGCCATATAACATGGATGCTCACCTTCTCCATGTCGTCCCAGTTAGTGATGATGCCGTGCTCGATGGGGTACTTCAGGGTCAGGATACCTCTTTTGCTCTGGGCCTCGTCCCCCACGTAGGAGTCCTTCTGCCCCATGCCCACCATGACACCCTGTGGGGAGAGAAGGGAGGTGTCTCATTACAAATCTAAAGCATCTAAAGACACGTCTAAAGACGGGACCCATGTTTGGGTCGCGGCTCAACTTTTATGGGTCGTGAGTATCCCATTATTTTGTTTACTTCAAAATCTCAAGTCACAATATTTCATCAATTAAAAACAAATAGTTTCCAAAAATAAAATAAAAACATTTAAGAAGTAGTGAAAATACCAGATCTGCACACTCACAAGTGGCACAAAACGACGCGTTGTGAGCTTGTAGATTTGCCATTTTCACTAGTTTGGATCACGGGCAAACATCTACTTTCTGTTTGGGTCTCTCTTTCGAGCTAAAACACTTGGGAACCACTGAACAAAAGCCAAGTCAAATATTAGCCCCACGCTATTATTTGTATGTATCAAAATGTATCAAAGTCCTTTTCCTACGGCGACATATAAATCAATAACTTTTTAATCACTCAAAAGGCTAAAGTTTGTGCAAAGCCGTACCTGGTGACGAGGGCGGCCCACGATGGATGGGAACACGGCGCGAGGAGCGTCATCTCCGGCGAAGCCAGCCTTCACCAGGCCAGAGCCGTTGTCACACACAAGAGCGGTAGTCTCATCATCGTCACACATGATGTCAGCTGGGTTTCTGTTGGGACAAGGTGTATTAAATTTATCAGACAGAGAAAAAATGTTTTACAAAAAAAACGAAATTACATGTTATCCTAAACATGACTAACATGACTACAGTTGGAATCACCTCTACACTAAATCTCTTCACTGAATAGAGCAGATCTACAGGCTCACATATTGTGATGGTTGTGAGCTTGTAGATCTGCTATTTTGGCCAAATGAACGCCCCCAGAATAGGGTTGGGGTAGGCCAGGACAACAGTGATGCCAGTATGCAAGTTAATGATGGTGCCACCACTACCAACAAAAAACCTAGCTTTTACAGCTGATACAGTAAGTCTCATACTGTAGGTAGGATAGGAATAGACTGGTGTCCATTTGTCAGTAACCTAATCCATCCATAGTAGACATAGTCTATTGTAAAATACCCGACATTCAAACATGAAAAAACCCATATCAAAAGTTCCAAATAGAAGTTAATCCCATGTTTGCGTCTCCAGGTAGTCCAGTGTGCACGTCCTCGGCAGATAATGTATTAAGTTCATCAATATGCTACTCACCAGAGCTTGTTGCTGTCTTGAGAAGTAGTGGCAGAGAGAGACTGAGAGAGTACAGTAGTGTGGTAGAGAATGCAGACTGGCTGACACCAATTTATAGCCCTCCTCCACATGTTGCCGCCTCTACGCACTCCAGACGCGCCCCTCTTCCCTTATTTGGTGACCCCCCTGTGCCATTGAGCCGAGTCTCCATGAATGGAAGAGCTTGCAAAGAGCAGGGCTGTGGGGAGGCCCCTCCGGCACCGAGCCTCCTTGACGCCCATGTATGGAGTGGGCCCATGCATGCGGAGGAAGGGTGTTGGGTTGTGATGGTGCGAAGAGGGCCAGGCATTTCTCCGTTTTCAACACCCCAGTAGGAGCGGGCGGACCCCAAAGCAAATGTTATTCGTGGGATAAGGTTTCAAGCATCTTGCTAATGTCATGCCCAGGAAGTTGACGGGATGCGTATTGTCGCCTGTGTGTGAATCTTTGGATTCAGAGTGGAATGTAATGTATACATACATGTAGTAGACCATGGAATGGACTCTCCTGTCATTTTACTGATAATTAGTGATATATCCCAGTATTATAGAAACCAGTCAAAGGTCAACACACTGCCCTGGTAGCATGTCACATGCTCTGATTATAATGATTTGGGCCAAAATGTATAGGCTATATGTCCACTAAAATGATTGCTGCATGTAGGCTACATCACCATGCTGAATATATTATTATTATATTATTATTAGGCTACTATAGCTACGAGCCATGTCCAGCTTAAACAGTAATAGTTGAAAAAGTATGCAATATTAATCTATAAAAACGTATGCCCTCCCTATATACTTCATTGTACGACAAAAAGCTAAATAGCCCATCTGCAACGTATCACTGTTTTTGAAAATATTGAAATGCTTTGACATTTTCATTTAATATCATAATAGGGACACGTCACTGACAATCAGAGAACAAATGTCTTTCCAAAATGGATGTATTGCCTAATTGAAAACAATAAATGTTTATTGTGTCAGTTTCACATCCCCAGCTCTAGACTATTATATAGCAAGTAGTCCATTGATTGATTGAAATATTTATTAACAGTTTGCAGAATTACAGTACATTTCAAGCACAAACTCAATACAAAGACTGTTAACTGTGAGTGGACGACCCAATTAAGCATTACACTTGTTTACAAGAGGGTCCACCATGTTCAATTCATCAAAACATTTAGAGACGTACAAATAGACACTTCTATATAGTCAAAGAACAGAACAGGAATTCATCATATATCCACAGGCACAGCCCTACAGTATTTGTTCCTGTATTAGTCCTAACTAAGTATCTAGGTACTTGACACTAATTTCTTTGATATAGAATACTGTAGGTGTAAATGTATTCCTGTTACTGTGGCAAGCACAAGCAGGCTTGACCCCCCCCTGTGACCGTTGACTATGAGTCACACAACCAATTGAGTGGGTGAGGTAATTCACAGACACCAGTGTTTTACACAGAGCCCACCCACATTCTGTCTTTGAGCATCTGTCAGCTCAGCTGTGCTGGGGTCTCCTAGTCCTGCACTCACACTGCTGAGTGTGCGTGTGCATGTGTGTGTGTGTTTGTGTGTGTGTACGTGTGTGAAACAGCTGGCAACGTTTTGTTTTTGTTTTTTATCAAAGCGAGGAACAAATAGGTGAGATGATGCCTTTATATCCACTATAGGCAGTGTAAAGTAACTAAGTACAGTTACTCAAGTACAGTGTTTTACATTTTTCAATACTTTTACTTCTACTCCACTACCTTGCAAATATTGTACCTAGCTTTTCTCCAATACAATCATTTGACAACTTTAGTTACTAGTTACATTTTGATTATTATTAGAATCCTAGAGATTATTACAAAACATTCATTAACCACTTCAGCATACTATGTGTTGTGAGTTTGTATATTTTTTGTCTATTTTGTATATTTCTATACATTTGGAAACTGAAATAGGACATTCTGAAAAATGTGTACTTTTACTTTCCATACATATATTTTAATGCAAATACTTTTGTACTTTTTTTGTATTTCTTTTCTACATTGTGGTATTGGTACTTTTAAAACAAAAGTGTGAGTACTTCTTCTTCCACCACTGACTATAGGAATCAAACGAAGCAATACCTGCACTTCATCATTTGATATGTTTGAGGTCCAGAGGAACCAGGAAACGCAAAACGGAAGAAGCAGATAGTTGAGAAAGAAAGAAAGCATATCATTCAGAAAGAACAAAAGAAAGTAGATAGTTCCAAAAGAAAGAAGATATTCAGGGAAAACAATAAAGGAAGCAGATGCAAAAAAAAGCAGATAGGAAATAAATAAAGGAGGCACATATAGTTCAGAAAGAAATAAAGGAGGCACATACTGTAGTTCAGAAAGAAAACACCACAGAAAGAAGTTACTGTAGGAAGGTAATGGTGGGATTATGATCCTGCACAGTGTAAAAAAAAATCGTTTACACTTTCAGACTTTAATAACACTAATAATGTTACTGTATGTTTCGCTGCTGTGGACTGTCTGGACTCAGATCAACCATCAACAATATTCTCTGTTGATTCCCTGTGTATTTTTACGTCACTGGCAGGAAATCCCTATAGGGAGGGACAGGGATTGATGTTATCCCTGGCTTTTGAACCCGTCTCTCCAGTGCTCTCAGAGCCTCTTCCCATGTGCATATGGAGCAGGCAGGATTGATCTGCTCCTGTCATCAAGGATTTGATCAATGTCAACTCAACTGTTGTGTACACAGACCTGTTCTAGAGCAGTGGTTCCCAAACCCACGTCGGTCGTGGACACAGTTAAACAGTTTGGGAACCACTGTTCTCTCTCGTACACACGTTCCAATGTGTCTTTGTATGTAAGGCAGTAAATAGAATAGACAAGAATAGAATAGATATTGTTCAGCCCTAATGGGAGTTTGTGGCTCCCAAATGTCTCCCAAATGTCACACACACACACACACACACACACACACACACACACACACACACACACACACACACACACACACACACACACACACACACACACACACACACACACACACACACACACACACACACACACACACACACACACACACACACACACACTTCACTTAACCCCTATATTTTGTTGTATGACAAATGGCGGAAATGGCCAGTCTACACGTCAAAACGCATCGCAATGTGATTGAGTGTGGGTTGTGAGTGAGCTTGCATATCTGCTACTTTTGACAGTTCAAAAATTAAATATTTCCAAAAACGTGAAGATTTCAAGAAAGATTGATTCCGTTGATTTTCTAAATCAACGTTGACTCAGGGTTCAACCTCACATAGGCCTATCATGATTCTCACTAAACACATAAATGACAAGCTTGTATATTTAATTAATGATAAAAAAAACCCACAGTGGTCAATGTCCAAGATTCTACCTGCTTATATCTGACTGAAAATCTAGAAGATGAACAATCTATATTTCTGCCCTGCTGCCATTGAGACTAGAGTTTTACAGTCGATACATGCTTGGACTGTGATACTAAATGGATTTCCTTACTTGCTGCACCTAAATTAGAAATGGACTTTGATCTAGCTGTTGTCCTGATCAGACATGTCTATGACAGAAATAATTGCGCTGTTCATGCTATACAGGATTATGCATTTTAGATGTTTAGCTAAAAAGCATTCGTTTTGTTACTTAAAAAATAGCAGATATACAAGCTCATAGTGGTAGATCTGCTATTTTAGAGAAATGTGTGCAAATCAATATTTATTTGAACTGAAGCAAACATTTTTAACTCAAATCTTTGCTTCTGGGGGTGCGTGTAACATCCTTGACATGAAAAGGTTTGCACAAATTTGAGATAAAGCAACATAGGTTTTTCAGAAAACTACTAGGATTTTGTAGACATTTGTAGAATCAGCCTCAGGTTTAAAGGATCGTTCGATGAATCCCAGCTTTGAGAATTGAGAATTTTAAAAAGAGTAGGCCTACAGCACACCACAATAACATTACAGATTAGTGTCGGATTTTGACATGTTCTACTTATTCATGTTCTAGAATCACTGTTCCAACGTACAAGACATTAACATCAAAATAATATGCATGAGTTCATAATCTAAGTGCTCTAAATCTAAATACCCACTTGGTAATATGAGTTTATGTGTTCAGGGAATGCCACAACAACCAAAGCTACTTGAAAACATAAATATTCGATGATCTTTTAGATTTTGTATTGTATCCCTCATGGGTCAGGGGACATGGTCACATTATCCACTTTGAACTTGGTGTACTAATTTTATATAGCCAAAGTATTTTAAGTATTTCCACACATTTTCCGAAACATTTCAAAATAAACAAGAAAGTATATAGGCCCATTTTAATAAGTGAAGAGTCTTGCTCACATTCAAGTGAGGGGACATGGTCACATTCATGAGTGGTAGGTCTTGGTCACATCATGGGTGACAGGCCAGGGCCACATTACAGTGGTAGCCTTTGCAGAAAAGCCCCTTTTCATGCCTTCACCCTGCATTAGAAACAGGCACGTTTCCTGTGACAAAAATAGTAAAACACTCGATCACTGTTCAATTTAGTGTTTCAAATACACAATACAGTTTCAGTTATTGTTATTTTCTTTTTGCAAAGCACTATTTGTATTTCATTTCTAGTCCCCCCACACACACACCCCCCCACACACACACCCCATTGTGTGGGCCCCCGGGAGTGTTCCGAGACAAACAAAGAACATCACCTAACTGTCACACCTGCCGGTGCCAGTGTCACCTAGCGTGACTTCTGGGAGATCAGAACAGAAGTGCAGAAGTGGGCGGGGAACCAGGCTCATCTGTGGCAGCTGTCTTTGAGTGACGGGCACAGGGAGCCTGCCCACCCCACGCTCTGTCTCTAGACCCCAAGTGGCTCTCAAACTTTCTTTACCATCCCCACTACAGTACTATTTGAGCTGAGACATTTTTTCATAATTTTGATTGAACTGATCACACACACACACACACACACACATGCCTCTTGATTTAATTCTACAAATGCATGCCAAGATACAGTTATGCTAGTACACTTTATAATGTAGGCCTACATGTGTTATCCTGATCCTTTTAGCATTATTGTACCTCTGTGCCTTTTGCAAACCGCTAATAAAGTATTCAAACCTTTCACTGCAATTGCAGTAGTAGTTTATCATAATTATGTAGGTCTACTTCTTAATTCCCTGTCAATAAAGTTACAGTAGTAGTTTTTCAAGTGTAGGTCTACTTCTCCCCTGCCACAGTAGTACAGTTATGTGTAGGACTACTCCCCTGCCCCCTTGCTTTTAGGGTAAGAAGAACCTGTTGACAATTATGTGCATGTCAATACACAGTAAACGTATCAGACAGTCAAATCTGTGCTATTGTGTCCATTTGTAACTGTGAGTGCGCACAAATGGAACCAAACTGACCCGTAATCCACTTGCAGTGCAGTCTCAGAGTTAACACTGAGAATTTGACAGTGTAGATGCACATTGGGCGACACGGTGAGTGCAGCATGGGGTCTATAGGCTACGGGAGTCTCTCTAACACCCAATCAAACCAGGTCAGGAAGGGGCTCTCATAGGATTAGCTCTCATGTCTCTCTCCACACACACACACACACACACACACACACACACACACACACACACACACACACACACACACACACACACACACACACACACACACACACACACACACACACACACACACACACACACACACACACACACACACACACACACACACACACACACACACACACACACACACACACACACACACACACACACACACACACACACACACACTTCATTTATTGATTTGAATTATTGAGAGTGCATATGGACCCATAAGGGTGTATCAACAGTTTTAAACATTGAGAATGTTACATGCGTATTCACTACGATGAGGACCAGCACCAACCTGAAAGCGGATAAGCCTTTTGGTTAAGTCATCTACGACAACATGCAAAAGGTGATTCTCATACTGGTATAAAGAGGTGGGAGAATTTCTGAGGGTGGGGTCACGGGTGTTAGAAATGGAACCAGGTGGACCATTTGGTTACATTTGTACTCTCAGATTTACAAAAGGATAAATTGACACTGGGTCATTTACTGTGTAGACAAAGAAAAAGAAAAAGTGCTTATTAGGGATATAGTATAATTCAATACAGAGAAACGCTAAAAGATGCAAATGATTCACAGCATTTAGAGAACACAAATTACTTCTGTCACCTACTATTCAAAACACATTTCACAGGCAAACAATGGCAACAAAAGATTTAACACACACACACACACACACAGCCCAAATACGAACACCAGGGTTAATGTGGTTGACAGATATATATTCGTCACGATTACAACATTCCACAGATGTGTCCAAGCTGAGTGTGCAGTAAGAACAGAACATGTACAGTACAGCCTCAGCGCTTGATGATACACAGTCACAGCCCTCATATTTATACAAATTGATTTGTGATGCATTCACCGCCTCCCCCTGGCCAAGCGAGGTAATGAGCAACAGCCGGTTGCAGTGGCCTGTGACAAGATGAGGTACAACACAGGGGGTAGCAGTGGCCTGTGACAAGGGGGGGGGGGGGGGGGGGGGGGGGGATAGCAGTGGCCTGTGACAACATAACCCACTTTGGTGACGATGGGGACAGGGTGCATCATGAGCTGCCTGTAGGCCGACACATCCCTTTTGCTGTGTCACACTAAAGTGGTGTAGCGTTTCCTGTGTAGACGAGTGACCTTGAAACACAAGAAGACCCGAGCAACTTCCAAACAAGGGCCAGACCATGGCCCTATATAGGGCCCTAGGGAATCCATGCAGGATACTTCCTAAAAACTCCTTCCTTGGTTTCTAGTTCTACCCCCCACCCAAGCTCCCAACAAACAGACAGACAGTTAGAGATGCTTGGGATTCTTGTCCAGGTCTCAGAGATCTTGTCTCTCTCTCACACACACACACACACACACACACACACACACACACACACACACACACACACACACACACACACACACACACACACACACACACACACACACACACACACACACACACACACACACACACACACACACACACACACACACACACACACACACACACACACACACACACACACACACACACACACACACACACACACACACACACACACACAGTCAGGAATGTCTGTGTGAATTTCAAATGAACCCACCAACCTGGTGGAAAAGTTCAGTGCAGTGGTTCTCAAGATAAAAATTTCAAGGACCCCCATAATATAACTCTAACCCCTAAGGGTCCATATTTAGTTACATTTGTACACTGAGTTACAGACCTGTACGGTTCCCTCAGAGTCAGACCTGTACGGTTCCCTCAGAGTCAGACCCCACTTTGTACACTGAGTTACAGACCTGTACGGTTCCCTCAGAGTCAGACCCCACTTTGAGAAGCACTGTGACAGAAGAGAACACAGCGCAGCCATGTGGTTTGAGTTGGCCAGTGCAGTGGGGTTCTATCATTCCACCCAAACACTACACCAGGTGATTCCTTTGTTATCTTGTTAAATCATAGTGTCTGCGTAGCGTAGCTGAATTAGTTAACAGATTACAAATACTAAACGGTTGTGACGTTTAGAAGATTTAAAACACTTTCCTGGGGGTCTTTATGCGTGTAATATGTGGTTTTAGATATTCTAGATTTTAGTCATGGACACTGGGCTCACTTCCTTCCTGGACTACAATTCCCATAATGCTTAGGTGCACTGCTCCTTGAGGATAGGGAGAGGGCTGTCTTACTGAGACGCGAAGACTCGCAAAGCACACTGCCCCGGGCAGCGCACTCCCCGTGCCTCCGCCTCCCAGTTCTTCTGCCCCTTTTTCCATACGGTTGTCATGTTTTCGTTTTACTTTATACCTGATGTAAAGAAGCCTTAGTGCTTTTCTGGTTGTGTAGTCCAGGAAGTAAGTGAGCCCAGTGTTCCTGATATCAGAGACACTGGGCTCACTGCTAAAATCTAAAACCACACACATAAAGACCACCAAGAAAGTGTTCTAAATTTTCTAAACATCATTAACAAATTATTTTTTTGCAAAAAGGGTGAGGTGTCCCTTTAAACTGCTTCAGCGCTTCCGAAGTAAACTTTATGACGGAAGCATTTGAAAGTTGTGAGTCAACAGTCTGTCAGATTACTCTACTCTGACAGCATATAAATTGACCCAAATGGACCGGTTGAGTTAAATCAACACCTCCCCATATTCCTCTTTCAGACACAAAGCTCCTAAATTGCTTCCTACATCATTATTATGCAACAGTGTGTCTAGTCTACATGTGATGGGATTACAGTAGGCTACTACTGCCATCGGGAGTAAAAAGCTTTAAAATTGCTTGTTGTGTTAAAAAAAGGGGGGGGGGGATAAACCCTTAATATTCAGCCAAATATTGTTGTATCATAGCATATCATAGCATTATTTTAAAAAACAAAACAAAGCCCAGTTCTGCCGAGAACTGTGCCACTGTTACCACTGTGGTAACTTGCGTACGTATCGATCGGACTATTAAATCGCCCTATGGTAAAACGTTTCTTAAGGCCTAACTCACACCTAAGACACATACTTGTGTCCTGTGTCTTCTGTGTGTTATGGCCGCCTCAATGCATTTCCAATGGGAGTCACATGGTTTCATGACACAACCTTGTTGCATGGCTGTCTTCTGCCCCCCCCCATGCAACAAGGTTGTGTCTTCAAACCATGTGTCTCCCATTGGAAATGCATTGAGGCGGCCATGACACACAGAAGACACAGGCCACAAGTGTGTCTTGCGTGTGTCTTAGGTGTGAGTGAGGCCTTACAGAAACGACAGGTTTTAGAAACATCATCCGACATATTTTACCGTGTTTGTTTACACTTTACATGCTAGTAGCACTGGTTTGGCCATGTTTGTTTGGTTAGCAACCAGGTTAGCCACATTGACAACGACGTTGTCTGCTTTGCTACTATTTTGATTGGTTGGTGTGAACCAATCGCCTTAACTGCCGCTTTGGCAACGCCCATCCCAGAAACGACTGCCGTGGAAAGGGCTTTCAGTCTGAATAATGAAAAGAAATCAAAATTCTGAGAACTGCCCGTCAGCTAAACCCTGCTCAAAGCCACTGCTCTGATGTTCGAGTGATCTTCTTTAATATCAGACTCATAATAAATGCATGGACCTGCTGTCCCCCAAAAGTCTAAAGTTATTTTCGTCAAGGTCCGATGGCCATGTCTTTCTTTCGGCTGGGTGATGTCTGTCAAAATACAGCCAGACAACCATGTAAACAAAAAAAGACTTGGCGAGCTACCAAGCCTTACCAAGGTGGCTACATGACCTTTCTGCAGGGAGCCTATAATCAATGAGTCTAAATATTACTGCGGAGAAAATAAACTCCTTAACCACATGAAAGCGTCCCTATTTTGGGCATGTCATAATAGGCGAACATTTGGAAAATGACAGTATAGGAGATGTACAGGTTCACAACATCTCACAACGTGACATGAGCTTGTAGATCGGCTATATTTCCGGCAAAGAGATTTGAGGTAGAGGGGGAAAAGAATAGACTTGCGTATAAAAGGTTCAAGTGGTTAATGTATTCAAACTGGGAAAGCATGTGTCATTGTATGTACATGTATACATTGGCTATTCAAAAATAGCAGATATACTTGTACATCTGATATTTTTGAACATTTTTGAAAAATCTTGAGATCTTGATCTGTGAGAACTACTGATTTTGAAGGCATTTGTAGAATCGGCCTCAGGTCTTAATGGGTTATAGGTGTTAAAAAGTGGCTAATCCATCACATTTAGTGCCAATTTACAATGTAGGCATTCATTTTAGCAGACACCCTTATATCCAGACTGAGAGCGCTTTACAAGTGTGAGATTATCAACAAAAGACAGGGTAGGCCTAATCGTCAAGCAGAAGTGCAAAGAAAAACACTTGGTGTTTCAAAGAAACTATAGGATATGGTAAACAATAAACATCAAATCTAGCATCTGGCTAAACAACGTGCTATCTAAATAACATTCTTGGCATTTGTTGTGAACAAATAATATATCACATATGATCTGAATAACAAAACATGTGTGAACAAGTAAACAACATAAAGTATATCTTGCATTGTATTTATACCAATCTATAGACCAAGAACAGATGCAAGGCAAGCCGCAAGAGAAGTGATGGGGGTGAGGTGGGAGTGTGAAGGGATTCCTATTCGGACTGAAGTGGAAAATAGGGAGTGAGTCTGAGTGGGAGTTTGTTCCACAGCTTGGCCAGGGTGTTTTAGGGAAGGAAAAAAACACAGACTTCCTGTGTTAGCTGATATGAGCGGTAAGGGAGGGCTGTGGGCTGAATCATGTCTTGACGGTAATGGGGTGCCGTTTATCACCAATGTTTTGTAGCCTACTGGGTGCGGAGATGAAAACCTCTGTGCAGTCTGGCCAGTGCTTAAAATAGTGGCTAAAATTACTTTAGCACCAATTATTTCAGCAGGATTCTGAATGGTTAAGACCCTCTAATAAGCACTATAGATAATTTGCTACAATTTAGACAATTTACAACTTGAAGGCTGAAGTGCTTGGCCTTCAGTTCAATGTATATCCATATGGAACTGGAAATAAAGGTGACATATTTGAATTGGCCTTGATGCATCAATCAATGTGTAGCCCCTAGGGGGAAGCAGAGATAAATTATGTCATAAGTGACACAGGTATTTAAGGCCTTTTTGAACAGGCAGGCAGGAGATTGCCAATCTGTGGGTCCTCACAACACCTTACCGGTTACTGTGAGAGGTTTGTTTGAATGCCAACTTGACAATTGGTAAGTCTGTTTGGTGTTTTAACAATGTGTTTTACTTTTGCTGTTATACAAGGAAAATGGAAAATGTTTGTTATATCATCAGGTGTACCGTTCATGTGTTTGAGAGATGCAAGGGGTGTTGTCTCTTCGGGGAATTGTGCATGTAAACTGGATATGGAATGTGAGTATAATTCTATGTACATCATGGAAATGTGAAGGAAAAGAGCTTTATACATTTCTGCATGTGATGTGAATTCTGTGTAACATTCCACATGTTTATGTACTGACATTCAGTGTACAGATGCAGTTGAGAAAGTGTGGCAGTTGTGAACCAAGTCACTGCATGCAACCTTACAGAGTCACATGGTAATGTAGTTTGTTTCATCTTTACTTTTATTAATACTGTATTTGGATATTTGTTATGAGTTAACTGTGTTTTGCATTCGTTTGTAGGATCATGTGGAGTGAGCGGCCTAGGGTTGACCGCTGTTCCTTTTTCTTGATAGTGTTTGTTTAGTTTGAGTATATAGCTAGGCGGGAAATAGCTGTTTTCAATACATGATAGTTCAGTTGGTGATGAAAGCATGAAATTTGGCACAGATGACCTTCATATGACCGTAATCGATAATCAACCTCGGGCCATGCAGAATTCCAATTTTATCAAGGTGGCCCGCCAGTTTTAAAAATGGCTGCAACTGTATACGTTTTTGGACTATATGACTTTGCTGGGGCTGTAAATATTTTATTAAGTACGATATAAAAAGTAACATTAGGTTCCAATATGGCGCCATGTTTTCCAATATGGCTGCCAATAAACTGTATAAATGTACATCTGCTTATGGTTAATGCACAGTTGGTGATACAAACATGAAATTTGGCACAGATCACCTTTATGACACCCTAATTCATAATCAACCTTGGGCAATGCAGAATTCCTACATTTTTCAAGATGGCCGCCAGTTTTCAAAATCGCTGCAACTGGACCTACGTTTTGGATAATATGACTTTGCTGGGGCTGAATCTTTGATTTCCCCCTAATTTTGATATAAGAGAACATGTTCTGGAGGTATTTCTACCAGGTAAGATAACACAATTACATTAAGTTCCAATATGGTGGCATGTTTTCCAATATGGCTGCCGATAAATTGCATAACTGTACTACTCATGATTCATGGCTCATGGTTAATCCACAGTTGGTGATACAAGCATGACATTTGGCACAGACCTTTATACCACCCTAATTGGTAATCAACCTCGGGCCATGCATAATTCCTCAATTGTTCAAGATGGCCACCAGGTTTCACCAGTTGAAATGGCTTCAACTGGGCCTATGTTTTGGACTATATCCTTTTGCTGAGACTGTAATATTTTTTTTATTTCCCCCTCATTTTGATATAAGAGAATATGTTCTGGGGGTATTTCTACAAAGTAAGATCAGAAATAACCTTAGGTTCCAATATGGCTTATATCAAAATGAGGGGGAAATTAAATAATACAGACCCTGCAAAAGGATATAGTCAAAAACGTAGGCCCAGTTGAAGCCATTTCAACTGGCAAAAACTGGCGGTCGCCAGTTTTTGCCAGTTGAAATGGCTTCAACTGGGCCTACGTTTTTGACTTGTAAAATGGAGGAATTATGTGTGGCCCGAGGTTGATTACCAATTAGGGTGGTATAAAGGTAATCTGTGCCAAATATCATACTTGTATCACCAACTGTGGATTAACCATGAACAGATGTACAGTTATGCAATTTATCGGCAGCCATATTGGAAAACATGCCACCATATTGGAACTTAATGTTATTTTGTATCTTACTTGGTAGAAATACCTCCAGGACATATTCCCTTAGGTGGAAATCAAAGATTCAGCCTCAGCAAAGTGCTATAGTCCAAAATATAGGTCCAGTTGCAGCCATTTTTAAAACTGGCGGCCATCTTGACAAATTTAGGAATTCTGCATGGCCCAAGGTTGATTATGAATTAGGGTGTCATGAAGGTGATCTGTGCCAAATGTCATGTTTCTATCACCAACTGTGCATTAACCATGAGCAGATGTACATTTATGCAGTTTATTGGCAGCCATATTGGAAAACATGCCGCCATATTGAAACCTAAAGTTATTTTGATCTTCTCTTATATCAAAATGATGGTGAAATCAAAGATTTACAGCCCTAGCAAAGTGATATAGTCCAAAACGTATAGGTCCAATTGCAAACTGGCGGCCATCTTGAAAAATGGTGGAATTCTGCGTGGCCCGATGTTGATTATCAATTAGGGTCATATGAAGGTCATCTGTGCCGAATTTCATGCTTTCATCACCAACTGAACTATCACATCAATTTCCCGCCTAGCTAATATAGCACAAATCAGCTGGCCGGCTACCGCAAGAGCATGGTTTGGGCTCCTGGATTTAGACCTATAGGGAGTGCGGAGCTGGTTAGCTGGTTTGACCACATCTTCCCCATCGTAGCTAAATGAGTATCCCAGCTGTGCTTGGACTCCCTTTGTGTCGGGCTGCCATAGAGGTGAGGGGCCTTGTACACTATTTGGACTGCTGTGTGAAAAATGGGCATTTGGCCTTTCTGTGTGTAGTGCTCTATAGTTGCAGTGTTGGCCTCGAGGTCAAGTGTAAGGTGCTGTGTGATTTCACCAATTTGATTCCCCTCTCTAAGCAGCCGACAAAGCGGAGCACAAGCAAGTGGGTTCATTTGGGCAGCATTTGGGAATATGATACATGTTGTATGTCATTGCTCACTTCCGATTTTAAATTAATTTGGAATAAAACTGTTTTATTGAAATTCCTTATTTGTACTAAAAGCTAATAAAGATTGTATATTTTTCTATGATACCTTGGAGTCAAAGGAGTTGAGCAATATACCAGATTATAATCACTTTATTCAACAACTACAGTAAACGCACCTGTTCACAATATTAACAGTATAGTCATAATAATGATTACATTTGAGTGAATAGTGCCACATGGACTGTCAACAAGGCCCACATCAAGTGCAGGACTGACATTACCTGTGTGATGCGAAAGGCAAAACTGCATGTCATTAGCATTGTCAAAGCCAAATTAATTTATTCATGTCCGATAATTCATATGTATTTATTCATCTACTCTACTCATAATGCTGTACCAGCCATACAGTCTATATAGTGTACATATAGACCAACCTCAAACAAATTCCTTGGATGTGCAAACAAATCTGATTCTGATAAAAGTCGCATATAGACACAATGCAAGTGTGCTTGGTCACTGAGCTTAAACTAGCTTAAACTGAGTGTGATCAGAGGGGAGTCTAAACAGTTAAGTTTTCCGTGTCTTTTTACCAGGCGTGGAAGCAGTCAGCAGTTCCCAGTGTTGTCACACTTGCGCTGAAACGAAACTGAAAGCTACATTCGAGTTGTGTCGTCTGTACACCACAGTTACACAGCCGAGGTAAGCCAAACGTTTGTCAAACGTTTTATTATATATAACATAGCTTGCTGCACTTGTTTTCAGAATGTGTGCTCTATGAGGGAAAACCACATAGCCTACTTTGTTTAAATATAACTACAACTAAACAGTAGCTTTTAACTTGCATAGCATAATTGTGTGTTTTTAATTCTTTCTATCCAGATATGGCAACTGCCAGCATTTCTTTCTCAGATGAGCAGTTTCTATGTCCTATATGTCTGGATGTGTTCACTGAGCCGGTCTCAACATCATGTGGACACAACTTCTGCAAGGCTTGTATTCAACACTTCTGGGACAGCAATGACATTTGCCAGTGTCCTATGTGTAAGAAGAAGTTTTCCAGCAGACCTGAAATACAAGTTAATAGTGCGATGTCAGAGTTAGTTGTTCACTTTAAGGAGTCAGCTCAAGTTAGCCCCTCAGTTCCAAATGCAACTGTTGAAATATGTGGTGTGCTTTGTGATTTCTGCTCTGAAACACAGCTCAAGGCCGTTAAGTCTTGTCTGATATGTCTAACTTCTTTCTGTGAGACACACCTGGAGCCTCACCAGAGAGTTGCAAGCCTCAAGAGCCACACCTTAATAGACCCTGTATCGGGTCTGGAAGACAGGATGTGCAAGAAGCACAGCAGGCTCTGTGAACTCTATTGCAGGACAGACGAGACTTGTATTTGTGTCGTTTGCATTAAGACAGACCACAAAGGTCACCAAATTGTACCGCTTGAGGAAGAATATGAATCCAAACTTGCAACGCTGCCTGAGACTGTGGCAAAAGTGCAGGACATGATCCTTGCAGGGTCTCAGAGGGTCTGTGAGATCGAACGCTCCACCGATGCCAACAAAAGGGAAGCCAAGAGGGAGATAGCAGAGAGTGTGCAGGTCTTCACTGACCTGATACACTCCCTTGAGAAAAGCCGGGCAGAGCTTGCTGAGGTGATCAAGGAGAGGTGTAAATTAGCAGAGCAACATGCAGCAGGCTTCATCAAAGAAAAGAAGATAGAAATCGCTGAGCTTGAGACAGCATGTGTTGAGTTGGAGCAACTCACACACTCTGAAGATCACTATGGCCTTGTCCTGCTGCTGTCACGCCTGACCACTCTGACAAACAAGGAGCAGAAGAGCAGCGTTGTCGAACGGAATCTGTCTGTTGCTTCTTTGAGAGCAGCTGTGTCGCGGCTGCAAGCGACACTGGATCAGGAAATGGAACAGCTCCCTGGCATCAGACTGAAGAGGATTAAAGAATATGCGGTGGATGTGACCCTTGACCCAGACACTGTGCACTGCGGCCTCATCCTGTCCCGGGATGGGAAAGAAGTGAGGCATGCAGCCACGCCTCTGAATCTCCCTGACAATGAAAAGAGATTTGAAGTATGTTTTGAAGTGTTGTCAAAGGAAGGGTTCACGTCAGGGAAGTTTTACTATGAGGTTCAGGTGAAGGGAAAGACTAGGTGGATCTTAGGAGTGGCGAGAGAGTCCATTGAGAGAAAGGAAGACACAAGTCTGTCGGTTAGTAATGGGTTCTGGGCCTTAGTGCTGGAGGAGGGCAAATATCTAGCATATGACACACGTGTGTTCAAACTGTCACTGATAGAGAAACCCCAGAAAGTGGGAATCTTTGTGGATTATGATCAGGGACAGGTCTCTTTCTATGATGTGGATTTTAAATCTCATATCTATTCTTTCACTGGCCAGCAATTTAAAGAGAAACTGTTTCCTTACTTCTGCCTCGAAGACATCCAAGGAGGGGCAAACAGTGGCCCCCTAATCATAACTCCTGTACATCGCCCAAGCTTAGTTTAGTTTAGTTCACCTGCAGAATCAGAAGAAGTGGGTGCAATAATTCTTTATGTGAGCTCCATTGTATTTGTGTCTTCAGAAAGAGAAAGAAAATAAGGTGGTGTCATGTACTGTAGCACCATTGCCATACAAATAAAGTCTCTTTATGGTTATTTAGGGGTTCTCTAATGTTTCTTAGCTTAGTTGGGGAAGGAGAAAAAAAATGCATTTAAATTCATTCATCAGATGTAAGCACAAGTGATAATACTTGCTGGGCATTTCTGCCTGACGCACCTCCGACGGTGCCATGGTGCTGGCTGCAGGGTCATCAGCCGGGAGCCACCCTTCACAGATGTTTCGCTCCTTTAATCCCGGAACATCTCTGGGTGGTGGAGCAGCGACAGGGACGTCTCCCTGCCGCCCCCTGCAGCCAGCGGAAGGATCCTTGTTCTCCCCACACTCTGTCCCCTGTGTTATTGCTTTTGTGGTTGTGGAATGAGTCCCAAGGGACTATGCATGGCAGGGACGTCCATCTCCCTGAGTCAGGCGTGGGCTGACCGCATACCACAGCATCTCAGGGTGGTGGAATATAGTAGCAGGAAAGGTTCCCTACTGCCCCCTGTCTAAGCTCCTTGTTTTCCCCACGATTTGTCATTTCTCCTGAGCCACAACCAGAAGCTTCCTTGTTCTGCCTCCTCTGCCAGGACTTTGAGGGCATTCTTAAGCTTGGAGCCTTTGATCCCAAGGGACTTTAGTAGCCGCTGGGTGGATGCTCCAGTGTAGCCTCTACACCCGACTTCCACTGGGTATGTGAAGGCTCTCCACCCTGCTTGTGAGCACTCACTTGCCAGCTCTGAATATTTGTCCCTCTTTCTCTCAAAGGCAGCCTCCATTCCCTCCTCCCAAGGAACTGTCAGCTCTACCATGATGACTGTCTTAGTAGAGGTGGACCACAACACGATGTCTGGTCGTAGAGAGGTTGTGGTGATCTCTTGCGGGAACTTCAACTGCCGGTCTAGGTCAGCCCTCATGTTCCACTCGCTTCCAGCTGACAGGAGGGACTGTGGGCTCTTGGTGATGCTCTGCGGCTTGCCCCCTTGCTTGACAAACTGGATCGACCGCTCTGCTGTTCTTGAACTGGCGCCATTTGCTTCCATTCTGCGTACTTCCAGGATTTCAGCCAGTTTCCGCAGAACGCGATCGTGGCGCCATCCATATCGGCCCTGCGTCAAAGCCACTTTACAGCCAGAAAGGATGTGATGCAAGCTTGCGTTCTGGGAGTCACAGAGCTTGCAGGTCACCTCTGTCCCGTACCACACATGCAGATTCCAGGGACTGGGAAGGGTGTCGTATGTGGCCCTGATGAGGAAACTCAGCCTCGCTTGGGGCATTCTCCACATGTCTGCCCATGTAATGACCCTGTTGACTACGGCCTCCCAATTGGTCCATCTCCCTTGTTGCTGTTGGCCCACAGCCTTGATCACATAGCTCTCCTCTTCCATTTTCACCACTTCTGAAACCACAAGGTCTTTCCTTTCCTTCTTTGAGGCTTTGGACCACTTTGTGGGTGCTGTTCCCCAGCCAAAACCAGCCCTGCCAGACTGCACTTGTCCTACCATTTCCTGGTGTTTCAGTCGGACGATGGCCTGGTCTACTGTCTGCATAGCATTCCATTTACGTCCTGTGCGGACTTGGGCCTTGGCGTTGCGGACAGTTGGATCAGGTGAGTCTCTCAGCTCGAACACAAGCCTCACTTTCTCCTGTTTGTAGCCCAGGCTGATGGATTTCAGTGGCAGCTTCAGTGTGGTTCTTCCAAACAGAGCTGTGTTGGAAAGACATCTGGGAAGGCCCAGCCACTTACGGATGTAAGTGTTGGCTTTTGAATCCATCTTGAGGACAGTTGTGGAGGTGATATCACACAACTTTAGGGGCCACATCAAACGATGGAATAGGGTGAACTGGTAACACCAGACCTTGAGTTTCCCTGGGAGAAAGCTTTGGTCAATTTTGTTCAGGCCGTCCAAGAGCTGAGATGTGACTGAGGCAGCCATGTGCTTGTCAGACAGGTCGGCAGTGTAAAGCCTTCCAAGGCTCCGAACAGGTTCATCAACCACACGTGGGATTTCCTCACCATCCACTGAGAATGAGATGTTGTCATTCCTGACTCCTTTCCGGATGGAGAGGCTGCGTGACTTGGTAGGTTTTATTTTCATCCGGGCCCATGTTAGAAGCTCCCCAAGTCTTTTCAGGAGTCTGGAGGTACACACTGCTGTCTGGAGGAGGGTGGTGACGTCATCCATGTAGCTCCGTAGGGCCGGGAGTCGCTGACCTGATTGGGATCTGACTCCTCGGACCATCTGTCTTCCACCAATCAGGATGATCTCAAAGGCTATTGTGAAAAGGATTGGAGAAATGGAGCAACCCATTGCTATCCCCTTCTCTAGCTGGTGCCAACCAGTTGAGACTTCCTGAGTTGTGTAGCAGACTTGGAAGTTGTTAAAGTAGTTCAGTACAAGGCTCTGCATGCAGGGTGGAATATGGAAGAAGTTGAGTGCAAAGCTGATGAGTTGGTGGGGAACCGACCCATAGGCATTTGCAAGATCCAACCAAACCACGTGTAGATCTGCTTTTTTGCGCTTGGCTGTCTGGATTTGCTCCCAGATCATAGCCGAGTGCTCCACGCAGCCAGGGAAACCTGGGACGCCTGCCTTCTGACAACTGGTGTCGATGTAATTGTTTGCCAGAAGGTAGTTGGTCATGCGCTTTGCCACCACAGTGAAGAAAATCTTCCCTTCCACGTTGAGCAGGGCTATGCCTCTGAACTGGCTGATGTTATGAGAGTCTTTCTCCTTTGGGATAAAGGTTGTGATTGCCCTGCTCCACGCTGATGGCATGGCTTGGGTTTTCCAGGCAACGCCCATCAGCTTCCATAACAGCTTCAGGAGTCCAGGACAGCTTTTGAACACCCTGTATGGTACTCCATTCGGGCCGGGTGCTGATGCAGCTCTCGCTCGCTCAACCACCTGCTTGACCTCAGCCCATTTCGGGGGAGTGGTGTCAAACTGCGAGGAAGGCTCAGGTGGCTGAGGTACATGGCCTGGTGATCCGAGGGGGTTGTTCTTTTGGCTGTCACTGAGCTGAACTGTGATGTATTCCTCCAACTCCTGCTCACTGATCTGCAGTGTCCCATTCTTCTTTTCCTCCAGCAGGCCTCGGGCATACTTGAAGGGGTCCCGGGAGAAGCTTGCCCTTGCTTTCTCCTTGCGGCTTCTGCGTTTCCTGATCCTTTCAGCTCTCCTCAGGTGTGCGAGTTTTACTTTGATCTGGTTCCACAGGTTCTTCAAGCCGTCTTTATCCTGGTCATTGGCTTTTCTCCATTGTTTCCGTAAGAGGCGTCGTTCCTTTACGAGCTGGAGGATTTCCCTCTCCCGTCTCCCGATCTGTTTGGGAGTAATCCTCCTCTGAGGCATTTCTCCAAATCGCTCTTTGCCTTCCTCGTAGATGATGTCCCCCATGATGTTCAGTTTGGAGGTTACGCTGCCTCTTAGTGTACTTTGGAGGGTGGTACATAGATTTTCATCGAAGCTGCTCCAGGATTCTTTGTCATTGGCTTTTGGCCACTTGACTTTGGCTTTCCGGATTGGCTTCTCTGATGCTCCTCTTGTGGGTTCGCTGCTTGGCGTTTCGTTGTGCTGTGGGCTGTGCTGTTGTTGCTGCACCTCCTGCTGGGAAGGCTGGTCCTCCTCTCTCTCACCAGTTGCAATGGTTGGATCAATAGCACTGTGGTGCTCAACCTGGCTATGATTCCTCCTTGTCTGATCTGCTTCTGCAGTGCAAGCTTGCATCTGGTTGCGGCCGCCGCCGCATTTTGCCTTCCCCTGATGAATTCGCAGGCCCCGGTAGGTTGTTTCCTTGGCCCACCCACAGCCACATTCTCTGAGGATCTTCGTATCATTCGTCATTGTCATATCAGTCGTTTCCGTGTTATCCGTCCTGCTTGGTCCATCTTCCATCCCGCCTCTCGGTGGACCGCCGGGCTGTTTTTTCCTTATGTTGCTTGTAGTTGAGTTAGGGAGTCCATGAAGCTTGCTTCACAGACATGTGGAAAGGGTAACTAGCCCCTCCACCCCTGGTGCAGTCTTTCCTGCAGCCAGTGCTATACTGTAGCACCTAAACACAAAGAGCAAAAGAACCACTTTTAGTACCATTTCACACCATCTTTGTTTAGTGTGTATCATCTTATTTAGATATCTTGTAGATATCTGCTATAATAGGGAGGCTAGGGTTCATGTGGTTCAAAATATCCATTACAAATAAGTAATAATAACCAGCATAATATAGGCCTACTAATATATGAACGCACAAAAGAATGCCTTGATAAATAATCACATTACGACTGTCAACTAATAATAACAATGATGTGATCTTATAATGATTAAATGGGAATGTAAATCTTTACAACTATTAGGCCAACTACTGTCTACTACTACATTTGGCATAAGGTGTTTTGTGAAAATGCTTTATTTATAAATGATGAATTACCCACACATTATTTAGTTCTAGGGTGCTAAATGCACATTATATTAAACATCAAATTATGCAGTTAAATACTGCATAATTTGATGTTTAATATAATATACATTCTAGCAGAAAATGCATGTGAATGTATTCAGATTTGCCTCTTGATTTAATTCTACAAATGCATGCCAAGATAAAGTTATGCTAGTACACTTTATAATGTAGGCCTACATGTGTTATCCTTATCCTTTTAGCATTATTGTACCTCTGTGCCTTTTTCAAACCGCTAATAAAGTATTCAAACCTTTCACTGCAATTGCAGTAGTAGTTTATCATAATTATGTAGGTCTACTTCTCCCCTGCCACAGTAGTACAGTTATGTGTAGGACTACTCCCCTGCCCCCTTGCTTTTAGGGTAAGAAGAACCAAATCGGGCCATCACATACTTTAAATACTCTGATGACACTGCCATTCTCGGACTGCTCCATGACAATAACTCTATTACGGACTATCAGAATACCATTTATCATTGCACTGACAACTATCTAGAGTTGAATGTGGTCAAAACCAAAGAACTGGTCATTGAAACAAACCACACTGGACTTAACGAACTCCTCATTAATGGTAAACCAGTAGAACAGGTTGACAGCTTCACATATCTTGGACTCACACTGGACAATAGACTTAGGTTTGATCAACACATTACATCTATCCAGTCACGCTTTCAGCAAAGACTCCATGTAATCCGTAAATTAAGATCATTAACTGTTGCTCCTCATCTTCTGCTATTATTGTACAAAAGCATTATTCAACCTGTTCTGTTGTACTGTTCTGCATGCTTCTACACCATACTGTCCATGCCTAACAGGAACAAACTTTTCAGTAGCAATACGGGTGGTATTGCTTCCAAGATCATCGGACTTCCTATACACCCACACTTTCTGATATGAACAATAAGGCCATCACACGGCTAGCACTTTCGATATCAAATGACACTGATCATCCTCTGTATCGCTTCTTTAACCTCATGCCATCTGGACAAAGATACAGAACCATGGAAAAAGGTAAGTTTTAGTAGGAGCTTTGTCCCCTTGGCCATCGCGGCATTAAACAAACTGCCCCGCCGATAGGATGGTTCTGTACACAGTGGGGACCTCATGTTTTGTTTTTGTATTGTCTTGGTGTTATGTGCTCTGTGTTGTTTTTGATGTGGGTGTTGAACAGATTGTGAAGACAAATATCCTTTGGGACAATAAAGATTATTATTATTAAACTGACCCGTAATCCACTTGCAGTGCAGTCTCAGAGTTAACACTGAGAATTTGACAGTGTAGATGCACATTGGGCGACACGGTGAGTGCAGCATGGGGTCTATAGGCTACAGGAGTCTCTCTAACACCCAATCAAACCAAAAGCTGCCCAGGTCAGGAAGGGGCTCTCATAGGATTAGCTCTCATGTCTACGAGCGCACGTGCGCACACACACGCACGCACACATGCACACACGCACGTCAATTAAATTACCCTGTAATCACCAGCTGACCTATAAAATATGCAGTTGCGATGAGTCAGGGAGAAACATAGCGAGATATGATGCTGTGTCGCTAAATTCAATAAATAATTCTTTAATGATGAATAACAGGCTATTTATCATTTGAATCTTTTATTTCACACTTCACATATGCACCATAATTGGTATGTTCAAAGAAGTCTGGATCAATACAATCTGAATGAAGAATTTCTTGCATTACAGTAAACCCAAAGTAGAAAGATGGTGCCACCTTGTGGTAAAACAGCAGCACTACAAGCCATTGTGAATTAAAGTGCCGAAAGTGTGTGCTTTTGGACTTTTCAGCAGTGACAACACAGCAATGTGTGAGGGGATAAATCAATTGTTATAACAAATTGTGGGGAAAAAGTGGTAAAAAATAATTGGCTACTCTATTTTTTAAGACAATTTGGTCAGGCTACTACTTGACCTCACACCTAAAACTCATCTAACCCCCGCTCATTTTGCCAGGGTGGGTGGCTCAGTGTAGAAGACATTACAGCAATTAGCCGCATTGATCCATATAGAAATTTCTGATCTGATTTAAACAACCTCAAACTCACCAACTTTGCAGCTGAGGAAAAGCTTGAATTTACCTCTTTAAATCTGTTTCACAAAAATCCACCGTAGACATGTCACACGCTACTTTTTGCTAAGAAATTCTGTGCCGTGATATTTGTAAGTGTTGGAGTTCGGAAGCGCTTGTCGGAAGTCACAGAACGGCCCTCCGTACTACCCGTTTAGAATTTGCATATGCAGGAAGCAGCAGCACGACACGTTAATGCAAACGACAAACCACCACCAAACACTCTTTTTGATACCTAAAATGGAACCCCTGTCTGCCTCACTTCCTGTATTTTTATAGCTTTTCCTGGTACCTCACTTCCTGGAACTATTGCTAACATGCTTTTTTGCCACAGCTCCCCTTATGATCAAACCTTGTCAACAGAAAATTAATGACGTTCAACTCCACAAAACGTTTTTTTTCTCCATATGCCTACACTACATTTCGCTGTTAAATATTCAACCATATGTTAACCAATATATATTCCCTTGTTATCACCCAGTATGTTATGTTGTTATGTTTCATTTTTATTTCAATACTCATACCAGTGCAGGAAATATTCCACATTTCTTCACACATTTATGTGGCAGTGTCAGTCACAATCCTAAATAGCTTTAGGGCCAGGCTCACAAATTCAATACACTAAAACTAAAAGAGTTTTACTTTTAATGCTTTCGTTGAATATCAATAAACGAGGCCTAATCCAACTTGCGATGCCACAAAGCAACTGGGAATTAAAGGACTGTGTGTCAGGCAGCTGTGTGCTCCTCGGTAGGTGACATGACATCAGGTCCAGGGTCACGGGTGCACGGCTAAACTCGCCACTCAGACCACAAGAGCGCACGTGAATCGTGAGGTAGGTACAATTTAATTTAAATATATGGTGAAAGTGTTATGCAGACACTCACTCTGCAGCCCTACTTGATTTTCATAGCAGGTGCCTAAACAATATATGACAATTGAAAATCAACTTGCAGATCTCTAAAACTATAAATATCATCTTTCTTTCTTTCTTTCTTTCTTTCTTTCTTTCTTTCTTTCTAGATTTGAAATGGCTAAAAGAAATATCCCTTTAATAACAACATGTAAACGTCCCTGGCGTAGTGGCTTATTACCCAATTATGTTTAATTATGTTAGGCCAATATTGACTCAATAACTGGCGAGATTAACAGTGAAATTAAATAGTATAGTTCAGGCCTATGATTTAGCAGTCTTACAGTGCCATCTAGTGGCCCCAATAGAGAGCTTAGACTATAACCTATATCTGTGGACACTGGACACTACAAACTAATATGTTATAGGGTACTAGTGCACACCTGAGAGGAAAGGTTACATTAATAAAGTATTAGGTAATAATATGTATGTGGGCGTTTGCTGTGGGCTTTTTCCCCCCATGGCTGGTTAAAGCGGAGAAGTGGCAGGCAGATTAAGTCCTGGATGGACAATATGAAGGACTGGCTACAGCAGGGGTGTCCAAAGTGCGGCCCACGGGCCCGCGTTTCATACCTGAATTGTATTATGAACGGCTCGCCCAGCAGTATGGGACATTTTTACATTGAATATTTTTTATTCGCCTGGGCATTTCCCAAGCTACAATTTGTCAGGATTCCTTGTTCCTTGTTGTCTCATTCTGAAGGGGTCAAAGAAAGGCTATTTTTTTTTTTTTTTACCTTGCACGTCACGTTATATTTGGTAAATTGTAGTCGGCCCTTGGGTGATTTAATATTTTCTAATTTGGCCCCCTTTGAAAAACAAGTTTGGACTCCCCTGGGCTACAGCTTCCAAACCTTGCTCCGCACAACAGAAGATTGAGAGTGCTGGAGATCCCTGACTGCCCAAGCATCCACCATGACACCCCTACAGCCCCCTAGGGCCTAGGCCATGCATGGGATGAGTGAGTGAGTGAGTGATAAAATTAAATTAAAGACGTTCCACTTCCATAAACACCCCCCCCCCCCTGTATGTCACTATGGCAACTTAAAAATAACAATAATAATTGCTAATTTTTTAATAAAATTGAGAGACGAAAACATCATATTAAAAGTCAAATGAACATGTGTGACACAACTTTAGGCTGTGCCTCTTGTTATTAGCACGGAATTATATATATATATATATATATATATATATATAATGTATTTATTTATTTTTCTAACATGGATAAATTACCATAATAGAATACAATAAAATGAAATGCCACAATGATGAGGGATCGCACCCTGTTATGACAACCATCACCAATCTGTTGTCTTTTTTGTGGGCTATTCAAAAGGGAGGTTTTTGTTTAGGGTAGCCTACAATTTGAAAAACGATGCTTTTTTGTTTTACACATTCTGTACTGCAAAACTTGCCCGTGGGACATGACAAGGCTTGGACCCATCACTCTGGGCGACCGCTTCTCTGCAGAGTGATGCAAATGATGACAAATTCTTTCATCCCTCATCATGCAAGTGCAGCTAATCGGCGTAACACACGAGGATGGGCAGAACTTGGCACTTGGCTGAGGGGCAATAAACTGCCTGATTGAATCAGTCAAAAAAAGCCTCCCTCAGACGTGCCCAGTATCATCAGCGTGCTACTGCTACAGTCTTCTGAAAGCATTCAAAGGGCCTGCTTTGTCGCTGTGTGCGCGCGCGTGTGTGTGTGTGTGTGTGTGTGTTTTATAGGAGAAGAAGAGAAAGAAGCACATTATTCCCATTTGTCACAGAATGAGCAAGTCAATTCTGTTCAAATCCTACTCCCATCAATGTAACGGTGAAAGCAACAACCTCGATTGTGCATTTCTTTCTTGTGACTATACAGAGAGAGAGAGAGAGAGAGAGAGAGAGATTTATGAGTAGCCTATGTGTAAACATGGCAATATGTTTTTGTATATTGAAGTTATAGTAGTTGTAGTGTAGATATAGAATGTCCTTTTTTCTTTTTCTTTGTCTATATAATCATCCCTAGAGGGCAGTAGCAAGTCAGCATGTCTTTGATGTCAACTAACTTTAAAATAAGTTACCCCCCCCCCCCCACACACACACACACACACACACACACACACACCACACCACACCACACCCACACACACACACACACACACACACACACACACACACACACTATTTCCTCTCTCTATTATGAGGAGGAATATGTAATCTTTCACCCAAGACGAAACCAAGATAGTCAGAAAAGCTCATAACTATAAGGTTTAAAAAACAATGTTGGTGAAGGGGGGGGGGGGGGGGGGGGGTTCTGCCCAGACCATGCTGCATGGATCAACGTGCTCATGTCCTTACAATTAATTCTTACCCACGACCAGTCTCATCTCCTTCGACATGGCAGGACAGGGCTGCTCGTGATGGATGTGACATTAACGGGAAATGAAGCCGGGGAGATGCGACGCCCCAGTCCAATAGTGGCATTTGTCACTGCCCTGGTCATGCAGATTGGGCTATAGCCTTGCCCACTGACTAAGATTAATGATGACGGTGTCCCCGTCTTTGTCTCCCCTGCGTGGCTTGCCTCGATCTGTGCCACGGCACAATCTCCCCGAAACATGACCCGTATCATATTTACTGTAAACCCTACACAGATTGGGCCTAACATGCACAATAGTAGGTTACAGTATGTAAATGTTATGTTGTTTATGGCGTCGCATCCTTTGACGACACAGTTTAAATAATGAATTAATTGGTGAAATGTCAGTTCTGGAATCCATTAACTGAACATTTCCCCTGTACAATTCCTGTAATTAAAAACACTCATATCAATCTATAAAACGGAATTCGTTTCAATGGCATCCCTACTGGCTTGCTGTATGGGATATTGGGAGGACTGCATCCTGGTTTGTAATAAAGAAACGGAATAACCTTAAGCACCATGCACCAGTGCACAGAAAATGGTTTTTCCCTGACAGATGAGGTAGCGGGGCAGGCTCAGATGGATGGGGGATTGGGCCGCTTGTATAAGACTTCAGGGATCCGGCGCATTCCCCTGGTCATCCATCATTCGCTGACACATCCACTTATATCCGCGGCGCACATACAGATGTAATCCGCTGTTTGATCAGAAGTCGGGGGGCTTTTCCTACACAGCACACGTTCTGGCCTGGTTGCTCTCCTCTCTGTTGCCTCTCTCCATCTGTTTGGAGGTGCCTCTTTCTCTCTGTTTCTATCTATCTATCTATCTGCCTGTCTGTCTGTCTCCCTGTCTAACTCTCTCTCTCTCTCCTCAACGTTGTTCTTTGTCTATATTTCATCCTGTCTCTCTCTCCTTCATCTTACTTTTTCTCAGACTCATTCTCACTCTCTTTCTCTCTCTCCATTCGTCCCGCTCTCACTATCTCCTGCTTATTCAGTCAGTGTGTGCTTTAGAAGAAATTAAAGATAAACCAATAAATTAAATTACGATGCATATATAATGAATAAATTAAAGAACAATATTGACTTATTCACGCAACATTAGCCACCAACTGCAATAAATCCGCACACAGTTGCTGCCTCGCTAAGCGAGGGATCCCCGATAAGTAGGTGAATAAATCCACAAATTTAACACCCGCGGTATAGCTGCATGCTAAGACAATTTTAACTCCCAGCCATGGTAATAAACGGTGGCCAGTGACAGCTCCGTATGAAGAAGGAGCTCATTATCATCCGTGCATGTTTGTTAAGTCTCTCATGCATTTCTCCAGCACATCCCAGATGCCGTGGAGTCATCTGCCCTCCATGCCTCCCCCGCTGTGAAGGGAAATCAGTCTCCACGCTGCTGTCACACGCACGTACGCACGCACGCACACACACACACACACACACACACACACACACACACACACACACACACACACACACACACACACACACACACACACACACACACACACACACACACACACACACACACACACACACACACACACACACACACACACAGGCTGGGGACGTGCACACAGACACATGCCAAGACGCACAGATGCACAAACATAGACGTGCGTGTGCACTCTGCTGTGCACCCGTCCCGCACACACAATCTGACCCCGTGACACTGTTGCTCTGTCTCTTTTCTGTCTCTTCCACCCTTGCTTTCTTTACGATTATGCTAAAGCACTGATAAAAACGCATGCAGGCTTTACACTCGACTCCACTTCACTTGATCTGTCACTAGCCGTGGCTTTATGGAGAAGAACAGCACCACTCCTGCTGTGTGCACACCACCTTGCTCTTGACCCGAACCCTGGGATGGTTGAGGAGGGATATGCGCTGCTGCTGCTAGGTGTGTGTGTGTGTGTGTGTGTGTGTGTGTGTGTGTGTGTGTGTGTGTGTGTGTGTGTGTGTGTGTGTGTGTGTGTGTGTGTGTGTGTGTGTGTGTGTGTGTGTGTGCGTGCGTGCGTGTGGTGATGCATGTACTATACAGGGGTCTCTGGTGGTAATGGGGAACTTGGTTAGTATTCTTGACCTCTCGGTGGTAGATGGATCGATTGCTCAGCCTCCCAGACAGCGATCCCCCCCACCCCCCGCTGTGAGGTTGACTTGGACTCTGCCATGTGCAACGCAAGGGCCGCGAGCAGGATGACACTTTCTCCGTTGGGGTTTTTGGAAGAATGTAAACAGTGCAGCCCCCTTGCCAAGCACAAACCCAAGGGAACGGGATCTAATGTGGCCGGGGTTGGCGATGCAGAGTGGGTCTTCACCACCCCTTGGGGATATAAATGTTGATTAAACATGTGCTCAGCCTTGGATATTGAGTAATTGGACGTGGTGCAAATGTCAAGCGTTTGTTAATTTCGGCGCTGCGCGCCGGAGAGGAGGGGGTTTATGGCCTGTGATCAGTGAAGGGAGTGTGGCTAAGGGGCCGAGGGCCGACGAGGCGTGACCGCAAAGCAGTTGACGGGCGGACGGAGCTGAGGAGGAACACACACCCATGCTGTTAAAATGCAAACACTTTGGCTTTTTGCTTGTTAAAAGGAGGTAATATATGTATCAAAACGTCTGGGATACGAACTAAGATAAGCCATCTAACAACATTCAGTGGATATTTTCGGTTGTGCCACATGAAGTAAGTGCAGCTGTACATACCGGTATACTGTATACTGTATAGTATACAGTATTCCAAACGGATCGCCACCGTTTTGGTCATTATCTCTGGAACGCAAGGTTCAATCTGCTCAGTTTAAAGCTTGGATACATGAAATTGAGGACATTTGATTGGCAGGCCAGTCAAAATTGGGGAAGTGGCCGGAAGTGGCCCGCGGGCCGGAGTTTGAGTATCACTGCTACTATAGGCCATATGCTCTGTGCATTACTGTAGGGCCAGTTTTCAGAAGGTGGCACACCCATTTCCCGTTCCAGTTCAGTGTCCTATAGCTTTGTTTGATTGACTCAGCAGCAGATTTTAACAGGAAACATATTTCAACATGTTCCAGTTCAGACCTGCCGCATGAGCCCACACACACACACACACACGATGCATTATGGTGAGATATAATAACCCATCAAAGCTTGGAAACAAACACATTCCTGCAACTGTGGGTCTAGCCTCGGTACCCAGGCTTTTATTTTCGTTTGCATTCGGCTCAAAAAGAATAGCCCATGGGGAAACGAGCCACATTTCCTGGTCTGCATGGAGTGGGAGTGAACTACAGTGCAGAGGGGCGTCGCTCCACGTGGTGACGTCAGTGTTGTCCGCTGTTTTTTACCAGGGAGGGGAGGAGCAGAGGGGGGGCGAGGGCGGGCGCTCAGATCCATGAACCAATAGGATCCTGCACCGCCATGATCCCAGCGGAACCTGCCCCTCTATAACAGAAATCACGCTGGCTGGGCCAGGCTACTGCGGGTCTTACAAGCCTCGGCTATACTGCACTTTTCTCTTACGAGGAATTGGCACGGTGGCCAGTGCAGCGAACAGTTTCAAGTAGGCCTACAAGCAATATATTATATAGGGAATTATATAAGCAAGCTAAGTGAACTTTCTTGAACATTCTTGCAGGCAGTGACAGTACTGTACTGTAGCCTACCTGTTAATGTTTTTTGGGCAGCTGTTGTTGATGATGATTTTACCAGCGTGAGCCAGCATGAGACTTTTACAATGAACTACTCTACTATTCTATGTTTAACGTACGTCCAAAATGTGTACATTGTTTAAGTCACAGATGCATGGTTTTCATACCGTAAATATATGGACTAAAAGCCTGTGTTTAATCCACGTGGGTTTTGTTTACTACTTGGTTAGACTCATAGTCAGACATTCAAAGGTATGTCTTCCGGCTCTGGGGCGTATGCTCTGAAGTGAGGCCAAGCTTCCGCGTTCAAGCACGTTGGTGCAAAGGAAAGTAATGAAAGGAAGGGACGTGAGTCACGTGACTGGACACCGGGGATGCTCCATATAATGGTGCACTTCCGCCCTCAGTGCGATACATGTCGCTCCAATGAATTGCAGCGTCGAATAAGGCGTCTACCTTTCTGTCTATATGGTTAGACTATAGAGCTTGCCAGCATTATAACAACTTGTCAAGTTGCCATGCCAGCTTGGCTATAAACAAAACAGACTTCCTCTTCCTCTTAATAAGAGCCACTTGTAATGATTAGTCAACACTAGTTTTATTTCTACGTCTATTTACAGGACATAAATATAGAGCCTGAGATAATGCTTTGAATGGGCCTGCTGCCTGCTGCTGTGCCAAGAGGCAGGGCTTGCAAAGTGCGACCTAGTAAAGGTCGGTGACTGTGTGAACGTGATCATCTGACAGCTTGAAGGCCGGGCCCCTGGAGTCCCGGGCTGGGGAACGGCTATACCAGAGTCAGTCACCCCCAAACAAGCTGGTCCCCACGCGTACTAAACATTCTTTGACCATTCCTGTCACATCTGTGGCTGGCAAGGGAATCAAAACCTTAACCACATGAACTCTATAGCATCTCTATTCCGGAGTTGAACATTCGCCAAAACAATAACTATAAGCTCACAGCTTCTATTTTCACAATGTTTGCTCTTTTTTGTCACTTTATGACCTCTCTACACCTACTGTACACTGTATGTTGGTTTTGTACTGTTGCGTGAGAAAACACTGTTGCCAATTAAGCAAATCATCTGGAGGACCCCCCCAAAATCATTTGGGGAACCCCATGGAGGTCACGACCCACAGGTTGAGAACCACTGCCCTAGGCCAATGGCCTTTTAGGGCCTCTGCGTATGCTACCCAGAACGAGTGTGGGCACTCAGGCACTAGGACTAGGCCTGCTCAAGTTTAAGGCACGTGTGAGTCTAGAAAGCATTCGACACTTGCGTTCCACACCAGACAGTGGCCTTGTGGTTAGAGTGACCGCCCTGAAACTGGAAGGCCGGCCGGGTCATACCAAAGACTGTAAACAATAAACATGGGACCCAATGCCTCCCTGTCAAATCAACTAATCAAATGATTCCCGATCATGGCACGGCTGCAGCTCACCGCTCCTTGGCTGCAGCTCACCACCTCCAAGAGATGGGTCAGAAGCGGAGAACAAATTTCACTGCGGTAACGTGTGAGACAAATCGTACCCCCACTGTCGAGTTTGTATAGCCGATTGTCCAGAACCAGCACAAAAGCCTTTGCCCGGGCTCTGGACTTGATCACCCTCCCCTATATCTCCATATATGAAGTTGGGCTGTTCTGTTGATTCACCATGGATCCTGGATGGCTTGATTCTAGGGTTAGAAAAGATTATATAATTATTTTTGTAAATCTGAGTTTTCCATGGGTCCACAAAGCCACGCCCACTGCTATGCTAGATATTAGTTCTGTTAGTCAGATAAAGGGACTTAAAGAAGGGACTTGTACTGCAGTGTGTAGCCTATAAGGGACCCACATATTTCAACGTTAACCTACTATATACATTTTAGTAAATTGATCATCCTCACAGCCCAGGGACCCCCAAGGGCCCCTGGTAGTCAAGGGCCCCAGGGCACAGGCCGGTCCGGAGTCCTGAAAGTCGTTAATTTAACTGTATGGAACCATTTGTACACTCTCAGGATTTTACTGTGTATAGGCCTATGCCATCTCCATTAACACTTAAACACACTTTATTTGGATCCAGGGGTCTTGTAAATCTGCCAGAATAGGAATGCTATAGGGTTCATGTGGTTAAAGCCACGTGGGGCTTCCATTCCTTCAACAAGTTCGAAACCACACTCACCTTCCATTTCCTCGCTGTGCATTGCCTTTGTGTTGTGCTCTGAATGAGAAGAACCTGTGAGCCTCGCTTTATTTCCCCTCCAGTCCAATCTAATGAGCATCATCTCTGTCTTGGGGATGCGAGCTGAGGAGCCTCCCGACTCTCCTCTCTCTCCCTTTGTGTGGCTGGACAGGTGTCTAACTGAATGATGAATGTCCCTGCTTCTCCCCACATAATTGGCTCCTCGCTGTTTGGCCCCTCAGACTTGCTGCCTGGCTGGATGTCTGCTCTGGTGCCCAGCCACCTCCATCTGTCAATCAGCCCAACCTGCTGCTGCAGCCGCGCGGCCGGGCCACTCCTGATAGCTATGCTAATGTGCCGTGCCCGCGCGCCATTGGCTGGACCACGCGGGTCCAAGCTAATCCATTACGGCTCTGACAGTAATAATCTCCCCTCAAACAGGCCGGTCCCCCCGCGTGCTAAACGCTATTTGACCGTTCCTGTCACGTTGGCGCTGCCAAGGCACGACCAGTGGAAGGTGATGGATGACCCGGGCCGCGGCTGGCTCATTCATCACCTGACCATGACTTGTATTTGTGTGTGTGTCTCGTTTTTTAGACATTCGAACTGTTTCAGTGGTTTTTGATTAGTTTCAATTAGAATGGGGCCCCGGCGCATAAACCCGCCAAAATCGAATTCACACCGGAACCGTGAACAGGTTTACGTGTGCCGGTATGGCCCTTTCTCACCTCCTATTTAACATACAGAACCTACAATGAAACTAGATGTTCTGGTGATGAATTATCAATAGTTGGGATCAAATGCACTGGCAGCCAATAACGGCAGGGAGCAAGGACCCGCAGGCATGTTTATTTTTCAGAGTAATTGCGCGCAGCTCAATGTGATGGATGCAATCAGCATCAAACGACCTCACCTGACAAGAGCAAATATACAGCGCGTGCACTTTGGAGGAACCCCATTAAGACCAACGGTTTATTTTGCTTTCCGTTTCAGCTTTCAGCAAAAGGTGCAGCGGAAAGTACATTTTTCATCATAGACTTCAGTTGTCCCATAGTTTAAATTGTTCATTTGATATCTCTTAGCTCATATGTTTCCTTTTTTCTGTCTATTTTTATTGCGTTTTATACCATGTCGCAACTAAAGGTATTTAAATGTTGGCATTTGGGATACATGGATAGTTGAACTCTTGAACTACATTTCAAGGTCGACTTACTTGGCCCACCTGTGTGAGAACCTTTTTTCACTTATAGGCCTACTCATGATAGGCACTTTGTTTAACAAAGTGGAAGAAAAGAAAATGTTGCCAACTTAACACTGCTTGGCGCACAAAGGTGACACGGAAAAGAAAATACACCAAAAGAATAATCAAACACACAACATGGCCTTTGATTACATTTCTAATTTGCTATGAGAGGGAGGGTAGGGTACAATTGTCCTACGTTTTTGCGGCAAATCCAGCGTCAGATTTATGTGACGCAAGTGGTGCGCAATGTGCGCAAAAGTCAAGTTGTCCCCGTCAACATTTGCCGCGGTGGGGTGTCCCATCTTGTCAAGACTCTGACTCATGGACTCCTTGTCAAATGCGTTCCAACTCCTCACACATTTACTGCAACGACGACTTTGCTGGCAGAGAAGCCTTGAATATAAGCGTTAATAAAAGGGTGTCATGAGGAACCTTGGTATCTCAACTGTAATGACCATATTACAGCAATGTTGTGTGTCTAGGTTCAACTCCTCGCTTCCTCGTCTCTCCTCACTCTCCCATAATGCAGACAAAAGAAAAAGAAGAAAAAAACAGCCTATGAAAACGGACATGCCATCAATACACCCTCCTCCCACGACTGAAAGCATAGAGGACTGGTTCTCTGTTTATAAACATGGCCTGGCTCAATGATTTCTCCCGAGCCGTGTCCCCTACCTCAACCCTACCATGCCCCCCTGAGGAGGCCCTCCATGTTCCCTCAGTCTGCCCTCACCATCCATCAGGACCGGACTTTGTTGTCGTAACATAGAACCAGATGAGCTCAGGCCAAACCAAAGTCCCTGGTGCTGCTGAACCTTGTCTCTGTGTTGGTGTCTCGCTCTTGTTCTGTTTGCTTATCTATTTATTTTCTCTGTCTACATAGCATTCACTGTCGTATTCTCCATCTCCATCTTCCCTCCCTGGCAGTGTCTTGGCTAAGTTCAAGTGTCTTGATGGTGCATAAGTAATAATTGGATCCATGTTGTGTTGTCCGCAGGAGAAATATTGACATCCTCCACAATGGTGGACTGCTCAAGAAATTAGCAAAAAAGGTAAATGCTTTATTACCGTAACAACAATGTGCATCTATCAACATGACTCTGTATAAACAACGTGACTGTAATACTGCATTGTAACAGTTGCTGCTATATTGTATAAGACATATTGGTGGGGAAGCAGATAAGTAAGCCTGGGACCGAGGCTAGTGGGGAAGGCAGGTCATGCAGAGACTGCAGACAGCCGAGTGAACAATACAAGTGGATGTGAGAATCCCTCCGTCCAGGACATACAATGGTTGTTGTGTGACCAAAGCTCAGAGGCTTATCAAAGATCCTAGCCATCCCAACCACAAACTGTTGTAGAAGATGATTTCCAGGAGGAGGCAAGTGTGTCGTATAGCCCAGGGGTCTGCAACCGTTTCCGTGTCTTTATTTTCTTGATAGTCGGCGTGCCATATCGACATTACGTTTAATTATGACACCACATCTAAATTATATATTTCCATCCGATTTTGATTGTTCATACACACATAGCAACCTTTATTTTTTCTCTTCTTCTTTAGAAACATTTTCTTTCACATCAGCATGTATGATTTTTAGACTCCCCAGTCAGAGTTCAATGAATGTGAGTTTAAATGAATGTAGAATTATGTGCAGGATGTCATTTGCATACAGATGTGAGTGGACTTAATTTCACTGTAAACCTTTTTTATATACATTTCAATTTAAAAGAAAAATCATCTCTCTCACATCTCTGCCAGTTATCACCCTCTGCTGTGCCAATGTTGGCACCTGTGCCTAAGGTTGCCTACCCCTGGTATAGCCAATAGAGACAAAGTCAGTAGATTGCTTAACAACTACTTCCTCTGAACAATCAGGTCTATGTACAAGCCAGGGGAAAGAATATTAATCTCTGGAAGTAATGTGAATCCCCTCAACTGCCTATCTGTGGTAAAGGCTCAGCCTGTGTGTAAAACTGTCATAATTCACTCAACAGTTGTTATAATCACAAAGAAATATACGTAAATAGATTATTATTTTAACACAAAGCACCTTCAAAGCACCTCAAGTGCACTATTATAGGGCCATTGTACAAATTGTCTTAATATTGCTGCTATTCTTTGATTATGCTCTTTCTTTCTTTCTTTCTTTCTTTCTTTCTTTCTTTCTTTCTTTCTTTCTTTCTTCTAATTTTCGTATGTGAATTATTCCTGCTGCCAAAATGTATGAGGACAGAAATAGAATTAAATATTTTTACTCTTATCTTAACTACCTGTACACAAGATGCAGTAACAATAATACAACTTTGAATTTTGAACTCTATATGAAACACGTGCACGCACGCACGCACGCACGCACGCACGCACGCACGCACGCACACACACACACACACACACATACACACACGCACACAAACCTTCATTTAGTTCAATTTGTACACTCTCAGAGTTATGGGGGCCTTAAAATGAAAAACGTTTGAGAACCATGCACTGCTTCAATGTTATCACAGCCATTTCCAAGAGGAATTCAAATGCATTTCAACACTTGTGAACCCATGGGTCGTGAACCATGAAAACAAAACACCGTCTCTGAAATATTAATTTGTCTTTTCATCATCGTGCCCTGCGACACTGTGCCTAAACAAACCTCACCTCCCAGTCTCTCCGGCTTGCAGTGATTGCCCCGATGGCTTGAATGTTTGTGACAGTTACAGCCAAACAGAAAGGCCTGCTAATCAAAATCGTATGTGCGTTCTGAGGGGTTGGGGTTTGACCTCTGACCTTTAATTTCTCATTAATTTGTGCTGACATAGAATATCTCATTTGTCAGTGCTCGCTCTGAAGCCGGACCATTCCACATGTGTGAGTAATTAGGTTACATGCTAGAAGCCACTAACCTATTTGAACTAATGTGAACCCATCATTAAGTATTTTCTCCTTAAATTAACTTCAGTAATTGCACATTTACTGTTAGGCTATACTGTTGCAACTTGGTCAGATCAGCTTTTGACACAATATGAACTGTAGTAAAACGAGTTCTGTTCAGATATCATGTATTATATCCCGTTTGAAAGGCGGGTGGGTTGGTTTTGATCGGGTTGTCAAACTTGTCATTCAATACCTTTACCAAATGGCATAAGCATATACTGTATATACTTTATTGTACAAGAAATAGTAAATAAAACACTTTATATACAAGTGTAACAAAGTGATGCGTTGTAAGCTTATAGATCTGCTAATTTTTATTATTTTTGAAAATGAAAAACAATTTAATGTATAACCATCGGCACCCTTAACTTTTAAGCTTTTCTTCCAAAAGTGGCCAAACATAATTATTTTTAAAATGTAAATATATTATGTGGAATAAAGGTGATCTACAACTGCAATTTATCTCAATCACAATCTGTCTCTCTGACCGTGTACTATTCTCTCTCTCTCTCTCTCTCTCTGTCTCTTTCTCTCTCTCGTCTTTAAAAATGAATAAAGGGTAAATATAGAGAAATCATGAACAAAATAGAACACAGAGGCATGAAACCCTGTTTCAAAAACAGCTGCAGCTACAGTTATCAATTTGATAATGGGTGTATTAGATTTAGGTGTGCCAATGTACGAGCAATGACAATAATGTTGACTGTACTGTCTATATTGGCACACCGATGGCTCATGGCACTACCAAATCTAACACACCCATTACACATTGCTGCAGCTGCATTGTTTATTAAGCTGCCGGGTTTTTACTTTTATGCAATTTTTCACCTGTACGGGGAAACAAATGACAAAATCTGCCTAGTGTTTTCCCTTTAAGCAAACGATAAAAAAAAAAACAAGCAGTGAATCTCTGCATGTGAAAGTGGGCGTTGGTGGTGGAAACAGAGACGTGCTAACCATAGTGTGAGATGCCTGTCACAGAGACTGGACAACGGCACAGACAAAAATGTCAGGTGAAGAACCTGGGACGACATGTGTCACTTTGATTCTGAAGCAATGGTCAGTGTTTGCTGTTCGCTGTCCGTTGTGGCTGTCCAAATCACCCTGTGTCTCTCTCTGGGTCTTGTTGTCCCAGTGAAAACATGTACATATTCAGAGCAGGCAGATGGACATGGACAGGGCTTCAGGCGGAGAACGGCTCGGCTGACACAAGATTTGGGAATTTATGGTAAAAACTGAAAGGAATGGACAATGGCAGTCTGGGTTAAGAGAGAGACAATCTTGTGTCATCATTTTAGACTAAGAAAGTTACTGATATGATATGAGTGTTATGTGATGCTCATAATCATGTGCTCAAAGAAAATAATGCCATGTTGATGGTGATATTAGTAACATTACAAACAATAAACGTGCAGTTGTATGCACAGACCAATATGGAAAACACTAATATATTGATATTGTGGTATTATTCTTAACATCCCTCAAACACATGCACGCACGCATGCATTTACACGCACATACATAAGCATGCAGATTAACCCACTTCCTAGTGAGAGCCAATCATTTGCAAGGACTGTAAGGAAAACAATGTTTTCTTCACACAAATCGCCTTCATTAGTGTGCATAAGTAACCATTAGTAAGGCCAGGATTGCAAAGATCAGAGCAGTGTTCAGCAAAATATGAAATCTTGTGATCCTAAAATTAACATACTATAAGTGTGGAAAAGGGAAATGGGGAAAGTTAACTATACAAAGAGTATAAGTTTGTTGTTTTTTCTTTTCCAGCTTTTCATCTCTACATGGTAGATATACAAGTATACAAGGTTTTGGAGAGGGCACTTTTCCCCCTCACCAAAGTGTTTCTTTGGCTCATATTTTGGTTCCATAGGCTACATCTGATTGTGCTATACAGCACCTTTGTCAAATGGTGTACCGTGTTACAGAGTCATTGAGGTGTATAAAATCAGAATAGACCCACTAAAGAATCATAAAGGGCCTGGACATTTTCTTTGTAACACAGCTATACAGCCCTCAACCACTCCAAAGAATCACTGAAGAACTTCTTAAGAAACACAATTTTTGTGTGCTCTTTTCTTTTAAAAACTCAAGACAGGGACACACCATGGTTAATGTGTTTAATGGCCCTGTCAACCAACTTCATATGAAGGATGCTGTAAATAGACCATTAAGAACCAGTGTTGACAATAAATTGACATTTTGTCCCATGTTGGGAAAGGGTCAAACCAAAGGAGACAACTGAGTAAACTAGCTCCTAACTAGGACAAATGAGCTCAACTATGAGTAAATGACCCTCATCAGAGGCCTGTATAGGACAGACATCATGGGGATAAAGTGGTAGAGAAGGACTGACCAAAAGGAACAAATGAGCAAATGTTGTCCATCAGACCACTTGCAAGTCACTCTGGATTAAAGAGTCTGCAAATCAGACAAAATAAGTTTGGCCTTCTAAAACAGTGGTTCTCAAAATGATCTATAGGGACCTCCAGAGGTTGATTTGAGGGAATGCCAGAAGTCCCTAGTGAAAATTATAAACGGTTAAATTTCACATCTAGAAGAGAGAATGCATAAGAATGACTATTCAGGCAGACCATAGCCTAACTTGGATAGAAAGAACGTCGGGCCCAAATACATTACAAGGACAAGGAAAATGTTGTGAACAAACACGGCTGTGCTTAGATACTTTGTATGTCTCTGCGCCCGTGCGCCGTACAGCCGAGATCCAAGCCATTCTATGTCTTTTTGTAAACTCGTCAATCTGGGTTCCTTGATGCTGTCTCCATGCTGGAAAGCTGAACATCTAATTCCGTTTTCTGGCTCATTTCCTCAACGTGACCTGCTGTGGCACTTATTTACTGAGCAAGTCTGCACCAGTTTAAAAAAAGAACGTATACAAGCACACCTGATAGTCGCTCAATGTAAACAAACCAAACAAGCCAACAAGTAGGGCGGCCGCTACCACGTGACACATAAGTTGACGCCCCCTCCAGGAGATTTTGGTACACCCTAAAGATCTTGTTGAGCTGGTCATTTTGAAAGTAGCACTCCGTGCTCAGCCAATTAAATCACATTCAGTGGTACACACAGACCAAGCCCCAGAAGGGCTGTCCAATGTTGAAGCTGCCACTACCTACTGGCCAAAAGTGGAACTGCAGCACGTTCATGGAGGTGGACTGACGTTCAGTGACGTCATGTGCGTAACGTGCATCAACCCTGACCTCAAATTTGAGACCGCTTGAGCCATTGAATTATAATGGTAGCCTACTTCCGGCAGTCTTCCGGGTGCTTCAAAACGCCACTGAGCAACTTCCATTGAAAGGAATAGCAGGGGGTCGCTCCCGGTCCTCACTCTATCCCTTATAACTCTATGACACGACACACAAAGCTGGACATAGGAGGGGCTAGTGCCCCTCAAAAATGGGGGACCGAGTCAGACCACTATAATGTATCACAGAGTATCTTTCTCCATTAACTGTTAGTCTGGTAGTCCCAGTGGGAAGTGCACACCTGACCTTGCAGTTGCAGGTAATATTGTTTGAGATTGACAGACAGGAGCCCCTAAACCTTATCTTGACCGTTTTCTTTATAAAAACAAGTCAATGTCAGCATATAGGAATATCTGCAATGTATCTCCAATTTGATAATTTATGCTCAAAACTATTGCAACCCCCCTGAACCCCCAGGGTTTCCAGAGTAACGACGATAATGATCTGTCTGCCTTCCAGAGTGGCGCTGAAATATCACTGAGCACTTTCCAAAATGGGGAAGGGGAAAAAAGAGCTTCGTTGAGACGCAAAAGGTCGCCATTTGATATGGAGTGATGCAATGCGATAGCCCGGCTTAACGCCACTAGACATTTCAAGGTTGAGAGCAGCGAGCGTGCAGAAAAGAACTGACACATCAAACGTCAAGCATCAGCTCCCCAAGAAAGAACCCGCACCGTTCGGCGGCCTCCACGCCATGGCCATTTTCTCAACTCTCACCCCCTGACCCCGAACATGAATCCCCGCAAATAAGACTGTGAGACTCGAGGGAGGCCTCCCTCTCTCCGGTCTCCAACACATGACTTTCCTTAACGCACGTTTAAACAGCAGCAGACTTACCGTATGCCGCCACGGGTCCAAGGCCTGGGAATAAACAAGTCTAGTTCATGCCGCTGAACGTCTCAAAGAGAACATGTCGCCATTCCGGAGGAGAGGATGTACATGTGTCAGATTGTGTTTGACAGCCCCGATCTAGAGGTTCTGTCACGGCCGTCCGGAGCAATTACGCACAACTCCTTCCACCTGGGATCAAATGGGCCTGAAGTGAGGAGGGAGCACGTGTCAACGATGCGTTTAAACAAACCTCAACATTTCGGGGATTTGAAATGTTGTGCGTTGATTAGCACGTTCTTTTTAAGCGATTTATTTTTAATGCTCCCTAAAAAAAACTTTCATTTTTACCCCAGTTTTTAGATGGCCATTTAGACGTCTATAGACTAAAGAAATGCTCAGTGGGAACATTCTAATTGTATGCAAATTTTTATATGAGAAGAAATTATGACTTTTCCCATGCAGAGTTCATGAACATGAATCAATAGCCTACTTTTACTTCCATAGGCCTATACATCTCAGTTATATAGGCCCACTCTGTACATGTTGATTTACAAAACCAATTCAGACCTGCACTATAGGCCTCTTTGGCTATTGAAGCTTGTAGATCTGCTATTTTCGTTTTTGTTTTTTTTATGTTTTTTAAATTTGAAAAACTTGTGAAATGGGACATTCTGCATGACTATACTTTTACTTTTGGTATACTTTTGGTATATTTCGATGCCAATAGTATTAAGACATTTTGAATACCGAACTTGTACTTACTGTAGTTGTAATATACCATTTCTACAATAGGGTATAGGCCTATTGATACTTTATTTAAGTTTTTAAAAAGTGAGCCAACTTCTTCCATCACTGCATGGGTAGACTAATGAAGCTTGGGTGAAGTTATAGGCCTATAGTTGCATGCTACTAGGATCAGGATGCTCTGCATGGAACAATGACGTCAGCAAAAAATATCTGGGACATTGGCGCGCGCTTGACAGGAGGAAGACATGATGGGGCTGATGAGCGGTCACGGTGGTTGTGTGGTGAAGATGATGATGATGAGGAGGAGGAGGAGGAGGAGGAGGAGAATGATTCGTCCCGTTACCGGCGGCTGTAAATGCGCCGCCACCCGCGTCACCACTCACCACCTCCTCACCCTCCATCTCGTCAAAGAGGAGGGAGAGAGAGAGAGAGAGAGAGAGGACCCCGGACCCCACTTTGAGAACCACTATGATACCAGATATAAAGTGGTACAGGCCTACACTCATGGGTCACGAGATAAGATCAAATAAGATACGACAGGTCGTAAAATATATAAGAAAAGAAAAGGAAAACCTTCTTAGGCTATATAGGCTATCCCTAAAGAGAACGTGGGTTGCATAGGCCTATGAATATTTTATCTTTGCAGGGAATGTCAAGAAACACTGAGGTGAAACTGCACTCGAAACAGTAAACACTGGGTGTGCTTTAAAATCAGTCTGACATATTTAGTTTAGTTTTATTATGTTCGTTGCATTGTTATATAGCTATCAGTATATGACTAAAATATATAGGCATTATAGGCCATTTTTGGAAATGTTGTGTTGTGTTGTGAGTTTGTGACTTTCCAAACGAAACGTTTGTTTGTTTGTTGTCGAAAATTTGTTTTTCTTATACCACTTTGCTATTTTCTGTAATTACGGCCTATAGCTACAGTGCTTCTCGAGTATACTTTCAAATGAAAATTTCATCACTCAGTCTTTTGGGGTTAGTCTTTTCAGATGTGCTTTTATACACACAACCTCGGAAAACACTTATAACAGTGGAGGACATTGGTTATAGTCCTTGTCCTCATGATAAGGCCAATATATGTGCTCTGAAAAATAACAGCTATAGCAGAACATGCACGGGGCTGCTTTCTGCAGGAGGGATGAGGATGACCCATATTTCATTTGTATAGGCGCCCGTTTCCGGCAGCCATCAAAACGCATTTATTTTCGCGAGCAGCGAATGACTGCACGGGGTAGGCAAGGCTACAGCAAAACACTCTTTGTTTATATCTGAAATACGGTATACCACATACATTAGTCTTCACAAACGGCTTCAGGTTATTATTATTATTTTAAAGAAGAAAATGACTGTTTATTTTATTTTATTTGTTTGTTTGTTTTCCCCTCTCTTCGGGGTTGTAAGCCTACACAGTTGTCTGGCTTTAGGCGATTTTTCAGGAAATTATTATGCTTAATTTCGTTTTCATATATACCATTGAACATTGCCTATAAGCTATTAAGTAAAATAGAATGTTGGAAGTTGCTATATTTTTGCCCCGACATGGTTTATAAGTTATCATGAAATTCTAATTTGAATATAATTAATTCGAGTATGATGAGAGGGAAAAAACGGAGTTTTGTACACATTATGCAAAATGGCATCTCGTATACGTCCTCTTAACAACTGTTCCTTATGGCGTTTTTTGAAGAAAAAAATACTCTTAAAGGAATCTTAATATTCATCTTTTACGTGAATATTACATACATATATTTGTTTCTGTTATTTGAAAGTAGAACAGAGAGGCTATACGAATTCTCATATTATTACATTTCTTCTTAATAATAATAAGAAGAAGAAGAAGAAGAAGAAGAAGAAGAAGAAGAAGAAGAAGAAGAAGAAGAAGAAGAAGAAGAAGAAGAAGAAGAAGAAGAAGAAGAATTATAATAAGAATAAGAATCGAAATAGCCCACCTTAATTAATTAACCACAATAGGCCTACTACTATTCGGCCAGGGAAAACAATTTGTAGGCTAAACTGGCTACGTTCTAACTTGCGTATAGTAAGTTAATTTTCGCTGCAACTTATTGAAATGAATATTTATCAGTGATCATAACAGCACATTTAGAAGCAGCAGTGCCCCAGCAGCCTCCTCCCTCATCAATACGGCACGCATTGAATCGTTATGTCGCTGACATTGATAAATGAGCTCCAAGCGCTCTTTTTATTTTTTTCCCCCTGCCAGGCTCCCTCGGCAGCCAGTGTGTATAGCCTATATATCCAACATGGAGATGCAGATAGCTTGCCCCAGTGAAACGAAAACAACACTCAATCGAAGGAGAAGCTAAAAATCAACAAGACTTATTGAAATGGAACGAAATTATTAGATATTGGGGAAATCATAACACCTCTCTCTCTCTTTCGCTCTCTCTCTCTCCTCCAGGACCATTAGGCCTAGGCTCATTCACGCATGTACTCGCGCACACACGCACGCAGTACGCACACACCATCCCCATCGTCACGGGCCTATATAGGCCTATATATGCGATCCATGAAAGTTCCAGCGAGGTTTTGTTAAAATGAAAGGTAGCATGGGGGTCTCCTCCTCTCCTCTCTCCATCCAGTTTCTTGAATTCCGAGTAGGCCATCCATCATCCCTGTCACCATCAATCGAATAAGCCGAGACAACTGCAATTCCATCCCGTATCGACCAAAACCTCGGTACGTGACCTGGTGTACAAACTAATGTTTTTGCTTAAACTGTTTTCCCTCCGCCGCGGCGGACGCTGACCGCTTTTTAAATGCCCTGTTTCCACGCTGAAACGTTTTGGAATTTGAAACGAGTGAAATAGCGCCAGCCCATGCAGCGGATGGAACAATCAGTCTTTCTTTTTGTAAGGTATACGGGCGGCTCTCTCGACAAAGACTATTCCCTCTTTTGTTTTTCTGCGTCTTTATTTTGGTTTTAGTGCAGAGATAATCTTCCCTTCTCTTCGTGGTGCTATATAAAACTATTTGAAACACAAAAGAAAAAATCACTCCGATATCTCTTACAACTTTTATCTCCCAGCATATTCCTTTTTTTAGGGAGAACAACATGTTTGTTCTTTTTTTGGATGGAAGTAAAAAATGATACGAAATTGATGCAGTGCATGGACAACAGAAAGTAACAAACTCTGGGTACAAAATTGGCTTTTAGAAGTCTTGGTCTTCTCTTGTGTGTAGAAGGTTGTAAAATATCGGTGGTCGGCTCACTCGGCTGGTCGCCAAATGGAGAGCAAATCCCTTCCCAACAGTACAGGAATTAACAAAGTGACAAACTCTCACTCTAAAATCTAGTGGTCACAAGCGCAAAACATGGACACAAACAGCCAAAAAGAAAAGAGCACAAGTCTATACACCACAACAATTAAGAATACTCTTATTGAGATTTTAAAAAGATATTATTCCACAGTGTTTCTTTTTAAGGATGAGAGTGTCTTTGTGTGTCTCTGTGGGATGTGCACGCAGCACTGTATATACTGGCGCGCACATAGGATTGCTTTCCTTTTTTCAAATTGTTCCACTGTACAATTTCTATAGGGTGAATACATTTTTGGGAAAGCTTTACTTTTTCATTTGTTTATTTTTAATATAAAAAAAGTTCTTGTCCCGTGGTCCACAGTTGTACAAAAATAAATAAATAATTTAAAATGAAAACTAAAAGATGTGTCAAACTGCAGTTTTGAGGTCACACTTGGCTTCCGCTGTTCATTTTTAGAAGTCCTTTTCATTTGTTTTTGGAAAAAGGTTTTTTTAGTGACAGCTCATGGTCCTCTTGAGTTTCACTCCATAGTTAAGTTTTGTGTTGTGGGCGGGGTCTGTGCAGAAGTGGGCGTTTCCTCCTGGCTGGGTAGCTACAGTGAAGTGGGCGTTCCCTCCTGGCCGGGTACAGTGAGGTGGGCGTGGTCAGGTGGGTAGTAGAGTAGTGATGATTTGTGGTCCTATCACTTTTCTTATTGGGTACCACAGCCAGATGGAATTAATCCCTGAGCCAACCATGGAGGCCTAAAAGCAAAAGTAGACAAACAGTCATAAATAGTTGCACGCATTTGTATTAAAAATGATATAATCTCACACCAACTATGGGGTATCTAAGCAATAAACAATGGCGGGATATAACACATATTTTATATAAATGCATAGATAGCCTAGAATCTCTTACACCAGAGGTCAGGTATAGATTTTCAGAGAGAAAAACAAAACAAAATACAAAACAAAACAAAAAACATGAAACATGAAACCAACAAACTGCATGGGACAAAATTGATTAGGAGAGCAATCTTGTGTAAACATAATTCAATAAAGGAGGGCTTTGTTAAAAATAGAAGTTTCATCTTCTCTTACAAAGTGACTCAAAGCTCTAAATGGATACAAACATGCCACTTTTCATAGGATAGTTTTTGACTTGACCAATAAGCCCTAGTATAAACTCTGCTATTTTCACAATTTCTGAAAATGTTGAAATGTTTAGAAATTTAGAAGGTTATGAAAATGTTTCGCATATAATGACATGCATGCCAAAATAAAGTGGTTCAGCTGTTGGTTGGCCCCCTTCTCCATATGTTCTTTAATTGATCATTAACTGCATTCCTAGTGTTGTTGAAATAACAAATATATAAACTTCAGCTCAGCGGTGATAAAGCCATATGCTCCAGCCAGGTAATTCCCACATCAGAATTAAATAGTGCAGATTCAGTCATGTTTTCTGTAATGGCTAAATGTTATGGCTGTGACTTTATAGCGCGTGGCATACTCTCTCATATTATACTCCAAACAGCCATTCATGCAGTCCTGGCTAAAATTTACTGCCTCAGTCAGCATTACGGTCTAGCAGATCAAATTAGGGGAGGGCAAAAAAGCATGCGGCTCTATTGAGCTATTACTGTAACTATAGTCAATGATCATTGATGAGAAATAATTGGATTAAACAGTTGCTCCCTGCAGAAAAAAAAAATACTATATAGCCAGCATTTATTCAGATTTAGAGTGCGATATCTTTATGCAGCAGACCTGCTATCTTCAAATTTCATTAGCAAAAAACAGGAAAATTATCAGTGGGGTGAAGGGGCTCCAGAAGTGTGTGTGTGTGTGTGTGTGTGTGTGTGTGTGTGTGTGTGTGTGTGTGTGTGTGTGTGTGTGTGTGTGTGTGGGGGGGGGGGGGGGGTCGCTGGTGTTGGTCGAAAATTGGCCCCAGTGAAAAAGCGAAACCAATGCAAGCTCCCCCTATTTACATATAAAGAGCTCTATTAATCAAGGTAAGTGTCATTACTGCGTGGCTCATTGAGCAGTGGTGGGTGGGTGTTAAATAAAATTCTCTGTGCTCCGATGCCTCCGGCAGGCGATACGTCTTGATTTGTGAACTGTCAGTTGGCGGTGGAGGAGCGTGATGGGGGCCGGCTGGGGGGTGGAGGTGGTGGTGGTATAGCAGAGATGTGGGAGGTAGAGAGAATGAGAGACCGGCGTGGGCTGGGGGGAGCATTACCCAGATTCTTAATCAGATCGGGGGGCCATAGAAGGAGGGTTGGAGGGAGAGGGAACATAGTCGGGCGGGAGGCAGCATGACGGAGAGGAAAGGGGGAGACAGAATGGGGGACCGAGGGTAGCGGGGGAAATGGCGTCGGCGAGGAAGTGACGAATATGGAGCGACGAAAAGAGACTGCGATATGGAAAAGACAAAGTGAATGAAGAAAAGAGAGGGAGAAGGAGTGAGAGAGATGGGAATGGAGGAGAGGAGAGAAACAAATAAGAGATATAATGGGGGGAACTGTACTACGCAGCAAAGTCCTATTCATGTAAACATTCACTCGGGGCTTTGCAGTGTACTTACATCACCCTGTTCGTCAGGCCTGCCTCAGTGGAGTGGGGGGGAGGGGTGTTTACATGTAGTGCCACTGGCCGTCCATACCCATGTTCATCCCCATGCCACCCATTGGTCCTGTGATGGGTCAGAACAGACGTTGTTAAGACAGAGGTTTCAATTCTGCAAGTCACAAGCACTTATCCCCACTGTCTAGTTTTGAGATTGTTTCGCCTACAATGAAATGCCCAAAATAGGGACACTGGGTTAATGTGGTTAAACTATCTATGGAAAGCCAGATTTGTACAAATACATTCATTGAACGTTACCAGAGATATGACTATCAGTATTCGATCCATGGACAACAGACTACATCTTTGCTTTTTTCCTCTGATCTACTTTTGCTCATGAGAGCTCATGAGTTTAATTTGGTTAGCCGCTTTAATTAAGAAATCTATTAATCTTGTGGAAACTGCAAGCACAGGAGGTAAGGCAGGGGCATGCAAGACTCCAGAGCAGAAACTTAACCACCACATTATCTCAAAATTCAATAAAGGCGTTTTCCCCGTTTTGCACATGCAAAGACATTAATACTAGTATATTGTGTTTGGTGTACTGTGGATGGTCCTTCATTTCTCAATACCAGAGTGAACGATGTCTTGGGATTTTGTTCTTCAAAACGAATCCAATATCAACTCCACCCCAAAAAATAAACAATAAAAAGGAAGTGAGCTCAAAAAGTGATATTTCTTACCGCCAGGTCGAAGGCCCATATGCTGTTGGCCATCAAGTACAAAGCTTCCCATTGGCTGGCCTTCGGGACTGTAGCCTGAACCCTGACTCACTATAGGAGAAGAAAACAAGTTCATTGTTACATTTTACCAACCAATGCAGGGACATAAAATGTCAAGCCATTGTAGGTCAAATACACATTTTCATATGCTGGGGCAATGGTTAGACAGTATAGCCAAAATGGCTGTTTCTCAATGATCCCAAGAACGTAAAGAACATCAAGGTAATGTGGACAGAACATTCTCTCAAGTTTGCTTGAAGTCCACATACCCTCTGTAAAGTAAAGAGATCAAGTTCACATTTGGACTGTGCTTGACAAGATTCAAACTTTTTAATTGGGAGAGTACTTGGGCGGCAACTGATGATGTTTCACAATTTCTCAAGAACACAAGTACAAGACCAAGACCAAAACATCATCTCCACTTCCCTTCATGGCTTTTTGATGTGTGACATCCATCTAAGAACAGCTTTAAACTATATCCATCTATTTCACACTAAGAGCAAAATGCACACCACCAGGTTAGGAGTTTAACATCCCTTGTGTGGGCCGCTCATCTCTTATGAAAATTTGACCTGATTTGTATATTAAGTGTCCACCAAATGATGTAAATAGAAGTAGAAGGTGCACTGTGAAATCCTGAGTGTTCAAGGGTGCACAAATGGAACCAAATGGATCCATAACTGTCCATTTGGTTCTATTTGTGCACTCTCTGGGTTACAGACCCTTAGGTGTCAATTTGACTGTGTGTGTAATATTTTGTGTGATGAATGGATTTAAACAATTTTATACCTGCTCTGTTTGACTGGTCAATCATCGGTTGTACTATTCTCCTCCTTGCATTGATGAACCTGGAGGAACAGAGCAACGTTATAGCATTATTTACAAATGACAGACAAATGGGAATCGACCTGTTTTCAAAATAGTTTTTGCATATAGGGTATATTATCTCTCTGGAGAAGTGGCCATGCTGTCGAAATGTCAGAAAGTATTTTTCGCACATATTAAAAGTTTTTAAGATGATGCGTGTGCTCTAGATTTTCAGGACATCACCAAATGTCACTGCATCAACCAAAACATGCTGAATTGGAAACATGAAACAAGTTTGTGTTCTGTTTTGGAGCCAAGTCACAGCCCGTTCTCTCTCACTCTCCGGCTCTTGTCTCTCTGGGAAATAGACTAATGATGTAGTCTATTCCTATTGACATAATCTCGGGTATTGGGGTGGGTGGGGGTGTAGTCACAGTGCTTTAAAAAAATCTATTGATTTAGGTTTAGCTCTATAGCCTCAGGCTGTAATAAGGCTAACTGCTCTGCCAATGTTTTTTAACTATTGATACTCCCAGATGACAGAAGGCTATGCGCATTCACTCTCTTTGATAAATGTATTATAGTAAGAGAGAGCTTGGATTTATCTTCTTATAAATCCACCGGATTAGACTAGGGTGTGCTGCTATATAATTAGCGATGTTCGGCAAGAACCTGATAGATAGATGTGAGACCCATTCATTGAATTTGATGAGAAGATTAAAATTGTGGTGAGGCGATATCATCTCATTTAATCTCAATTTCAAACCCTGTGGCTCTGTCTGAAAGCTTGGGACTTTATTGTCCCTCAAGGGCTAATTCCTTTCCACAGCACTGTACTTGTTAAAACAACAACAATGCATGCACAACACAGCAATACAATTGCAATAGGTTGTGTCCCTGAGCAAGACACTTAAGCACTTAAACCCTATTAAACTTTGTTGACCAGAGTCCCCCAGGGGTCATATTATTCCTGAGCTTGTGGATCTGCTATTTCCACTAAATGCTGCCCTCAGAATAGGCACACTAGGGTTCCTGTGGTTAACCTCAAACTGCTCCTTGAGCGCTGTATTAATAGCGCTCCCTGCTTGGAATAGTTCGGATGGCGTAAAAGCATAGGACAAATTCCATGTGTGTGCAAATGTACAGTGGCCAGCCCAAGGGAGTGGGCAATACATTATTAGTATCTTCATATTACATACAATGAAATTATATTTCAGATGAGATGATATATCCATACAAAACTGCATGCAGAGCAAAGCTAAAAGCTATAGGACGGACCTGGTTTCATGTGATAATTTAGTTGGGTGCAGGCTCCTCCTTTAACATGCGCGCACACACACACACACACACACACACACACACACACACACACACACACACACACACACACACACACACACACACACACACACACACACACACACACACACGTGTGCGTGCGTGTGCACAGGCAGTCAGACACACACTTATCCAATGGCTAAGCCATCCATAAAAAGGGGTTCTGGGTGCTAAGGCCAGAATATGTTTTAATCCATCATGTCATACATGTAAAATGAGTCGGGGGGAACTGAGGGGAGAGGAGGGGGTGGTTTATCTTCTCCTTTAATGTTTCTGATTGTCCCAGACGGACAGAGAAGATAGATGGTGTATGCAGAGCAGACAGACCAGCAGACTGCAGAGAGGAAAACCATCTTATGCTGCAACCCTCTTATTTGCACCACAACACGTCTGCAGAGGGTTACTCTCTGTTCCAGTCAGATTCATTCATAATGCAAATTATCCAACACTTATTTGTGAATACAGATCCAGAGGAGAGAAAGCCTTCAATAGTTTTAAACACACAGACCTTAGAAAAGCAGGGAGCCAAGGGTAGACCCATGGGGCACGCCAGTCAACGGAGTGGTTTTGTGTGTACGCTCCCACGTGCATGTACGTGTGCATGTGTGTGCATGCACGTGTGCTCGTGACGACAGAAATAGGTACTGTGACGTCACACAAATAGAGGGGTTTCTCACCAGTTGTTCACTTGAAGGATCGTGAGGCCGGTGTCTTGTGCCAGCTGCTTTTTCTGTTCCTCTGAGGGGTACGGATGCTGTAAAGGGACAAAAAACAAAAGCTCATGAAAAAACTATGTCAGCAAAAGCATGCAGCATTCATGGAGAACATCTGGGTCCATAACCACATATCCCTATATACTTAGTTAGGGTCCCCCAGAGTTGTATAGGCCCCAATGTTTTCTCTTTCTACACCGCCTCTTTGCCGGAAATAGCTGATCTACAAGCTCACAACGCAGCACATTGCAACGCGCTGTGAACTTGTAAAACAAACAATCTCCCCCATGAATAGGGACACTCGGGTTCATGTGGTTAAGTGCTGTCTCGTGTACTTGGAAGAAGTCATGAAATGCAATCACATGCTGACACATTGACAATGATTGTGACCGCATTAAGAAACCCAACTCCTCTAGCCACACACGCACGCACGCACGGACGCGTGCACGCGCACACGCACACGCACACGCACACGCACACAGTGAAAAAGGTACCCATCTAATGTCCTATATGACTTGGCGCCGCCTCCCCAGAGAACTTCTGACTAAAAGCGCGTGGCTTTGTGTGACAATATTTGACATTATTTGACATTACTTGACAAATGATCGGATAGAATACAAAGACGCACAATGGCGGTTTTGTTTAAGCTCTGAATGAGAGCCGGCCCCCCAGTCCCCCCACCCTCATGTTCTCCCATGTCCCCTCCAACCTCCCCCCGTGTCCCCCTGACTCTGGTGTCTCTGTGCTGGCTGTGTGACAGAGGGAGGAGGGTGGTGGCAGATGGTAGACAGAGGTGACCTGTGTACTGGGTGCGGGGTCGTGGGCGCGTCCCCATTTTGCTGCTGTCAGGGCAGGCAGCCACCTCCTGTGGTCATCGGTGAGGGATGAGCTACCCAACCACTTCATTTTTAAACTGGCCTTTCAGGCAGAGGCTTACACACGCGCCCACACACACATAGACTCGCACGCGCACACAAACGCACGCGTGTACAAAAGCAAACGGTGGCAAGCATGGTGCCTTACGCACATGCACAACATGCAAGACCACACATGTAACTTAAGTGCATTAAATGCACATGCGTGTAGGCACACATATATGCACACATAATATACACACAAATGTGTGCATGCGAACACACACACGCACGCACACACGCACGCACACACACGGTGTGTTTCTGGACAAAGGCCATTGTGGTCACCAGTAATCGTCCAGTTCAGGTCCCAGTTTGGTGTCTGACAGTGCAGTGATGGATCACTGTGTGCTCCTCCTTCTAATCACACCTCCAAAATGATGCCATTGTCACCGTCACTGCTTCACACTGGCACAGAGCAACGTTCTCTGTAGCAGTGGATTTCAACCTTTTTGTGCACACCAATGGGCAAGTCACATTTTGTATAAATGTATAATTAAATAAATAAATACATTCAAATTAAATGACATTTGCGCCCCAAATAGGGACACAGGTTGATAGTAGGTTTTTTCGCCTCTGTATTGGTTAATAAAAAAGTAATATATAGTATAGACATTAAAATTGAATAAATTAATATCTTTTTGTATAGCTGTTGCAATAAAAATGTGCGGTTGTCAATCCCATGGTGCACCTGGACTTATGGTCTGATGTTGCAGGCCTCAGCACACCGCTTGGGAACCACTGCTTTATCGTACTTCACGGGTTGACCAGATCCCAATGGTTTATTTCTTTAGTCTTTGCACTTTGAACTAAAGAACCATTTACACTATACCACTTCCCCCTATCCCATAATGTTTTGAGTTTCAACATTATAAGCATTTCAGCATTATGTTTTAAGGAATGTGAAAGGGACTTTAGACTGGTGATGACATTTCTGCTGAAAGACCAAAATGTTTTTGTTTCTTTTTGTAATTTTACAATAGTAATAGTAGAATCGTGATTAGAATGCATATGGTTGGGGCGCCTGCTGGCCAAGTGGTCCAGGCGCATGCCACATATAGGCTCTGGCCTTTCAGCGCGTTGCGTTTTCGAGTCCCGTTCATGACGACCTTTGCTGCATGTCTCTCCCCTTCTCTCCCACCCACTTTCCTGTCTGACTAATAACTATCAATAAAGCCAAAAAACTAAAAAAAAAATGCATATGGCATCATTGACCTGTGTTTTATAAAATGATACAATAATATAGCCAATGGTCATGATGATACTCATTCACCATTTGAAATAAATAAATACATAAATAAATCACATCCACTGCAATAAGCCATTTTCTCTTCCGATGCCAAACTGAACGTTTGCCACAGACCTTTGAATTGAATGAGTATAAAGGCCCCGGGTTGAAAGGAAACCAACAGTTATGACCAGGCAAATGAGCTGATAATGAATAATATAATGAATGTACACTTTTCACAGCTGCCGTCTCTAAAGCGTTCCCCTAGAAGGGGACCTTTTGAAGGAACTACAGAGAGATCCTTCAAGAAAGAAGGACCACAAAGGCATGAGAGACGCTGAAGCTAGCGATGGAGAGCAATAGCGTATCAACTCGCGCCCTCTCTCTCTCGCACGCACGCACGCACGCACGCACGCACGCACGCACGCACGCACGCACGGACGCATGCACGCACGGACGCACGCACGCACAAAGGCCTGAAGGCATACACACAAGCTCTGGTCATATAGCACTTTAACCCTTGCATCCACATTTTGGGAGCATGTCATTATAGGCGGAATGTGTCATAAAACATATTATAAATTCTTTCTAAATCTATACTCGCTCACACTGTGAGCATGTAGATTGGCTATTTTCGAGTGAGCTTGCATGCAGGCTACTAGTCAAAATAATTAAGATTTATTTTTTGGTGGTTAACTGGTTAAGTGATAAGGAAGTTAATTAAAACTAGTGAAGCCTTTGTCTCTCTGGATCGCATCTGTATTAACTTTGCAGCAAAGCTGTGTTGTATAATTCAGAAACACCCACGCGCAGTCCCACACAGACGCGTATGCGCGCTCACACACACACACACACACACACACACACACACACACACACACACACACACACACACACACACACACACACACACACGCACACACAGACACGCACACGCACACACACACACACACCGCAGAGCGCCGTAAAAGTTTGACAAAACATAATCCAGGCTCCTTTCACCCCCACAGCGGCGCTGATGAATGCTTGATCGCTTGGGTGTTGCAATAGGGCCTTTTCAGAGGGTCCAAAGCTCCCACCCCACCATCACCCCTCTCACTCACTTCTCACAGGCACATCCTGCCCCAGCAAACACTTGTGCTTAACAAATTAGACCTGAAAAGGAGACGGGGAGGGAAAGAGAGGATAATTCAATTATCCCCCCTTTTTCCAAACTGGAAAAAAAAATCTAAAAGGTTTTTTCTTTCTTTTTTTGTCGAGGAAAGGATTATTGCCTGTGCAGGACATTGTGTGGGCCTTTTACAAACCAAACAAGCGAGGGGTTATAATACATCTAAGAGTGAGAGAAGGAGAGAAAGGAGGGAAAAGCAAGGAGATAGAAATGGCGGTGTCTTTTGGGCCTCTGATGAAAAAGGTTCAACTCTGTATGGGGACTCACTCGGCATCCCACTATCAAACGTGTGAATCAGTCACACCCGATTCAGAACAGAGGCCTTTTTTGTAAAATCCTGGGTCGAGTTTCCCCAAAAAACAAAACAAAACCAAACAACAAAAAAACCCAAATGTCTTCAGGCACAAGTTGTTCTTTGCTCCATTCACATACAATAGAACAAAGGCCAAGTTTCGTCTCGAGATGTTTTGTTTTTTGGGGGGAGAGCAAACCACAGCGTGAGGCAAGAGGCGTCGTTTCAAAATGTTGCATTGATGGAGAGGCCGCCAGCGTTCATTTTCCTCACCGTGAGGTGCTGGAAGAGCCACGCTCTCATGATGTTCGTGGCCACTTTGGGAAAGATTCCCCGCTTCTTCTGTCTCTTTTTGTCCTGGTCGTCCTCGTCCCCCGTGCCCGGCGATGCTAGGCTGTTGTCAAGACCGTCTCCTGGGAATCAGCGGAGGAATAGAGAGAGAAGTCATGTTAGGGGAGGGAGACAGCAGCAAAAATGTACTGGCACAGAACTACCACATCTTCATAATTGTTATGTGTACACAATCTATTTAGGTCTGTATTGTTTTCTTTGGGGGGGGGGTCCTTTGTGGTAGGTAGAGATTGTATCTAGAGCACAAGTATTTCACTGTATTATAATAACAACACAAAGGAGTGTGCCCCAGAAAAAAGAACGACGCGTAGCCGCAGCGCAATGGGAATTTATTAACATTCACTGATGTTTCAACACAAAGCGTCTACTTCAGAGTTCAAACTGGGCGAAGCAAATCAAGGAAAAATAAATAAATAATACATTGACATTGGACATCGGTCATTAGACAACATTCCATAACAGAAAGGTCACAGGATCGGTTACTGTAGGTCAATATTAGGTCGACATTGACTATAGGGCGAAGATGAAGGACAGGGAAAGTCAGGGGGACATTCTAACACCATGCTACGTCTCAGACTGCACACTAAGCATTTCCCACTAACATGTCTTCTGAAGACGAGGCAAAGGTACTCCACTGTCTAGTCACATCAGATCACATCTATCTAAGTGCTTACATCCCCCATAAACACATATCGAATGGAGGGAACTTCGCGTGAGGTTGGATGTTTACCTCACACAGTAGTTGTGTATACTGACTGACTGTGTGTGTGCGTGCGTGCGTGCGTGCGTGCGTGCGTGCGTGCGTGCGTGCGTGCGTTTGTGCGTAGGTGACACAGTCAGCAAGGCTCTTCTATGCCTCTCTCACCTCAACCTCTTCCTCGGTTGTTGTTGGCCACCGCCGTCGGATAATGAAGAGGAGTTTAAACCGAGAGCTATTAATTCAATCTGAGCCGCCGCGTTTGACATGAGGTAATGACTTGCGGGGTTAGCCGCCACGCGGCCCTGACAGGAAATAATGAACATTCAAAACCACGGCCCGGCTGGACTCGGGGGCTTGCAGCATGCAGCCTCCGCGAGCCCTCTTATTTATTTATCCGCCCCCACTGTTTGAAATAGGACTAATGATTTCCTTATAGGGAAAGTGAGGGCCGGAGAGGGAGAGGGGGGGGGGATGGAGAGAGAGAGATGAACTGAAAGTTATGAAAGAAAGAAAGAAAGAAAGAAAGAAAGAAAGAAAGAAAGAAAGAAAGAAAGAAAGAAAGAAAGACTGAGAATTATGAAAGAAAGAAAGAGAGAGAAGAGAAGAGAAGAGAGAGAAGGCAAACACAATAACAAACTCAAAAACCTCGCCGTGGAAACAACAAACACCCTGCTGTGTTTGATGCTGAAAGCGGGCAGGGCACTGCACAAAACACACACACACACACACACACACACACACACACACACACACACACACACACACACACACACACACACACACACACACACACACACACACACACACACACGACGCACGTGCCACGCACGCATGCCTTGCCTACTCTATGTGGCACAGGATCATGCAGAGAGCTCTCTCTCCTCTTATCATTAGCATGGTGTCCTCGTTTGATTCCTGCAGGAAGCCTTCCACACATCAAGGCAGAAAGCTCCCTTTAAACACAGATTTCCGCCCCTCGCGTTCCCTCCATCTCTCTCTCTCTCTCTAATTCTCTCCCGCCGTGTCTCTAGGCTGGTCTCTCTCTCTTTCTGCCCCCCCATCTCTCACTCAGCACGCCAGGAGCACTCCTCTCTCTCTCTCTCTCTGTCTCTGCATCGCTCTCACTCTCTTTTCTAACTCCCTCCCTCCCTCTGTCCCTCTCTGCACATTAATTGTGCATCAGCCAAAGATGATTTACTTTTAACAGTGGTGGTTATTTTTCTTGCCCCGAGGGCAGAGAACCCTTGAAAGCCTGCCTGGAGGGCACTGTGAATAATGCATCTGAGAAACTCCTCCCCCGGGGAGGGACAGGAACCCTACTTTTCTTAAGATTTGCCCCGGCGTGTCTTTTTGTTTTTGGGGATACATCAATCAAACGGCACCATATTCATGCATAAATATTTCAGCTAATGAATATTGACATTAGAAAGGATGCGCAATGCGTCGTCGGGGCCGGAGGAGGGGGCTTGGTGATGGCAGTGGGGAGGGGGTTATGGTGAGAGTCTTGACGGATGGTGCGCCCATGCAGGTTCCAGTCAAGGACAGGCCAATGGGTTGAAGTTGTTTCTACGCTTTACGTCAGGGAGGGTTTACTTCTTGACTGAGTCTCGACCCAAACTATGTGTTTACTGGTGCTCATTTATACACAGTGGACGCTGTGCACTTTGCATAATTAAACACACTCATGCTTTTTCATTGTGCACCACCACAGTTACAACTTTTACATAACCGGGTCAGGTCATTTAACGTAAGAATCTCAATATATGAACTCCATTTGAAGACAGGGAATAGAAACATTTGTTCAAGAATGCTGGTGGATATTATTATCAACACAATTCCAATCACCAAAAAGGCTTTAAAAAGCTTTAAATGGCATTACATGGACCCCAATTTTTTTTTCTAGTGATTTGTGTGTTATAAGAATACAAATGTTGATTTTCATTTGATCTACAAAAAAAGAAAGAAAGAAAGAAAGAAAGAAAGAACAAACACGACTCGTCCACTCTGCCTAATTATATCTAAGGCAGCCACTCTGCTCTATCCCCTCACTCACCCTCACCCATCCCTGCCCACCTCTCTCTCTCTCTCTCTCTCTCTCTCTCTCTCTCTCATCCCGTCTTGTTCCTTCTCCTCCAGAGAGGGGAAGGCCGCAGGGCAGATACCGCGCTACGCTAATCGCTTCTGACTGCTCCCTGGCAACTCGGGCCCAATCTAAGCCAGTGTGTGACGATGCACTCTCAAAGTCAGAACCCCCCCCACCCACCCCCACCCCTTCTTGGCTTGCCTGCCTGCCCCTGTGTCTGCACGCGTGACACAGAGGAGGAGGGGGGTTGGTTAAGGAGATGTGTGAGCGTGTGTGTGTGTGTGTGTGTGTGTGTGTGTGTGTGTGTGTGTGTGTGTGTGTGTGTGTGTGTGTGTGTGTGTGTGTGTGTGTGTGTGTGTGTGTCTACTGCCTCAGGGAGGGCTGGAGTATCGCCTCGGGGCTCGGGAAGAAAACAGCACCCAAAGATATCCTATATTACAATTGAAAACATGTGCCCAAAAGCACGCACAGGAACAAAAGGCACCAGCTACTACGTCACTGACACGCTGCAACACGCTGCAACACACACTGCAACAACACACTAACACGACACAGCCTTACCCTCCGCGTCGATCCACGGCTATCTCCTCATGTCGCGCCGCACGGCCACACTCGACACCAGCCGCGTAAAAATTGTCATCGCACTGCCACTAAAGCCGGCTCCCGTCCACACTCGCAAACAATATCAATATCAATAATAAACACAAACACGCCACAAGCACCGACACCCCCGCCTAATTTGTTGCCACGTCTATGAAAACAAGCCCAGAAAAAATGCCATTCAACACGCTACTTACAACTCGCTTACAATTCGCGGACCTGGCAACACTGCATCCTGTTTTCCCATTGGCTACGGTTGCTTACAACACGCATTTGCACTGCATCTTGGGAGCAACACAGCTTAATGTAGGGGTCACCGATTGCTGTGCTACATCCCCCTCATGTTCTCACGTTTACTGCCACCTGCTGGACGCAAAGCCAACCTCAGACTGCCGAGGGCTGCGGGGGCGATTTAGAGGGTGAACACACAGCACAGAAACGGATGTTGTGGGCGTCCATCTTATGCTAAATAAATAGCGTCAATGCTAGCGAGCTAAACCATAGCCATCCTTGCTCTAGAAAGCGCTAATGTTTCCATCTAGACCACCGGATAATCAGCAAAGACCTCTGAACATCGCGCGTTGTATCCAAACCATGGAGAGCTCAGTAGATTAGGAGTTATTCAGCTTTTAGTCAGCCTGTATAATGGGAGGTCGGCGGCAGGGCGGTTGCGCAATCCGGTCTAGGATCGCTAAAGAAGGAAAGGCCGAGCCAAACTAATAATGAAAAATTATAAATCAGCGATCCGGTTTGATATCAATAATAAAGCTTATCTGACGGATCAATCCGCCAGGAGCGGAAGGTAATTACATTCCTTATGGCAGTAAGTCTGCACGCACACGCGCGCACGCGCTGCAACACAAAACAGCTGCATACAACGCGTGTCACTGTGGACTTCTGTACCTGTGGACTTCTGTCTCGCAACGCGGGGCAACGCAACTCTGGGATGAGCGGGCCGAAGGCCCGCGAAATTCTAGTGAAATACAAGTCGCTCAGATCATTGCTTTCTTGCTCCACTTTTTTGTACCTTTATATATATATATATATATATATATATATATACATACACATACACTTTTTTCTTTTCAACTGTCTGCTTTTTTAATGGAGCCCCCATTCGGTCCTCTAGTCTAGAAGTCGATGGCTAAAACTTGGCTACTGCGTGGCACCAAATGCCGATGTCTGGGGTTTAGGGGCCTTACGAGGATGATACGAAGGGGCATCGACGGCATGAGTTCGGGTGGGTTTCAGATCCCCAGAATGAGCCGAGTGTCGGCGGAGGGCAGCGGGGTCTGCGAGGCCGCGGGCGGCGGGTGCAAAGTGGCTAGCAGAACTGATTGCCGTACCCCGGGCTGCACCGGTGATGCAAAGCCATCGCAGCCTGTCTAATGAGCTCTGCATGGGCCCTGATCCATCACTTCTGACACCTGCCAGCCCCTCCCCTCATTACGCACGAGGCACACGGCTGCTAAGAGGAGCAGCCTGGAATGTCTCCAGGACAGACACACGATGACGTCCTCTCTGTGCCAGGAGACTGATGGGAAGATTATGAGAGTTTGGTTTGTATATGCAGCGGCAATTGCACCTATTGATTTGGAACTGGTGGTGGCTTCAGTTTCTCCATCTAACAACGTCCACTCTTGCTCTCTTTCTCTCGTGTAGTCTGTCTCTAGGCTCTCTCTTTGTCATACTCTTATAATCGTAATTGCTCCGTGTCTCTCCTCTCGCCCTCTCTCGCGTTCTCTCTCATGGACTGTGTTTTCATTTGTGTTGCACTTGCACCACTCTGTCACACCTCCACCTTTCCATCTGTCTACCCCCTCCCCTCTCTCTCTCTCCTCCCTCCCCCTTTCTTTCTTTCATACTTTCTTTCTTTCATTCGACACGCCAGGATGACATATTCTAAAGGCACATTTAGCCTGCAATTCCACTGTGCTGTGATGTCACTGGTATGTTGCCGTATCTCAGCAACTGGATGCCGCCCCGCCCCTGCGTCTTCCGGATGTGACGGAAATATGCGACACATCCTGATTGCAACATTCCGTTTTGTATTTCATTTTTGCAAAGTATACAGGTTCTTTGCAAATCCTACTTGGCCTCTTTTGTTTTATGTCATGCCTCTGTGACGGGCATTCAAAGCCTTCTTCCGACCCCCAAATTCCCCAGCCAACCAACCTCCCCCATCCCAAACATTCCTTAGATAACTCAGCCCTCAAGCCACGGCCAATCGACAGTCCTCCTGGGGGCTGAGGTATCAAAGACAGTCCATCTGCATATCACACAGATTACAAGGGAGCAAGCCAAAACACGGTATAAGCCTGTTGGTTAGCTCCCCAGTGAATGGGCAGCCATAACCACGAGCGGCAGCAACATGTGCTGTGGTCAGCCGATAGGTTGAAACCACAATGCCAGAAGTATCCTCCAATCTCGTGAGAGTATGCGAGCGGATATTTGAAGTGTAACCACAATGCCACCACTTTGTGGTCACAATAAGATGGGGCAGTGGATTTAGAAAGGTTTTATCTGGAAGGCATGACTAATGACCTTTAGACAATAGAGGCCTTCCAACTAAATGTAGCAGGTGCTTTGAAGAGCTTTAGGGATATCTAAAGCCAGGCCTGCTATTGCTAGTGTAAGACACCACTCACAATGTTTGTACCTGGATGTCCTTTCCCTACTACGTTAAGAATTAACAATTTAGGCATTTAGCAGATCTTCCCAGAGTGACTCACAAGTGCAAATTCAGAGGAGGGTTAGTCAACAAACGTGAGGCTAAAAATAATCACATAAGTGCAAAGCGAACAATGTACTGTAGTGCTTCAAAGAAACGGGATACCAGCTAAACATGAAACCAAGCTTCTGTCTAAAGAAAGAACATGATATCTACATAACATTCTCAACTTGAATGTTATTTAGATGTCAATGAGAAGGGAGAGCATTGTAGTACAGCATTGTAGTACATTGTAGTACTTCGGCAATTTTCTGAGATTTGTTGTGTACCTGTAGACCGAAGAATAGGAAGGAACCAAGAGCCATGTGTTGACCCCGGTCAACTGTATATAAGGCTATAGGGTTTGAAATTACCACCACAAATGGTTTGATAATGTCATGAAAGCCAAGTTTAATTGAATATTCCTGCTTTGAAGACTGCTATTTTCCATGACATTTATTTATCTATACCAAAGGGAGATTACCATGATTGAACCAGTGTTTCGCCATTCTTCCCATTCATATCCTCTGTTTTGCTTCTCTAGAATGCGAATAGGCTGAAAGCGGGAAGCAGAGAAGACCCAGGGAGGGAGAAGCCAGCAGGTATCATGCTGGTGTATCCTACTAGCCCACCAGGCTGAGCTGTGATCATTCTGAACTCCTCTTCTCCTTTGTTTCTCAATACATCAACTGCCCGGTCCCTCCATACCCACAGGAGGTCTTCTACCCCCCCCCCCCCCCCCCCCCCCTGTCCTCTATGCATTCTCTCCTCGGGTCAAAAGGGCAGGGACCATGGGTTTTTCCCCTCTCTGTTGTTTAAAAAAAGCCTAAAGGAAAGAAGCTATTCACACTGTGCGCCTCTTTTCTCAGCTCTGCCTCTCTCAGCATACAATTTAGGGGACCATGTACTCAAGGATGACTTCTTAAACTTAATATACGCAGTCAAATCTCATTTAAAAGGGCTGTAAGTGATGTGTTTTTTGTGGACAAATAAATAAATAAAAGGTTTTGTTGAAAAGTAAAAGCTATTTTTTGTATAGAGCTTGAGAGACCCCTGTTACTGAACCAACACTATATATATGGCAATGATTGCTATGAAAATATAGAGTGATTTAGCACATTTTTACAAACACATAACTTACACCCCTTTAACTGGGGTCCAAATAGATTTGTAAAGGTCCATTTGGACCCCAAAGTTAAGGGTCAATTTGGGTTCTTTTGAGTTACAAATGGATACATTGAGGATTTACTGTGTAGCAGCAAGACCAAACAAAACAAAACAAAACAAAACAAAACACTTTCAATGAAAATGAACTGGGGTGGAGATCAGATCTTCAAAAAAACGAAATGTTAAAATCAAAGCGAAGAGCCTAGTCTTGATCTCTTTCTGACTGTTGCCCTTAATCCCTTCTTTCTCTTGTCTTGCAAAAAGCATCCTCCTATTGTTCTCATCAGCGCCCCGGCCATTGATGCCTGATGGGCAGAGGGTGGAAAGTTGCTTTAAAGTCCATTCTATTTTTACTGCGGTTCATAGCACAGAAAAACAAAAACAAGCCATAAAACCGTCACAGGCTCCAATTAGCACATCAGAAATCACATTTAACCTGCAGGGACTGGGACAACACAGGGACAACTCACAAAGCCAGGGGCTGGGCCCCAATCACAGAAACAAAACAGCAGCTGATACTGATAACTGACCAATCTGGCCAACTTGAATGAACTCACACAAATCTCTTAATTACCTTTAACTGACCTGTCACCAAAGAAGCTCAAATGTAAAGCCAACATTACTAATCTGAATGCTATAAAACCAGGAGCTTCTACTGCAGTCAAAGCCACGTAAATGCAATGTTGAGATTTCTTTTTTTTTTCTTTTTTCTTATTTGAACTGAAAGTTAACATGGTACTTTTTGCCTCAACAGATCTGCAAGGCTATTGGGCTGAGGCTCATTATTTAAAAAGAAATACACAGATGTCAATGTAGCAGGGAAATAAAGATTATTTGCTAGATTCCTAACAACGTTTCTCCTCAACACCAGCAAGTCAGGTCTTCAGGTATTTATTTATTTTGCAAAGCAATGCCTTGAGGAGCTACTCTCAGTGGTTCCTTAACCAGACCATAGATTACCTTCTTAATCAGTATAATTACTGCAAGATAAACTATCAGGTGAGATAACTGCATGGCTTTCCTGAAGGAGGAAAAAAATGTTCCCCCCTAAACCCCCAGGCATGGCTCTTTGCCTTGGAGAAAGGGTCACTCATAAGTCAAACCTTTGATATGGGAGGAGGCAGCAGGTTCTCAATGTGAGGTCCATGGGGACCCCCAGGGGTCCTTAGGGTGGTTCCAGGGGGTCTCCAGCTAAAATGATTGATAGTTAGGAACCAAATGGACCCTTACGGGTCTGTAACTCATGTACAAATTAAACCAAATAGAACCTTATGGGTCAATTTGGTTCCATTTGTACACTCATAGTTAAATGTAACAATATTAGATTGTTGGCCTGGAGATTAAAAAGCCATGGCATGGCTCTTTGCTGTGGCGAGGGGTTCACTCATAAGTCAGACCTTTGATATGGAAGGAGGGAGAACACTGAACACAGGAGGCACTACAGGGTTTGGTTCTCTTTCACTCTTACCGAGTTCACTGCTGTTGTCTCCACTCTGGGAGACGTGTCCCCCGCTGGATGGTCCCGGGGTGCCCACGGAGGGCGTGGAGTGAGTGTCATCCATATCCCGCCAGGAAGCAGGGTTCTGTGGGAGAGAGGGAGAGAGAGGGAGAGGTCAGAGGTGAGGGGTCAGGGAGAGGTCCACACACCAGGAGATACCAGATACAGGAAATAAGAGTGGGAGAGAAGGTGAGAGGAAGAGAGAGGGTGGCAGAGGAAAGAGAAGAGAAGAGAAGAGAAGAGAAGAGAAGAGAAGAGAAGAGAAGAGAAGAGAAGAGAAGAGAAGAGAAGAGAAGAGAAGAGAAGAGAAGAAATGAGCAACAGTCAATAATAGATGTTAGATCAGTTGTTAGATACAGTTTCCATAAAGCCACGTATAAATCAGGATGAACATAGTAACGTCATATGAGAGGGATATCAAATAAGAATAATTAATCAAATAAAGAAAAAGCTGCATTACCATTTTCTCTGAGGATGAGCTTTAAACCAATAATACAGTTTAGAGTTGCTTGATAAGCCAAAGTTCAGTTCTGATTTAGAATCGGTGTGAACCCTCCGGTGTCCTGTCTGTTTCTGTGACCAAGGACTGCGTACATCCCTCCCTATATATCGGTACCACCACAGGCCAGGACACTCAAACGGCCATAAGCCCCTAGCCAAACAAGCATTTCGCCCTCTTCAAGCTCTCCTGCGTCAGCTGTTTGCCGTATGGTCATCAAATGAAGAGCTTGGCAAATGACAGGAATAAGCACAGTGGACAATGGCACAGTGTGAATGGAGGCCTCTCGACCACAGTCCCTCCTTTTCTTCAGCCGGGCGCACAGTAATTACAACTTCTCTGTGTGCACAGCGCACGGCTATTCAAGGAGGTGCCATGTGTTTCCGCGTTTATCAAGCTAATGAAGGTCTTATTACCCAACGCCCCATCTGTTAGAATCCAATTACCTGGAATGTACGTGTATCGTCGACACTGTATACTGTATTTGTGTGGGTCTAGATGGGAAATTGTGTTTGGGGAGGTGAAGAAATTGAGAAAATGACTTAGGTTAGTAACATAATATAGGCATTTAGCTGATGCTCAAGTGTCTTAGTGACTTTATATGGAAGTGGAATAAGCTTTAATTTGTGGATCACCTAAATTACATGCAGGCGCTCCTGCAGCAGACCACCAAGGAACGATGGCTATTCAAATGTGCACAACACGTATTTCCAATAACAAAGCAAATAGCCTAAATAAAAGGGAATGCCTTGGGTCCCATCAAATCAAAGCGGCTCTTATTACTCTAAGCTCTGGGGTATGTTATAATGGCACAGCAAGAGGACCATTACCTCAGCTAGGTTGCTAGATTCACTATTAACAATTTAGAGTTCCAATTACTGTACCATACAACAGGGGATGACCATAAAGTCTCATTTATATTCCACAGAACAACGGTGACAGTGTCCATTGCCTAAAACATCAGTTATTTTCGGCTAGACTTTGTTATGGAGTGAAAAGGCACATTATGAGACAATACTATAGTGTGTTGCTACAGGTACATTTATAAATTTAGCTGACAGTTTGTAGATATGGTGCAAACGAGGACTGAGTCTTGCTCAAGGAAACTTTAGTCGATATGTGACTGCTGATGGACATAAGTTGTGGCCATCGAATCTCTGACTTAGAGAATGGTCAACCAACTACTAAACTAGACCAATGCTGTGATAATATCCAATACCATGAATGAGGGCATAATATATCCTCCTCGTTCATTAAAAAAGAGCCAAACAAGAAAATACTCTCAACATATATGGGATGTTTGCTTAATTGAGAGGTCGGCATAGAAATTGAATTGCTATAGGAAACACTCAAACAAGAGTACTCTACGTACCCATCACCTGTCCTATAGTACACTGGTTGTCATGGTTCAGGGAGTAGGGACCCCAGGGGTCCTTGAGGGGTTCCAACTTCCAACTAAATGATTGATTGTTAGGAACCAAATGGACCAATAGAGGCCTGAAACTGTGGAACCAAATAAACCTGTATGTTCCATTCGGTTTCGAAGACTGGCATCCCAAAGATAAAAATCACACCTGTGTGAAGTGAGGGGCGCTATATATACATCTTTTATGACGTAATTATCAGACAAAATAAACATGGACAAAACAAACATTAAACTCTATGTCAATGGCGTTTGTTTAAGGATAAACAAACATTAAACCTGTGGGGCTAGCGCCCCTCAAAAATAGTATCAAATGGGGGGTCCATCCATGGCCTATAAGGGGTCCTTGAAATGAAAAGGGTTGAGAATCACTGAGCTATTCATCCGAATCCTAGCACATGCAGCCAGCCGCTAACATTCATGTCTTTGTGTACCCAGTGCATTGCATCCACAGCAGGTATAGGAGGAAAGCATCACAGGAGGACCAGCACAATGGAGGCTTATTTTTAACTTGTGTCGAAATCTACCCATGAGATCCACAATGAGTTAAACTAAAGCCTGATTCATACAGCCATACACGTTATGAGTTTGTTGGTCTGATATTTTCGGCATGTGACACCGCCGTGCAGCATAGCATAAATTAGGCTTAACACTCATTTCACTTGTGCAGGCCATTGTCCGGTCACTTAAACTGGCTTTAATTAGGCTCACACATAAGCCATACCAAATGTGTAATTGGGACATTTTGAAATTTTAGATTATCAGTCAATTGATAATTAAGAAACATGTGGTTCTAGGTTTTCTAAAATAAAGGTCATTGTGTCTTTTTTTCCTCACAGCTTATTTGGGAACAAATGTCTTCAATTAACAACAACAACAGCAACAACAGCCCCACCACTCCATGAGTTCAGGCTTGCCAAATGGACAGCAGCTCACTGTATTCATATTTACATAACCTCCCTCACACTTCTGCACTGCAACAAGGAATCAGCATCTCAATTTGCTACTTTGTTAATGAGTGGAGGTGCAGAAAAAGGAAGAGCGTAATGTAAAAGACACAGCAGGGGGTAAGGAGAAAACAAAGACTCCCTCCTTACAAGCAATACTAATCCTATTGGCTTAACAGTTGAGTCAAACACAACAGTGACAGCTGCAGCTGCACTTTAAGGCACACTGAAATTAATCATCCTCATCTAGGGCTTAATTTTGTACCCTAGGCTTGCAGAAAATAGTCGCTCCGCAAGCCTCAGATCAGCTATTTTTGGCATGAGATGCCGTCATACATGCAGCAAAGTATAAAATCAGGCCAAACACATGACACTGACAGCTGCACTTCACACTAACATCTTCTTTTTTATCATCGTCATCATCACCTTCATAATCATTTTGTCCCCAAATTCATCCTCAACATAACCTCCTATATCATCATCATCATCATCGTCCTCAAGATCATCTTCATCACTCACTAGTCTACCACCACCACCAAGTCATGTTCATTGTCATCACATTCACACTTGAAAACATTACAATGCATATCAACAATGGAGAATGCCACACTCTTTAAATATATTCTGTGTATTTTTTCCATATAAAATATATCTGAGGTGCCCATCTTTTGATTGTTCTTAATCTTAAACAAAGAGCCAACATATAGCGCCTAATGAAGGGTCTCATATGGTGGTCCACGCAGGCTCTCAGCAAGACACACCAGCCATCAAACAGCAAACACAATTAGCCTGAGGCTACACCAACACGTCACCATAAATCAATGATGGACTTTCACCAAACTTTCAACAGACTTTTGCAAACCTACTATAACGTCTATCATATGTTGCAAAAAGAACAAACTTAGACTAATTAATTATTATTTAGTTGTGTACGAGTGCGCACTGCCCACAATAAAATAACATTAAATATGTAAATGATATGCACGTGCGGCCACCACCCACGAGGCCTATTTCCAGGGCAGAATTTGCAATTGTCATGCTACAGTTAGGACGTTTGATGCTCGCTCCCCAACACAAGCCTCTATAGTTTTGAAAGGGGATTGTGTGTAAAAAGTAAAGGCTATGGATCTGGAGGGTAGAATAGCAATAGGCTACAGATGTGTGGGATACATAATAAAAACCTATGACAAGATTTACGAGACAGACCCTTGTGGAAAGCAGGTGCACTAATTAGACGTCACGTGCATTGAGGAGACCTGTTTTCCAAATTACTTTTGTGTAGTGTAGTAATAGGCCTACTACAAGTCTATCTGATAAGCATTTCCCACAATTTATTTTCCTATTTAAAAAATTAGGCCTAAATAAAATCGTATTGTCTAACCAAGATATAGGCCTACACGGACCTAAATAAAAAAGTATAGGCTAATACAATTTTGACTAACTGCGGACAGACTCATCATAGACATATGCCATAAATTGCATGGGATGATTGGCTCAATTCGGTTTACTTGACAAATTCCACCGGCAGAAAGATTAGGCTATATAGGCTACTCACGTGTTCTGCGATGTTTGTGGAAGACCCGGAGAGGTCGTCGAAGTCTGATTTGCACCCGTCCCTGTCGTCTATAACCAGATCGATGGGCATCTTGCCTTTCAGACAACTGATATATCGATGGCAGAAGTTGTCGCAGAGCTCGTGCACCTGAGAAATATTCAAGTAAAGCTGTGATTCAGGCCCTAATATTGAGCACCGACCATGAACAAGTTAAGTAGGCCTATATAAATGTAAGTTTATAAATCTATTAAAGTTTATAGCCAGCAGCAATAAATGTCAAGCAATGATTGGTTGGAGATTTACAAAGTGCCATCAATAAAACATAGGAATAATTAACTGGCTAATAGGCCTCTATACGGTTTTATTTTTTTAAAATCATATTTACCTTTTCTAATTCCAATAGATGAAATCGTAGGACTTGAATAGCTTGAATCATCTAAAAAAGAGAGGAGATAAGATGTCAGTTGGAAATGATTGGAATGTGATTTAGCATGATATAGATAATTATATTTTTCTTATTGAAATGCGGACATGGTTCTCAGAATTGAAGCCTGCTTTTGGGCCTATATGCCCGGGGCAAAGTGTGCATGTCGCATCCCGCCGCAGAGATGCCAAAACGGCCTTTGACATTTTAAGTTCCCCTCTATCTCTCAAGTGGGGCTTTAGGCTATTATGCAAAATCACACAAAATGGGCCTATATATAAAATAAATAAATAATAACGCTTACCAAGTTATCCAATTCTGGATTTGATGAAAATAAAGGTTTTTCTGCGCGAATCTAAAAGAGAGAGAGAGAAGCACAATATAAATGTGTCCGAGCCTCATCCATATATGACAATTTCATATTGCAGCTTATAGATATATAAAAGAGTAGTGCACAAACATAAAGCTTTTAATGAGGCTAATTTTAATTTCCACTTGTCAAAAAGAGCAAGCGACTCCGTCGTAGCATATGGGCTATAGGCCGGCTACTAATGAGGAGGCTATATATATTAATAGGCTTTAAAGTCATAGGCCAACCTGTTTCGCAAAAACGGCTATGTCTTCGTTGAATGAGTCTGATGAACACACGTCACCCCCCGCGACACCAGGCTCTCTGGGCGTGCACGTTGCCAGCTCGCACTTCTCAAACACGAGGGCGAGCAGAGGGAATAATGGATGGCTGGAAACACAGGTGATACGGCCATTGTTATTTGCCTATACACATTAACTATCAGATAACATTTTCAAAATAAGCCCATTATTTAAACAAAGGGAAGTTTGGTATTAATTCGCCCTAATTGTGGTTGAAATTGAGTAGAAATGTAGAATTAACGACACTGCTCCAACTCAATTTGACATTTATAAACGTCCATAAAACCAGACGAATTAAAATCCTCAGTGTTCAATTGAATACAATTATTTTTAAACACATCCTTTTGAACAGGAAAAAGTTACTGGGTTTATGTCGAGAGAAATACGCACACACACACACACACACACACACACACACACACACACACACACACACACACACACACACACACCCGTAGATCTGGTCCTTGTCTCGCTTGAGGGCGTCGTTCACCGCGCTGCCCATGCTGCTGGGCATGATGCTGTGCGGGGCGTGGGCACCGTAGTGCTGCGGCGGAGGCCCGTGGCTCAGGTGGTGGACCTGGGGCCGCGGCGCGTGCGGGTCTCCGTACATGGAACCAACACCGTCCATCACACCACCGTAGTGGGCAAGCTCGTCATACTGGAGTGAAAACATTCAACAACTCAGGTGACTTTGTATAAGTGCAAAGAGAATTAGCCATATATATATATATATATATATATATATATGAATGTTCTGCAACGTTAGCATATAGTAATGCTGTCTCGTCGATTAGAAATACTGTAGACATTTTAAACAAAAAATGGACAAACTCCACACATACCCTTTGCGCCATCCCCGTGCGCAACGTCCAGCAACAACACTCTATATGGGAGATGTGTTCAGTTCAGCAGCGACGTGTCGCCCCCAAAAAATACTTTTACATCCACCGGAGAAAGAAGCAGCCGTAAAATCCTACAGTCCAATTGGCATTAAATCAACCAGCAGGCGACCTACGACAAGTCACCAGCAGCATGAGAGAGAGAGACACCCCAATTGAGTTGTGTTCCAGTAATAAAGCGCGTTGACAACTTGCGTGCGGTTAATTGTACTCTTTGCAGCGAGAAGACCTTGTCACAGTAATAACTTTGTTGATATTAGTTCCGGGGGTGGAGTAAGTTGCCGTCCTGTCTGTCCTGTCTTGTCCTGTCCTGTCCTGTCTTGTCCTGCGGTGATAAATCGATTAGTTAAAAACCGTCGTTCTCGTGTCCATGGCCCTCCTCGCGCGCTCCGACCCGGCGAATGATGATCAGGTTGAGTGTGAGCGCGCGGTTATACGACTGGTCCTCCTTCCTCGCTGTGTGTGATCAGCGATAGGTGCTGATGAGCCAACCCCCCTCCTCCCCTCCCCTCCCCTCTCGCCTGTACATCCCATAGCCCGGAGAGTCCCACGGTGGTCGCGCTGTGATTGGCTGTTTTAGATGGAGTTTTTTTTAATTAAAGTGGCGCGTTGAAGCTAATTAGCAAGTTAATCACACACACACACACACACACACACACACACACACACACACACACACACACACACACACACACACACACACACACACACACACACACACACACACACACACACACACACACACACACACACACACACACAGGCTATATAGGCCTATATATTCTGATGTGCAGACAACATTTTACCCTGAAGGGAGCATACATCTCTTTTCAAAGTGAACCCTTCATTTATGTACTTGTATTTGTTTTTATGATTGTGTGTAGGAATGGCTATTGTTTTTGTCTATACGATCACACAATAAAACAAATTTCAAGTCATATTTAATTGGTCATCATCATAACCTACATAGCCCAAACTACATGTTGTGTCCTTTACAGTATATAACTCTATGGTTGTGTCCTTAACATTCATAAATATGGATTCGTCAACGTCATTATTGTCAAATTCTGGGCTATCAGTTTGCTAAACTGTCAACGAATGCCTGCACCGACTAACCAATCAAAGTGCTACCATTCCCCCCGGTTATGGGATCATCAGGCAAAACGGCTGCTTTTAATTGGATGAGGCGCATGGTGACATAGATATCTATGCATGGTGACGCAGAGGGACTGTCAGAGCTTATATTATTAGGCTATTACTGCACCAATGTGTATTACGGTAACTACTACAACAATAATACAAAAAGCTAAGTATCCTAGTGACATTAAGACATTTTCTTTCTTTATTTTTGCAGCGAATGACACACCCCTTTTTATATAGGCCCATTTGACTTATTTTGATATGGGCTACATTGTATATGCTAACAAACTTGACTGCACAAGTTGTTGTTGTAGAGTTATTCACGATTAACACGAACTGTGTCTGTGTGACTATGTTGGCTATAATAGAAATCAATGTTTGAACTGTCCTCTTTGTTGACAGAAACCACGTTTAGCCGCAGTGGAATCATATGCACCGGCGAGCAAGAGCAAACTTCGTACAACAGGCAACAGCATAATTTCAAGTAGGCCTATTGTATGGTCCAGTGGGTGAGCGCCTATATATGCAGACGAGCTGATGGAATATTATATAGCCAAGGGCGTGCGTGTGATTGCATAGCCTATTAGACCTACGTTTGGAATGTTTGTCAGCTGGACGGCGCAACCTTATTCCCAGCCTTGGACGCTAATAAAGTTCCCTTAATTCTAGCCCGCGACATCTTGTCCAACGAATTCTGCGCCCTATTGGAAAATTAAAATCCATGTAAAAGATATAATGCAGATTATTATAAATGTATAAGTATAGTTTAAAATCGTTTCAACAACAACAGCAAATATACTGAAGGCTATATTTAAATGTAATTTGTTTGCCTGAAAATGTGTGAAATATATTATCAGCCTGCCTAAACAAGAGACGTTTTTAATAGCCCAATGTTCTCTGATTCTGGCATATGAACAAATTGTAGGACTAATGGCAAATAGGCCTGCTGCCTATTGCACTTTTAGACTTCGTGACTTAATTGTGCTGAAATCAAAATGATAACATCAACAGTCAAATAAAAACGACTATTTCATATAACTGGCTTCTTCATAAGTGCATGAATTCACAAAAAAGTGAAAATCGTCGGGAAATAATATAGTCTTTATAGGTTTTTGGCTATAGTCTTGGCACCGTCACGGGTGGTGGTCAATTCAGAACAACCACTGCTTGATATTGGCAACACAGTCAAACATTGGTGTTGTAGGCCTACTAAGCCTATACAATGTAACAATACCCCCACCCCACTCCCAGGATATAGAAATTAAACCCCTTTCACTCAAACTATTCCAATATCGGCTGTTGCTCCTTTTCAAATAACGATTTAAATAAAAAATATGCCTACGTATACATTCCTGGAAGAACTCCAAACGCTTGGAATCACATTGCTATGATTCTATGAATAACGCCACAGCATGATTTGGCAAAGCCATTAGCCTTCTGTTGGCGATGCCAACTACTTGGCATATTGCCTCAGTTCAATAGTTGAGTAAGTCACCGTAGTCACGCCTTGATAATAGAGAAGAACGCCTCTACATTGTGAACTTGACGTTTGAAAGGCATGTGTGAATTTTGTGTTGCCATTGCCAAGTTGGTGTGGAGTCCTAGCATGCAGGACTGCCTTTCATTGCCACCTAGTGGCTTGCACAATTAAAAGCACACTTCCCAGAACATCAAAACATTCTAAACGTTTAGGCCTACTTCATAGGTTTCGTAGGTTTGAGTTTATAAAAACCCTGACGTTCCTATTTTGGTCATGTCATTACATGTCAAATAAAATGATAAACAATAGAAATAGAAAAAACAGCCGATCTACAAGCTCACATGCAACATAGAAGAGACTGCAGTGAGCCAACAGGGCTTAAAATGTAGCTAACATACAACAACACACACTAGAAAAAAAGTTCAGAAATAGCCAATTTGGTTTGTTTATACACCAGCCTGTGCCATTCAAGCAGCAGTTCCATTTCAGCGTTCTAATATTCAGAGTTCATCAACTTACTTCTTTCCCGCATACACAGCATTTTATGTTAATAAAAATTAAAATCATGGAACATGTTCTCAAGAAACAAGAAAATATGTTTTTTTCCTGCAGACAGAAAATAAATAAAATAAAAAGCTGCACACTTTCCTTTGATATGTACTACTCGTCAATTATTAAAGGCATATATTTGAATTATGAACTAACTATATGGAAACAGCCAAAAACATGCACCATGCCCTGAGGCAAAATTTCAACCATCGCATATTATTTCCGCGGACTCTCCTCTCCTCTCCTCACTCAGCTAGTCGCTTCTCCTCCTTTGTGTTTACTTCCCTTCATCCCTCCACCTCCCCCTCCCTCCCACCACCTCGGCCAACCAATGATCTGAATGTGGGCTGATTCAGGGTGTCAGCTTGGTCTTAAATGTAATAAATTACCATATACAGCCACGGCCGGTATAGGCATCATCATCATCGTTCCTTGTCCTCCAACGCATCACCAGAGAGAGAGAGAGAGAGAGAGAGAGGGAAGGCATCCTTGACCGACCGTCTCAAGCCTCCACCAACAACGCCACCCTCCCAAGCCCCCAACCCACACCATTCCTCATACCCCCCCCCCCCAACAAACACGCACATACAGATACATATATGCATGATCAAACATAGGCTACACACTTGCACATTCTTACACAGAAAGAAGCACACACACACACACACACACACACACACACGCGCGCGCGCATGCGCACACGCACACGCACACGCACACGCACACGCACACGCACACGCACACGCACACACACACACACACACACACACACACACACACACACACACACACACCTCCCCCAGTCATCCTCAGTGCTGGCCTGCTCTGGTCGCACTGTCACCCATCATCCAATGACCCAGTGACAATCATTAGTGCTGTCAGGACTGGCCAGGGAAGGAGGCCAGCAGAGACCAGCATGGCCCGTGCGCGTGCATGTGCGTGTGTGTGTGTGTGTGTGTGTGTGTGTGTGTTTGTCCGAAGCTGATCTCTTTTATATTATTTTAAATATTTAACTTACATTTTACAATAAAATTCAAAGTGGGGCTGAAACATTGTTCAAATGTACGTCATATATGTTATAGACCAGTGGTCGAGACCCTAAGGAGAGATTAGACGATTTGCCCGGGACCCAAACTAGTGAGAATAGCAGATCTATACAAGCACGCGACTATAAGTCTTAATTATTATACATTCTTTAATTTATGGAATGTCTTAGATTTGTTTGTTTGTTTTAAAATGTGTACAATTATTTTCCCTGTTAAAAAAAATGATTATTTATATATATACGGTATATATACTCTTTAGGAAAAGGAAATGGGATTTTTACTTGAGTCGTGACCCATACAAATTGTATGTTTGTGATACAGTGTCAGACGACTGACATCATCGATGGCCAATGTCACAGGCTGGCCACATTCAGCAAAATCTAATAGTCATGCAGTTCCCACGAGGACGCCAAGATGCACATGATTATATTTTTATTGTTACACCTTACAAGTATAACAGAAGTGCATGCATGTACCAGTATGCATTTATGCATGTCGGCATGGGGCGGCAGTGGCTCAGGGGTAAAGGGACTGGATGGGAGCCGCAAGGTTCCCAGTTTGAACCCGGGCTCCCCCAGAGTTATAGTGTCAATGTGTCCTTGAGCAAGACTCTGAACCCCTAATTGCTCACGATGTGCAGGTTGGTGCCTTGCATTGTTTCCTCCAGCATCGGTGTGTGAATGTGTGAATAATGCACGATCTCTTTAAAGAGCCTTGGATAACTGCAACATTGTGTGTATGTGTGTGTGTGCAGCAGCATGCTGGTGGAAGAGTGCAAGAGCTGGTGAGTGTGTTTGATGAATGGTAAACAATGTGCATGTGACAGGTCTCAGCACTGAGCAGAACAGTGGATGAGAGGAGAGCTGTTGTGTGTATCTAAACCGGTTTTATTCACCACCATAGAGTGCACAGAGAATAGCGTATAATTATATAGTGCCTCAAAGAACAGCAAGTTGAAAATAGCGAAAATGTAAAAGTAGGCTAATTCTGATTGTGACATACCGTGTCTCTCGATGGTCTTTGTCTGTTGCCCTGCACTGTTCCTGAGTGTTAAACTCTAGGCCCTTTTCTTAAGTTTGTTTCGAAGTGCAAACATGTGCACCACTGGCGAATTCCACTGTGTATACAGTAATAACCTGTGTTAATTTAACTCCAGGAATGTACAAATGGAAGTTATGGAACCAAATTGAATGGACCCATGAACACAAGATGTTACTGATTATTGACCTTGTTTATTGACTAGAGTTCAAGCTTACTCTGCTTATTCTGATCGCACACTTGTATAGTCACTCTGGATAAGTGCGTCTGAATAATTGTAAATTGCAAATTGCCCATTGTGTGACTCACAATGGCAGAGCAGGTACACTTCAGTTCAGTGTCTAGCTCAAGAACATGTTCGGCAGCCAGGATGCTGACAGACACTCTTTGGCAGACAGAGGTCAAACCTGTGACCTTTTTTGGCAACTGAGCAGTCAGTCTGACCCTTGAGGTCACCTGTCCATCTAGCGGTGGTGCTGTTGATGACATATCCTAATGATCATCAT
>NC_136798.1:27231216-27336216 GCF_951216825.1 Electrona antarctica
TATTGTAAAAGTGATTCATTTTGTTGTTGTTACTTATCTTATCTTGTACACAAGTACAATTATTTCAATATTGTAGCAGCATCGGGTATGTGTGTGATATCACCATCATACCCGGAAGTTATGCGGGGACACCTACTGAGTGGCAAAAAAACTACTTTCTGGCATTGACAGCCCACACATCTAAACAGAAAAGTCCTACTGATTGCATTAAACGACATTAAACAGCGTTAAAATCACTTTGCCACTTCATTTGCCACTCACTTTACGAAGTGGCCGGCGGGCCGGCCGGCTCTTTGGATTTCGCCCTTGCTGGACTTTATGACAATGACAATAACGAATAAATAATTAGGAATAGTAAATGAAGTGTGTGCATGGTTCCTACGACACATGAAGTTGTGTTCAACGCAGGTTCAGGAGTGGAGACCACCTACAGCTCAACCCGATCACTCCCATTCTCTATCTCCTTATAGCTGTTGCCAGACCTGTAGGGCAGACAGGTCATTTTCTGCTGTCTGCCGGCGTCTTTTCCGGGTTTTTAGACTGCTGGTGGATGGAAATGAAGCTCCACCCACGCGGCAGAATAGAGGTTATGCGCGTGAGTTGTGACATCATCGTACCTGGAAGGTATGCGGGAACGCCCACTGAGTGGCAAAAAACTACTTTCTGGCCTTGACAGCCCATTCATCCAAACAGAAAAGTTCTGTCTGATTGCATTAAACAATGTTAAACTCCCCAACATTGCAGCTGAACGAAAAGCTTGAATTATCCTCTTTCTATCTGCAAAGTTTTTGTTTCATGAAAATCCACCATAGAAACGTGCCCTGCATTTGATTATTTTTGAGTGGTGCAACCACTCCCTTACGGAGCTATGTGTGTGGGTGGATGGGCAGCTGGGTAGCTGGCTGGGTGTCTGGGTATGAGCACGAAAACAACATGGTTGTTTTTCACCACCTGTGCGCAACCTAATGCACACACAAACACACACGCACATATGAACTGTATATATGATGCTTTCGGGTGTCCCAGTACAGTACAGTGACAGTACAGTACAGTACAGTAGAGGGTACAGTAGAGGGACCGCCGCACGGTAACTCTGTCATTTCTCACGCGCTGTCAAAATTCCCCCCATCCTCCCCAACTAACCCCCTTCATCCTCAGCCTTGCCCCGCTAACACTTCTTTCTCTCTCCTTCTCCTAGGAGCCCCGAGGGGGGCAGCGTCCGAGCCGAGGCTCCCGAGCAGAGAACGGCGGTCGTCAGGCTCCCGAGACTACGCCCCCACCCTGAGTCTCGCCCTCCTCGGGCTCCTCATCAATACACCTACATCTCACTGCAATGCAAGTGCATTAAATACTCCTAAACTTGAGCAGTTGGTGTGGTCTCTTACTAGTGAACCACGTGTTTGTGCACACTGCTGTGCAGTATGCATATACAGTACATACTGTAGGGTTAGGCTATATACTTAGCCATATACTATTATATGTGTGTACTTGGCTTGCATTCATATGTGTGTGTATATGTTTGTTTGTACAGCGTTAATATGCAAAGTAGCATGTGCCAGTGTGCGTGCATGTCTGAATATTGAGGTAGGTCTGTGAGAGGTGTGTAACTACCTCTAAACACAGGAAGAAAGGCAATAGGCCTGCCAGTGTAACAACCCACAATGTGAAGTCAGAATCCTTAGCACTTTTTGTCGGGATCAAAGTCTGCCAGAGTGCTTAGCTAAACTCATATCAAGGAGGCTGTTTGCCCTGCCGTCCACGAACCACTATTAGTAACCACAACAGACCCGCCAAGTTTGCCCAGGGTGGTGTCACACAACAGCGAGCCCCAGCTGACAACCACAATGCCACTGTGTGAGTCACTCACACAAGCTAACCGGTCGCTGACCACACCTCACACTGTGGAGAGGCTGTTCTTTTGTAGGTCACCGCATAAAGTAACAAAAGAACACGGTTACCTTTATACAACATCCATGCACTAAAATAGCATATCGGGAACAGCAGAAACCATGGCCTGTGAGGCATAATAGCGAGAATAATCAGCAAGATTGCATTATAAGCAAAGACATAATGACACATTGACCCTGTTTCTTAAAATCACACCCGTGTGAAGTAAGTGGTGCAACTCTGTGTGGGCGTCCACGGGGGGTCCCCAAAACTTCCAGACCCACAGGAACACGGCCAGGTGCCGGGCTGGTTTGGCGAGCCGCCCCGCGTCCAAAACGGTTGAGAAATGAGTTACCGTGTGGGGGTCCCCGGGGTTGCCGAGGGGTCCCCGGAACATCCAGACCCCCAGGAATGGGCCCAGGGGGCCGGGCCGGTCCCGGCGAGCCGGCCCACGTCAGAAACGGTTGAGAAATGACAGAGTTACCGTGTGGGGGTCCCCAGGGGGTCCCTCTACTGTACTGTACTGTACTGTACTGTCACTGTACTATCACACCCGAAATCAGTGTGTGTGTGTGTGTGTGTGTGTGTGTGTGTGTGTGTGTGTGTGTGTGTGTGTGTGTGTGTGTGTGTGTGTGTTAGGCTGCACAACATAACAGTGACACTTGGTTGTGAAAACCAACCAAACTCTATTTTCGTGCTCGGACAGACCCAGCCAGCCAGCCACCCACGGACACACAAAGCTACTTAATGAACTTAAAAACGGACTTTTCATGCATATAACGTGTCAGAGCAACTGTATTTTGTCCCGGCCTAATTGGTTCTTCCAGACAACTAACTGCAGTCAATATAGAGATATTTCATTAGACATTTCTGTTAGGTCATTAGAACCTCATGCTCAATCCACACAATTATAATGAGCACCAATCTACCTTGTTGCTCATAGCACTGAACTCATATGTTGGAAGAGTGCACTCCAACACGGTACATAAAGAAAGGGATATTCATGAACTTGCCTTAGTAGGCTACTGATGATGTTGGCATCAGAAGGATATCCATGCAGTCATCTCAAACCGAAAATATATACTCAAAGTGGAATCCTTTGAGATATTCAATTTCTGGATTACACAGGTACATTGACCTCCCTCAACCAGGAAACCATATCAAACCCTCAATGTAATAACCAGCATTCACACCCAAAGCATCTGCTGCTCACCCAAAGGGGAATCCCAACCTGGGAGATATTAGGCTTCTGGGATACACTGCAACATCCACGCCCATTTGACCTCCCCACGCTGGGAAACGGAACCGGATGAACTCCTAAATGTAACAACCTGGATTCGAACACAATTTCTCCCCAAAAGTGAATCCCAAACTAGGAAATATTAGGATTTGGGGATGCAGCTGCTAGTGCTAAATTCACCAACACCTCCCTATGGCCCCTCCCTGCACACTCTGAAACCAAATCACCAACGCCTGGATTTGAACGCAGGTCTCTCCCGTGGGAACAAAAACATCCACCGCTCATTCCAAAGCATCCCCTCTTGGCCAAGGGACAGTGGCGTGCACAGACATTTAGAGAGGCAGGTGCTCAAGTTAAAAAAGGGCAACTTGTGCAGCGCGTGGAACCGGCCGGTTGCCTTAATCCATTTTGGGCGGGAACCCCTTTTGGTGTTAGCATTATGTTATGCTTTAGCTATTGAAAAATAGCAGATCTACAAGCTCATAGCGCGCCACCGAGTGGCGCGCTACGAGCTTGTAGGTCTGCTATTTTTGAAAAATCAAAAAAAAGAAAGAAAAAAAAAAGTTTTTTTTTTTCTTTTTTTTTCAAAAGGGCACATTGCCAAAAGGGCAGGGGGTGCTCTAGCACCCCCTAGTGTCTATCTGTGCACGCCACTGCCAAGGGAGATATTAGGCTTATGGTCTTCAAGCAGATCTACCCTGCTACACATGTTGGACTATACGTTACAGCTCATTAGAATTAAGAACATCTCCATCCTCCTATCACACAAAGTGTTAGTGTTAGACAAATATGTCTAAATTGGATATGTGTAAGATTATGTGTAGAATAAATCAACCGTGTTTGGCGAAATTATTTTTTTCAAGATGCAAGATTATCAGTTCTTTCCATCTTAACTCGACCCACATCATCATCACATCCTCACAGGTTTAAAAATGTGAGTGAAATTCTTTGTCGTATAAAGAGCTCCATCATTAGTGTAAACTAAAGCGAGATGGAGAGGTCAGATATCATGAGCATTGTGAAATACATGCAGTGCACAAGGACCAGTGCATGATATAATGTATGCATAAGGTGTGTGGTTAGAATGGAAGTGGGAGGAGGCAGTTAAATAGCAACATGATAAAAGATACAGTAGGTGCATGCTTTAAGGAAAATATAAATACAATTAGCCAGATAATTCAGTCCAAAACAGTAGTTAATTTAACCCGGAGGTCCATTCGGTTCCATTGGGTCCATTTGGTTCCATTTGTACACTGAGATACAGCACTGTTGATTGCATGCCTTCTTTAACTCGATACCGAGAAAAGCAAAATATAACTTGTGATCGTTTATATGCTGTGTATTATTGTTCCTGTTTCAGACAGTGGAAGCTACACAGTGAAGAGCGATAGCCAAAGTTTATTGCTCCATGCCTTTGGAGAGAGGCCATATTGGGAATGATTCATCATAGAGTGCCTTTATATCCTTCCTTGGCTATTACGAATGTTTTGCCCTCCAGTGCTGATCTCAAAAACACAAAACATTAACAAATAATAAAAGAAGCAAACAGCAAAAATACAAAGAGTCCATATCTTTCATATATATTTTGGGGCCATGCTCTGTAATGCCAGGAAGGGTATGGCTGGTCATTAACCATTCAAAGCACTGGAAAATGTGTGTGTGACTGTGTGTGTGTTCATGTGCATGTGCGTGTGCGTGTGCGTGTGCGTGTGTGTGTGTGTGTTTGGTTTTATTCCCCCGGGCACTGTGGACAGAAGCCGGCCAGCTCATTACAGCGGCTATAGGGAGGATTTTAATTGTTCACTCAGAACAAAGGCTTGGTCTCGGAGGCCGCTTCTGCACCACATTGTGTGTGTGTGTGTGTGTGTGTGTGTGTGTGTGTGTGTGTGTGTGTGTGTGTGTGTGTGTGTGCGCGTGCGCGTGTCTCTGTCTGTCTGTCTGTCTGTCTGTCTGTCTGTCTGTCTGTCTATCTGTCTGTCTGTCTGTCTGTCTGTCTGTCTGTGTGTGTGTGTGTGTGTGTGTGTGTGTGTGTGTGTGCGTCCGTGTGCGTGCATGCACCCCTGCATACTCATGTGCGTTTGTGCATGTTTGAGTGTGACTGTCTGATTTTGTCTGTTTTCTCTTGCTCAATCAATTGGCTGTGATATTGTTTCTTTGACTATGCATGCACCTCTTCGTACCACAGCACCTCAAAGGCCCTTAAAACAAGGCTCCAGACCTCCCAAAACAAACTGGTCAGGCTCCTACTTGGCCTCACCCCCCGAACCCACCTCACCCCTGCCCACTTTGACAGGCTGGAATGGCTTAGGGTCGACGACAGAGTACAGCATCTTGCAATGGTCTGGTCCACAAGATTCGATACACCACCAAGATACCCATGTACCTGTCTAAATACAGTACTTCCTTAATGTTAACGAAGTCCACACCCACAACACCAGAGGGAGTGCAACAAACCATGTACAACCCCGATTCGGCACAAACAAGGGACTAAATTATTTTTGATCCAATGCCACCAAAATGTGGAACGCCCTACCAACAGTCATTAAGACATGTGAATCCCTTGACTCCTTCAAAACCGCTCTCAAAGGGCACCTACGGACGGCTGCAATTCGAAACTGGCCCCCGTAAAATCTGAATCACAAAGAATGAATTAAGAAGATGAGAGCTGGTAAATTCATTCACCTTCATACACAACAATGGTTGAATGTACACATTTAACCTAACATTGCATTGGTTACATTTTTAGGTCTACACCCCCAGTTGCAAATGGATTAATTAGGCTAACATTGAGGATTTTTGCTGTTGGAGGAGAGTTTATTCCTGTGCGAAATATAATTCATCATGTACGATTAATGCTGAGTGTCCATATAACTTTATTAGACACATCTTCAAGTTATATGATTATATTGCTTCAGCACAGTGTATAGGATAGATAAGACCCTTGAAAAAAACATTTGATTTTGGACCGGTCAATCAATATTGTTGCAGGCGAGAGCAGTAAAAGTCATTGCCTCAAAGAGACTGCAGTTAAAAAACCATAATCGTTTCCCAGCCTCTGGCACCGTGCTGTGGGCATACATTTTATGCTATCAAAACATGGCTTCATTCTAAGCATCTTAAATGGGGAGTAGTTTTTGTGTGAATGTAAAGCTCCAGTGTTGGGTGTACACGCCCTCTGCTGGCTGAGCATAGTAAGTGCAGTTGATCTGCGCTTCCTTTGGTTCATAGCTAGACAGTGACATCCAGTGGACACATTACATTACTACCACACATAGGCTACTACTGTAGTAGTCTTACCCATATTCAACTCAATTCAAAGTGGCATCATGGGAAATATTATATAGCAAGTGTGAAATAGAACAATCAAAACGAATGAAGTATTTATTGACAGTTTGCAGAATTACAGTACATTTCAAGTACAACTCAGTACAAAAACCTCCTCACTCCTCACGCCCAGGTCTAAGTTCAGATCAATTTGTCAACCGAGGAGATAGTGGAGGAATAGAACAATCAGAACCATACAATTGTATGTCTGAGTTATATTAAAGAACTAAAATAAATAAAGGTCCTGCACCTACGAGACAGTAATTATTTACACTGTAACCAGACTGTAGGCATACCTATTGCAGACCATATATATATATATATATATATATATATATATATATATATATATATATATATATATAAACTTGATCAACCTTGATCAACCAAAATAATAATTCAATTGAGGCTTCTGGACATGATCCATATATGGAGCTGGCCTGTTCTGACATCAAAGCACTCCATATTTGGGCATGTCTGACAAAGAACTCCATAAGCTGACCTGTTCGGACATCACAGCACTTCATATTTGGGCATGCTTGACACATAACTCCATATATAGGGATAAAGGGACACAGAGACACATACAGAAATATCCATATATGGGCAGAAAAGGGACTCATTGAGTGAAACGGGCACTCTGCATTTCCGGTTGTACCATTCTTTCTCACCATTATAACAGATTATTTTGAAAACCTGTACCCCTGGTCTGGACTCCTTCTTGTGTTGTGTCACTGATTCCTTGGGTTTTTGAGTGGTGTAAACCACTCCTAAAACTGGCTTTGTTAGTTTACGTGTCTGTTCGTACCAAAAAATGTGCATGGTTGCTATGGTCACCCAGTTCACACGGGTGTGATTTCATTACGTCAGACATTACGTCAGACCACAGTTGATCAGTCTATATAAGACCTTACACCACTCAGTTCACACGGTGTGATTTTTCCTTAACAAGGTGATTCTACTCTGATACTTTTCATACTCTCTCATTTAAGGTATTGGGATTTTTCTATAAAGCTATAAACATATTCATGCTAAGGTTATCATTATACAATAAAGTTAAGGTTTAATATTTACAGATTGGTAATAAGTTATTGAGTGGTGTAAACCACTCCTACAACTGGCTTTTGTGTGCAGAAAAAAATGAGCATGGTTGCTATGTTCAAAATAATTTCTGACGTAATTAAATCACACCCGGGTGAACTGGATGACCGTAGCAACCGTGGTCATTTTCTCTGCGCAAAAACAGCCAGTTGTGAAATCACATCCAGGTGTGATACATACATTTATCAAAAATTATAGCTTTTTTTACTTAACATATTTTGTGTGATTTCATTACGTCAGACATTACGTCAGACCACAGCTGATCATGCTATATAAAACCTTACACCACTCAGTTCACACGGGTGTGATTTTATTGATATAAAGGCATTACTTGCCTGTACGATAAAAGGTGCATTTTCATACATCTGGTCTTCCCAAAGCTAAATTAATGGTTCAATTATACATTCTTCTATTCGAAAGTTATCTTAATGATGTATGGCTTTGAACGCCTATGATATTTAGTCTGAATAAAGTGATCTCATCTGAGTACTATATGGGTATTTCATATTTTGGTTTTAAAACCTGGTCCTTCCGTTCCATGGGCTATCAAGAAATTACAGTCCTTTTATTACAGTGGGTATTTCATATTTTGGCTTCGAAATCTACAGTCCTTTGATTATTTTTGAGTGGTGTAAACCACTCCTACAACTGGCTTTTGTGTGCAGAAAAAAATGAGCATGGTTGCTATGTTCAAAATAATTTCTGACGTAATTAAATCACACCCGGGTGAACTGGATGACCGTAGCAACCATGGTCATTTTCTCTGCACAAAAAAAGCCAGTTGTGAAATCACATCCAGGTGTCAGATCAGAGCTGATCAGGCTATATAATACCTTACCTTATATAATACCTCACATCGGACAACAACTCCAGCTGAATCAACTTCATGGTCACAAATCATCACATCAGAAGACGAGTCTACCTAGCCAAAGATCTTTAACGTCAGACATTACGTCAGACCACAGCTGATCATGCTATATAAAACCTTACACCACTCAGTTCACACGGGTGTGATTTTTAATATATATATATATCATACATTTATTTATCAGTGTGTGTAGTGGCATGCTCAAACAAAGTTTGCCACTCGGCTGGAAACATGTGTTTATAGAAACCTGTCAACCTGTCAATCATCATGACACACAGCAGGAAGGACTCGAGGGAGTGCGGTGCCCAATATGCCCATATATGGACATTCCAATATATATGAGCATATAGGCCTATTGATGACATCAGGGATTTCCATATATGGGCGGAAAAGGGACAATACAGACGGGTGCAACTGCCTTCTTCAGGGTATTTAGGGTCATTTTATGGTCTTTTGTGAGCACCCCAGACAGTTTTTAAGTTGCTTGATTCAGTATTTAGTTATTTGATAATCATTTTTATTACACGGCTTGGTTGAATGCTTGATTCTGATTGGTCAATCACTGAATTCATCAGTCTGTTATTTCTGGATAATGACCGGTCCGCTCTATAACAGACCGATGCCTAATCAAACCCCTGGAGCTGTGCTCCGCTGATTTACTGCTGTTTCCAACATGACAGAGCAAAACATTGCTCTCAAAAATGTTTTTGAAAACATTTGAGCGAGAAATAGACAAAGCAGTACCCGGAAATGGATTCTATTTGAACAACTCACTTCACTTTTCCGACTGTGCTGCAGCTGGGCAGACGCCGGCCAGCGCAACACTTGAATACGTTCATTACCAAGCAAGGAAATACGAGTCGTTTTGTTGTGTTTTGGGTCAATTTATTAATTTATGTATTAAGTATAGCCGTGTACTAAGCGGGCTAATGTATAGCTGAGTGGTCATTTTTGAGTGGTGTAAACCACTCCTACAACTGGCTTTTGTGTGCAGAAAAAAATTAGCATGGTTGCTATGTTCAAAATAATTTCTGACGTAATTAAATCACACCCGGGTGAACTGGATGACCGTAGCAACCATGGTCATTTTCTCTGCACAGAAAAAGCCAGTTGTGAAATCACATCCGGGTGTGATTTCATTACGTCAGATCAGAGCTGATCAGGCTACATAATACCTTACCTTATTTCATTACGTCAGACATTACGTCAGACCACAGCTGATCATGCTATATAAAACCTTACACCACTCAGTTCACACGGGTGTGATTTTTTATATATAAATCACCTTCAGGCTGATTAACCACCGGTGGTTAATCAGCCTGAAGGTGATTTATCTGGCATACATTATCGCTTACTTATCAGACATGCCTCATTCCTATACAAACCGAACTTCAAATTCTATGTTAATTATGATAGATTAATCAAAAACATCTGTCCTCGTTTCTGGTGATATTGTCCTTCTAATGCGTGAGGGGGCCGTGTTTTCTCAATTACTTTTTAGGTGGGAAAGCCCATAGTGCGGAGCCACCTATTGTTTTTGTACAGATTTTTCTTCTTCCGCCACACCAAGTTCATTCACAGTCAGTCCTGTGTCCCTACTCAGAACATCTGGAAATGTGAGAGGTAACCGTCGGTTACCGAGAGGTAACCGTCGGTTTTCGTGTGTGTACTGTTGTAATCCACGTAACTCGAGAACCGTTCGTCCCACCGACTTCAAATTCGACAAAAGGCCTCTGCCCGGGCTCTGTAGGCCCCTGCCCTGCAGTGTCCATATATGGAGCTGGGCTGTTCTGACGTCTGCATAGACTCCATATTTGGGCATGCCTGACAAAGAACTCCATATATGGGCATAAAAGGGACACAGATATAATATCTGGTTGGGGCATGCATTTCAACTTGCATCGTTCCAAGTAGTTGTAGTGGCTCCTCATGTCGAACTTTTGTGACTTTTGACCTCTGACCTTTAGATCTCCCACCATTTTGAATTATATGAAAAACTGTTAAATTGAATCTTCAACTCCCACTCCCCTCAGCTCTTCCACCATACTCTCTCTTTCTCTCTGATACTGTCTACAGTCCATAATGGCATGCTCCACCAACTCCTCCTGGCAGTGTTCACATAGGCCTGTAGGATGTTTGCCCATCACCTTCAATGTTTTATTTAACGCACTGTGTCCCAACTTTAGCCATGTTATTATTATTTCCTCTCTTCTACATCCATTACTGTTCTTTCTACTTCCACCCACTTTACTTTGACTATTGTAATAATGTCTTCCTTTTCCATCCCATCTTTGCTGCCATTCTTCCATCACCTTCTTCCATATCACTGATTTAGCCTCTTCTTTACTTATACAAATCTCCACCTCTATTTCCTCACTTAGCAGTGCTTCCTTGGCTAACACATCCACGGTTTCATTTCCCTCAATCCCCACATGCGCTGGTACCCACATGAATTGTATTTCCACAATTCCACTCCCCTTTGGATCAGGTTATAGTGCACGTGAAGCACTCGATACATTACTGGCACCGAGCTGCAGACGGGCTGGCTCTTGTAGCCTCATCAGCTGATTGCAGACCACACTCAGGTGGGGATGTTGGAACTGGAAGACAGGTTAGGTCTGCTGTGGGGTTCTCCGGAGCCCTCTGATGGCGCTGATGGGCACTGAACACCCACAGCACAGATATGTGGAGTCGATGGGGAGCGAGACATAACAATCATAACCCTAACCCCTCCCCCATTATCAACAACAGCTGTGGGCGAGGCTTAAGTTCAGGTGGGTGGTGCTAAGGTGAAAACCAGTCATACAATGGCAGCATTTAGAGAAGTATTTAAGCCAATGAAAAATGGCTTCTTCTTCTGCCAAATATTGCAGTTCTGGCTTACACACACACACACACACGCACGCATTCGCGTGCGCACACGCACGCCATGCGTTTTTGTTTTTGAGGGGCGCTATGCTTTCCGTCACAACTCATGTCACATTTTTTTTGCCATTGACAATGAAAGGAGAATTTACGTCATATGTGTGAACAAATCGGCTTTGAATGCCATTGACAATGAAAGGACAATTTACATCTTAAACACTTAAACTGTTTTAATGATGTATGATGAAAGAGCGCCCCTCACTTCACACAGGTGTGATTTTTTTACAACTTTATTTATATACACACGCACGCCAATGGTAATGAAAAGTTGATCGACTTGTCTGCGATATCCCAAACCCACACACCAAGTGATAAGAAGACCTCCGGTTTCTATAGCAACACCCCGAGTGTAGAACATTCACCTTGTTCGCATGCAGTGAAAATCTTGCTGTGCACATTCCAAGAGAGAGCACTGCCTCACAGCTGTGGGATACATTATGGGTCCTTATCAAGAAAGGACTTGCAAGGAAAAGTGTAAAAGTATCAAGATACTGCACTGCAGAAACACCCTGTTACAAGTAAAAGTCAGGTAATCAAAATTCACTGGAGGAAGTATTGGTTTCAAAATGTACTTAATGTACCAAAAGTAGAGAGTATGCATTATGCAGAATGTCCCATTTCACAAGTTGTCAAAATCTTTTCAAAATACCAGATCTAGATAGGCTATTTTCAAATGGCCAAAATGTATACAGAGCTGAAGTCCTTAATGTATGTTTTGTGATGGCCTGATAATCTCAATATATGAAGTAGAATCAGCTTTAATGTCACATCACAGGTGTACAAGGTAAAAAAGTGTGTGACATTTGTTTTCCTGCATAGTTCCCATTGTGTCGTTATTGTCTCCACCAGGCCGAAGGCTCAGTGGCCTTGTGGTTAGAGTGTCCGCCCTGAGACTGGGAGGTCGGGGTTCAATCCCCGGCCGGGTCATACCAAAGACTCTAAAAATGGGACCCAGTGCCTCCCTGCTTGACACTCAGCATCAAGGGTTGGATTGGGGGTAAGTCCCTGCGACATACTAGCGTCATGTCCAGGGGGTGTACTTGTACATCAAGCTGCCTCACGCTACAGAAACAGGAGATAGGCTCCTGCCCTATGGGCCTCATGGCTTGGCAAGGCTACTTTACTTAGGCCGAAGGCATGGGGAGAGAGTATGTTTTGCACTCCGTCCGTCCGTCCGTCCGTGTGTGTGTCCGTCCGTCCGTCCGTCCTTCCGTCTGTGAACAGCTAATCTCCGGCACCGTTAACCCAGTCGATGCCAAATTTTGCACACACACTCCCTGGATGCCAACGAGGAACCTCTGCCCCAATATTTCCAGAACGGCCTGTTATAGCGCCACCAGGAGGCCGCTTTGTGCAAAACAATTTTTTGGACAGTACACCTACAGATTTTGTCCAAACATCACGCAAATTGGTACACAGTCTCTCTAGAGCCATTCAACGAAACGGGTCTTTCAGATTTCTCAGACTCCATCCTGATTGGCTAAGATTGGCTTCCAAAGTTCGCAGGAGTGCTCAGTTTCAAACAAAATGCTGCAAATCATGAACACGTCGTTTGATTTCCGTGAAATTGTGCACGCACATTCCCACTAGGCCGAGGAAGAAATGCCACATGAACATTTTCAACTCAGCCTCATTGTCTCCACCAGGCCGAAGGCATGGGGAGAGAGTATGTTTTGCACTCCGTCCGTCCGTCCGTGTGTGTGTCCGTCCGTCCGTCCGTCCTTCCTTCCGTCTGTGAACAGCTAATCTCCCGCACCGTTAACCCAGTCGATGCCAAATTTTGCACACACACTCCCTGGATGCCAACGAGGAACCTCTGCCCCAATATTTCCAGAACGGCCTGTTATAGCGCCACCAGGAGGCCGCTTTGTGCAAAACTATTTTTTGGACAGTACACCTACAGATTTTGTCCAAACATCACGCAAATTGGTACACAGTCTCTCTAGAGCCATTCAACGAAACGCATCTTTCAGATTTCTCAGACTCCATCCTGATTGGCTAAGATTGGCTTCCAAAGTTCGCAGGAGTGCTCAGTTTCAAACAAAATGCTGCAAATCATGAACACATCGTTTGATTTCCGTGAAATTGTGCACGCACATTCCCACTAGGCCGAGGAAGAAATGCCACATGAACATTTTCAACTCAGCCTCATGGTGGCGCTATAACTGGCCAAAAAGTGTTTTTACCTCTAACTGCACAGATCTGTGGATAACTTTGTATGCCAACTCCCTAGACTAGAGGCCAAGGAAAAACCTTTGCCTGGAACTTTTCACATCTGCTCTTTATAGCGCCACCAGGAGGCCGACATATGTAAAACACATTTTCTAATATTACTCCTTCAGATTTTATCCAAATTTCACGCAAATCAGTACACATGCTCTCCATAGTCATGTGATCAAGACGGGTTTGTTTGATTTCTCATAATCCACCCTCATTGGCTACAATTGGCTTCTAAACCTTTCAGGAGTAGCCCGCTTTGTACCCGTTTTGTACAAATCGCCACAACTACTCAACGCAGCGTCCGATTGTGGTGAAACTGTGCATGCATATTCCCACTAGGCTTTGGAAGAAATGCCACTTGACAGTTTTCAAATCAGCCTCATGGTGGCGCTACAACAGGCCAAGCCGTCTCTCACACACACACACACACACACACACACACACACACACACACACACACACACACACACACACACACACACACACACACACACACACACACACACACACACACACACACACACACACACACACACACACACACACACACACACACACACGTTTATATTGCTCCTAAACATTTTGCCAAACATCACACACACACTCCTATCCTCCTGGTGGAGACCTGTGCCCAGAAGGGCACTTTTTCTAGTTTCACTGGGTTTTTCCCCCCTTTTTGATGATTTCCTGTTTTTGGCTATATAGAAGTGTATAGGCTATTTGTACGAAATGTTATGATGAATTGAACATGCAAGATTCTGAAACAATTGAATATGTTTGTTGTGAACTGAAAGCGTACCACTGTGTTTATTAGCAAACTGAAAAAGTACCAAAACAAGGCAGGGAGTGCAGGGGGTTATAACTGCCGTTATAAGAACTATTCGTGCCCGGGAGGGAATAAGGGAAATTGTCTTATACATCTTTGCAGTTGTTCATAATGGCTTGATTTTCTGGCGTACCAGATTGATTTCAGCCGTCACATATTAAATGTGACAAGTACAACGCTAAGACCGAAATTACACAAGGTTCAGCTGCTTACATTCATACCCGACGTGAGCATACGCTAAATTGTCTGTCTGTCTGTCTGTCTGTCTGTATATATATCCCTCCATGACTCCATCTCTCCATCTACCCAACAAATCACTTTCCATTGGGGTCCAACTTTGTAGTTGTTATATCATAGCCTACTGCAAACAGTGACTAATAAGACCCAGTTTATGTGTACAGTACAGTACAGTACAGTACAGTACAGTACAGTACAGTACAGTACAGTACAGTACAGTACAGTACAGTACAGTACAGTACAGTATTGCCAGGTGTTGTTATTTCCGAGGCTTTACCTTACCTCTATGCATTACTACTTCAATGACTTCCATAGCGTGGTTGGCATGATGAGAATTGGCCCAAAGGCGTTAAGTGTTATAGTGACCCACCTCTATAAACATTCAATTGAATTACAAACAATGACACAGATGACGATGATGAGGCACTTATAGTCTTATCAGAGCCGGATTTACCTTGCTGAGGGCCCCCGGGCTGGAGCAAATTTGAGGGCCCCCCTTGGGGCGCGTGGCGGTGCCGCGCGTCCTGGGCTAATTGGGCTATTTGGTTTTCATTTTGGGGTACCCAGGCCCCTAAAAAGAGAGGCAGGCAAGCAGGCAGGCAGGCAGGCAGAAGCTCTCAATGGTTTAACCATAATACAACTAAATACAATAACTATACACACATTTAAAAAAATAAAAAATAAAAATAATAAGTCCGGCTCTGAGTCTTATGTTATTGAATCCATCTCTCTCTCCATCCATTCATCCATATCTTTCTATCTAGAAAAATACGAGGTATGCCTATACCTTAGCATAATTAGAAAGACTGTTTTTGAGTGGTGTAAACCACTCGTACAACTGGCTTTGTTAGTGCAGAAAAAATGAGCATGGTTGCTATGTTCACCCTGTTCACCCGGGTGTGATTTCATTACGTCAGACATGATTTTTGAGTGGTGTAAACCACTCCTACAACTGGCTTTGTTAGTCTGTGCAGAATAAATGAGCATGGTTGCTATGTTCACCCTGTTCACCCGGGTGTGATTTCATTACGTCAGACATGATTTCATTACGTCAGACAGGCTATACCTTACACCACTCAGTTCACACGGGTGTGATTTTTATTCTATCTATCAATGTTAATATCGATCTACCTATCTATTGAATACTTTATTGATAGGTTCAATTCAATATGAGGATGTTTAATCAGTGCGTTTCCATTGGGGTTCAATCATCCAGAAGATAAATGGGGTCATCATCATATGTTCCCCAGGTTATATGTCCCCCAGGTTCATATAATAACAGCAGTGCGTTAAAGTGTGATCTAAAAGCACGCTAATATATTTAAATTGTTGTTTAAATAAATATAATAAAGGATAAATTAAATATAATATCGCCTGGTGCGATCGTCAACAGCGCTGCCTGTGTCTGCTTGCAGTAACAGCAGCACAGCCTGCCTGTCACTCAAGACGGCCGTGGCCACGCCTCCGCCCCCTTTTCAGGGAGAGGGAGGGACGGAGAAATGAAATGAAATGAAATCTATATTTACCCAGGGTATCTGGGCTAAGCTCAAGAACTTGTTCCCAGCCAGGCCCTGCTCATAGAACACATTTCATCGTAGTGGTTCAATGCCTTGTTCAAGGGCACTTCAGCGGTGGTAATTTTAACGTGTCGGACGGCTGATTCGAACTAGGAACCTTCCGGTATCAAGACCGCGCCGCTATCCGTTCGGCCACCGCTGAACCACAGAACACAGTACAGGTCGCAGTGCGTCTTGTTTTGAATTCTTAATTCTGTTTCCAACGACACCAACGAAAATATAGAATCGGGTTATATTTTCGTTTTAAATACCTATTTCTAAGTTTTTAATGAACCATTTCTAAACAGTATTCAGAAAACGAACCGTATTCTATGTTTTAATTTACCATTTCTATATTTGACAAACAGTATTCAGAACACCAAACCGTATTCTGAATACGTATCTGCAGATACGAAATTAGAATAGAAATGGCCGTAAAATACACGGACCCGCCATGTTAATATCGATCTACCTATCTATTGAATACTTTATTGATAGGTTCAATTCAATATGAGGATGTTTAATCAGTGCGTTTCCATTGGGGTTCAATCATCCAGAAGATAAATGGGGTCATCATCCCTATGTTCCCCAGGTTATATGTCCCCCAGGTTCATATAATAACAGCAGTGCGTTAAAGTGTGATCTAAAAGCACGCTAATATATTTAAATTGTTGTTTAAATAAATATAATAAAGTATAAATTAAATATAATATCGCCTGGTGCGATCGTCAACAGCGCTGCCTGTGTCTGCTTGCAGTAACAGCAGCACAGCCTGCCTGTCACTCAAGACGGCCGTGGCCACGCCTCCGCCCCCTTTTCAGGGTGAGGGAGGGACGGAGAAATGAAATGAAATGAAATCTATATTTACCCAGGGTATCTGGGCTAAGCTCAAGAACTTGTTCCCAGCCAGGCCCTGCTCATAGAACACATTTCATCGTAGTGGTTCAATGCCTTGTTCAAGGGCACTTCAGCGGTGGTAATTTTAACGTGTCGGACGGCTGATTCGAACTAGGAACCTTCCGGTATCAAGACCGCGCCGCTATCCGTTCGGCCACCGCTGAACCACAGAACACAGTACAGGTCGCAGTGCGTCTTGTTTTGAATTCTTAATTCTGTTTCCAACGACACCAACGAAAATATAGAATCGGGTTATATTTTCGTTTTAAATACCTATTTCTAAGTTTTTAATTAACCATTTCTAAACAGTATTCAGAAAACGAACCGTATTCTATGTTTTAATTTACCATTTCTATATTTGACAAACAGTATTCAGAACACCAAACCGTATTCTGAATACGTATCTGCAGATACGAAATTAGAATAGAAATGGCCGTAAAATACACGGACCCGCCATGTTAATATCGATCTACCTATCTATTGAATACTTTATTGATAGGTTCAATTCAATATGAGGATGTTTAATCAGTGCGTTTCCATTGGGGTTCAATCATCCAGAAGATAAATGGGGTCATCATCCCTATGTTCCCCAGGTTATATGTCCCCCAGGTTCATATAATAACAGCAGTGCGTTAAAGTGTGATCTAAAAGCACGCTAATATATTTAAATTGTTGTTTAAATAAATATAATAAAGGATAAATTAAATATAATATCGCCTGGTGCGATCGTCAACAGCGCTGCCTGTGTCTGCTTGCAGTAACAGCAGCACAGCCTGCCTGTCACTCAAGACGGCCGTGGCCACGCCTCCGCCCCCTTTTCAGGGAGAGGGAGGGACGGAGAAATGAACCACAGAACACAGTACAGGTCGCAGTGCGTCTTGTTTTGAATTCTTAATTCTGTTTCCGACGACACCAACGAAAATATAGAATCGGGTTATATTTTCGTTTTAAATACCTATTTCTAAGTTTTTAATGAACCATTTCTAAACAGTATTCAGAAAACGAACCGTATTCTATGTTTTAATTTACCATTTCTATATTTGACAAACAGTATTCAGAACACCAAACCGTATTCTGAATACGTATCTGCAGATACGAAATTAGAATAGAAATGGCCGTAAAATACACGGACCCGCCAGACAGACAGACCCGTGCACCGTGACAATGTTCACTCAATGTCAATTCACTCAATGTCTGAATTAATGTCTGTCTGAGTTTTGAAACACGGCTGCACATTTACTGACAAGTTTGAAATGCACCCTTATGCTACAATCTATGAATAAAAGTTTCAATCAATCAATCAATGTTCAAACCTGAATCAGCTATCACTCAGAAGGTGCTGAAGTATTGTGTTTAGCCTCTGATCTGTTGTTGCAAGTTGCATTATTCATCAAAAGTTGGGATTAATCATTAATGAATAGAGATAAAACAGAGTTAATAATTGTATGTCTTACCAACAATGACAATGACAATCATTATAATGAGGTGGATGCAATCCTACCTGGAGGGGAGAGAACAGATGGTGGAAGTGAACGGAACACTGTCCCCCCCCTCCCAGTGAGCTGTGGCGTTCCACAAGGAAGCATACTAGGGCCTAATGCCCTCAGCTCTGAACTCGGTAGAATCTGCACCTGGCTCGCTGATAACAAACTATCTTTACACCTGGGAAAAACTGAATCCATTCTCTTTGGCTCTATTAGTAATCTCAGCAAGGCAAATGGCTTCTTGGTTAGAGTGGGTGACAATGTTATCACACGTAAAGATGAAATTACCTACCTAGGTTCCATCCTGGAGGCTAATCTTTCCGGTGATAAAATGGCCACCAACGTAATCAAAAAAGTCAACCATAGAACAAGATTCCTCTACAGGATCTCCTCACTGGTCAACAAAAACACCTTGAAGACCTTAACAGGAGCCCTTGTACAGGGTTTCTTTGACTATGCATGCACCTCCTGGTACCACAGCACCTCAAAGGCCCTTAAAACCAGGCTCCAGACTTCCCAAAACAAACTGGTCAGGCTCCTACTTGATCTAGCCCCCCGAACCCACCTCACCCCTGCCCACTTCGACAGGCTGGAATGGCTTAGGGTCGACGACAGAGTACAGCATCTTGCAATGGGTCTGGTCCACAAGATTCGATACACCACCAAGATACCCATGTACCTGTCTAGATACTTCCTTAATGTTAACGAAGTCCACACCCACAACACCAGAGGGAGTGCAACGAACCATGTACAACCCAGATTCGGCACAAACAAGGGACTAAATTATTTTCGCTCCTATGCCACCAAAATGTGGAACGCCCTACCAACTGTCATTAAGACATGCGAATCCCTTGACTCCTTCAAAACCGCTCTCAAAGGGCACCTACGGATGGCTGCAATTCGAAACTGGCCCCCGTAAAATCTGAATCCCCCCCCGCCCCCCCCTTTTTTCCCCTCACTGTATATATTTCTTTTCCCTTTTTACCTCCTTTATGATGAATTCCTGTTCTGTCTATAGAAGTGTCTATTTGTACGTCTCTAAATGTTTTGATGATTTGAACATGGTGGACCCTATTGGAAACAAGTGTAATGCTTAATTGGGTCGTCCACTCACAGTTAACAGCCTTTGTATTGAGTTTGTGCTTGAAATGTACTGTAATTCTGCAAACTGTTAATAAATTCTTCAATCAATCAATCAAAGGTAGGCCTATTGAAGGGGTCAATGTGCGACATGATAAGTGTATTCCTGGACCTGCACTATCTGCATGATCTTAGTACATGATAGAAATTGATTTATTGAAGATTAAGACTTTAAAATGTACATACATTTTGTTTTGATTGTATTTGTATTGTGCCTTTTGCTTTGGCAATGTAAACGTATGTTTTCTCATGCCAATAAAGCCAATTGAATTGAATTGAATTGATACGAAATAAGTTAGCCTATATTTATTTAGAATTTAACTTTGCAGATCTGGGAAAGTAGGCTACCAGAATGTTGTACCCTCCCCTTCCCCTCCCCAACTCTCTCTTGTCTTGTGAGCTCTGATTACGAAAGAGCGTATAGTTTCCTTTTTAAACAGTGATGGTAGGACAACACACCGTTACTTTCTCATACTTTGCTCGGTGGTTGGGCTCCGTTTCCGTTTGGCTGGTGAATTAAACATCGGCGGCGTCACCTAAAGCAACTTTATTATTAAGGTAATTTATTAAGGCAAAAACGATAATAAACGCCTATAGCAGGCTAGTAAATGTTATACATGCTATTGTATTTGATATTCCCGGCGTGCGCGTGTTACACGTGACGTAGGCCTTTATTTTATTTATCTTCTTTTTTTGTTCACAGAGTCACTCACATGAATTATGGCATCTCAGACTCAGACAATGGACACCGAAGAATATCTCCCGACTTGTCTGCACATCAAACTGTACCACCCCCAGCAGAGTTCCAGAGGACTCTACCGCCTCCTCCCGATGGATAGCAGACAGAAGCGCCAGGCTGAAGACCCGCTGAGGATTGGCCGTGATGGGCAGACGTGCACCTTCACCCTGGATGATAACCGGGTGTCCCGAAAACAGCTGGCCTTCCAGGCTTACCGCAAGCCGAACGATTCCGAGATGCGCTTCTCCCTCCAGAACCTGAGTCACAGGGGACGGGTGTATGTCGATGGGTCTGTGTTGGGCTACCTGGAGAGGAAGGATCTCCCAGACAAAGCCCTGATCCGGTTCTTGGACTACGAGGTGCTGGTCGTCCGTGTGTCGGGCGAGGCGAGTGCAAGCTTTGAAGTGGAGTTTGAAGTGCTGATGACGCCTCCATCCAGGGAGATGGGCACAGAGGTACCAAGTATGATTCCAGTTACGGAGGACACAGGTTCATGCAACTATCTGACCAACGACTTCTCTTCAGAGCTCAGAGGCTTTGATTATATAGTATGACAAGTGTTTTTGTACGGTTATTTAAACCAACTTTTTAATGTTCCCAGACAAGGTTGGATCGTCTTATCTTTTTATCAGGAATTAAGTTATTCAGCCCGTAGGCTACTTCCTTGTTACACAGTCGAACAAAGCACAGAGTAGTCTTCTTAATCTTGCTATAAAATGCATGTGATGCATGTGCTCGCACGGTCGCACCCTTCCTCTATAATCAGCCACAGGACAAAGCAGAACAGATCAAATTGCTGCCAGTGCCACCAGCTCAAATACATAAACGTGGGTTTGGGTTTCATCAGCAAACAGAAAGCTGGTCTTGGTAACTCTGGTACACAACTACACACCAGATTGAGAGGGAGAAGCCAGCTGTTTCTCCATGGAGAAACAGGTTTAGAAGGGGATAAATTGTGCAGTAGCACAGTACTTGGATGATATTTGTATGCATCATTTGTCTTTGAACATGTGCCATTTTCATTTGTCAAGTTATCCTTGTGTATTTTTGCATGCCAGGAAGCAGGAACTATACAGTGACACTACATGGCATGCATATGTTCTAGACTAGACACAAGCCAGTTTTTCAAGAGAGACAGGTGCAGCAAGAGCGAGTTAGTGCAGTCTAGGCAACAAGTTTCAATAGAAACTTCTAGTTTGTGTCAAATGAGATCTGAAGCCACTACTGCCATCCCATGAGGGTGTGCAAAAAGCAACCAACTATTAAAATGCATGCCAAAAAAAACCATGCCCGAGGCAAAAGTTAAGGGGGAAGCAAATAAATTACACTTCCTAATTCTTTCTCAAGTGGACACAGCACATACAATGTATAGGAACTTAAAATGGCGCGAGTAATCCCCCTGTTCAAAAAGGGAAGTAAATTAGACACGGGAAACTACCGCCCTGTCTCTATCTTGTGTTCAATGTCAAAAGTCATAGAGAGAATAATTTATGAACAAATTAGCAGCTACTTAAGCGAACGCAATCTGCTGTTCGAATTCCAATCTGGTTTCAGAACATCACACTCCACTGACACATGCCTATTATATTTGAACGACTACATCAAACATGAGGTAGACGCGGGTAAATACTGTGGGATGGTCATGCTGGACCTTCAAAAGGCATTCGATACTGTGTCAATCATTCAATCCTACTGGACAAGCTGAAGGCGACTGGCTTTGATAGTACTTCTTTATGTTGGATGAGGTCCTACCTTGAAGGTAGAGAACAAATGGTTGACATCAATGGAACCATGTCCTCCCCCCTCCCAGTGAACTGTGGGGTTCCCCAAGGAAGTATATTAGGGCCATTACTCTTCCTACTATACATAAACGACATGAGCGCCGCATGTAACTGTAAGCTGTTCTTGTTTGCCGACGACTCAGCACTCCTGATATCGGGAGAAAACAAAGCGCAGGTTGAGGAAGCCCTAAGTATAGAACTCACCAAAATCCGAATCTGGCTCACCGACAACAAACTCTCATTGCACCTCGGTAAAACGGAATCCATCCTTTTTGGGTCCAACCATTCCCTGAGTAGGACAAATGTAAATGATTTTAAGGTCCGAGTCGATGACATAATAATCTCCAGCAAAGAAGAGGTAACATATCTAGGATGTATCCTTGACAATAAACTGACAGGGGATAGCATGGCAACAAGAGCGATCAAAAGAGTAAACCAGAGGACAAGATTCTTGGGCAGAATCTCCTCCTTTATTAACAAAAGGGCCCTCAGGACCAGTGGCGTGCACAGACATTTAGAGGGGCAGGTGCTCAAGTTAAAAAAGGGCACCTTGTGCAGCGCGTGGAACCGGCCGGTTGCCTTAATCCATTTTGGGCGGGAACCCCTTTTGGTGTTAGCATTATGTTGTGCTTTAGCTATTGAAAAATAGCAGATCTACAAGCTCATAGCGCGCCACCGAGTGGCGTGCTATGAGCTTGTAGGTCTGCTATTTAAAAAAAAAAAAAAAAAAAAAGAGAAAAAAATGTTTTTTTCCAAAAGGGCACATTGCCAAAAGGGCAGGGGGTGCTCTAGCACCCCCTAGTGTCTATCTGTGCACGCCACTGCTCAGGACCTTAGCTGGAGCCCTCATACTGCCCATTTTTTACTATGCTTGTACGTCCTGGTTCTCTAACATCTCAATGGCACAGAAAACCAAGCTTCAAACTTCCCAAAACAAACTAATCTGACTTCTTATTCACCTAGGGCCCATGACCCACCTATATGCGGAGCATTTTGACAGCATAGGCTGGCTCAGGGTGGAAGACAGAGTCAAGCAGTTGAAGATGAGCCTGACATTCAAAATTGTAAATGCAACTTTACCCTCCATGCCCTCAGTACCCACTTACTTGACTAATTACTTTAAAAAAGTGAGCAATACCCACAGCCATAATACTAGAGGGAGCGTGAACAACAATCTGGTGCCACCCATTTATAAAACAAATATGGGCAAATTCACCTTTCAAAGCACTGCTACCCAGGTGTGGAATGCCCTCCCCCCATCTCTCAAAACAAACAAATCTCTGGCTTCCTTCAAGACAGGCCTAAAAATTCACCTATCAGCAGGTCAAAGGGAGAGGAGGTGATCGCCCCAGCCTCTTTATACTAATAATCCCCTTCCGATTAACTTCAGCCCCAACCTATGCATACTGTATATTTCATGTTTAGAGGAAATTGATATGCTGTTATATCAACTGTTGTTACTGTGTTCAATTATTATTCATGTCATGTGTGAGTGGATGGGACCCGAATGGAAACAAGGCCGCAAGGTCTTTCTTCGGTGTAATCCTTTTTCGGACAAAAAAAATGCCTGACTGTACATTGTGCTGTTTGCATTTATATGTTGCCTAATAAAATATTCAATCAATCTCCCCCCTAATCACTGATAGCCACCACAGTATGTACTTTTGCAAGACTGATGGGTGCCTCTATATTTGATCAATGTCCTTACTGTTACCTCACATATCCTGTCATAAGCAGCCAACACAAGACCAAAATGTACTTTCGACAGTTTGTCTTCAAAGGGTGCTTGCACCCACTAGATTAATGATAATTTTAATAATTAAAATGATCATTAATTGCCTGTGTATATAAATATATATCATTGTCATTGTATGTATATTTATATATACTTCTATACTGAAAGCATATGACCGGATGCCGTATGTGTCAATTGTGTATGACGTGTATATAATGACGTGAAATAAACACACTCGCTATCTCAGCCATTGTCTAAGAAGCAAAGATATATCTGTCTCTGAGTTTCTTTATTTATCCTCCGTCATGTTTCCGGCTAGCTCTGAGTTGTTGTTTATTTGACGCTATACACGCTAGCTTTGTTTAACACAGACAGTATGGCTTGTGGCCTCAATATTCCCAACGCCCTGACTTACTTGTACCCGGGCGCAAACACAAAATTTATTCTGGACAGACTCCCTATTATCCTGGCCTCTATTCCACCCACCATCAGCCAACTTGTTCTTCATGTGGGAGTAAATGACCAACAGTCCATTGAAACGAAAAATAACTTTAAAAGCATCTTCGATCTCCTTCTCAGCTGTGGTAAACAGTTATTTATTTCTGGTCCAATCCCGTTGTTGCGCAGGGGGAGGTGCGTTTCAGCCGGATACTGGACCTTCACTACAGGCTGCAGGGCTCCGTCTTTTTGGCAAATCTAGAACTTCCTGTTTGAGAGCTAGCAAATTTAAGACATCCGGTTGCTTTCAGAATAAAATCGTCGTTAATTAAATAATTATTACATTACATTATTAGTATTAGTATTACATTACAGTTATTGTGAAGACACACATTATGTTTCTGTGTAAAAATAAGTAATTAAATAACGTAAAAATGTTATCTAAATGGATAAATGCCCAAGTCCATGCACTGGAGTGCCCAAGTCCATTCACTGGAGTACATGGACTTAATAAAGTGGATGCTTTGGAAACGTCCCATTTCCAGACTACAGTGGACTAAAGTGGACACTGGACAAAAATCTCTGCTATGTTTCGACTAGTGTGACATATGCACGCGTCCGGGGAGACCTCCTCTACAACACCACACCCTCCGCTAAGCAGCAGAGGTGTAAAACAAAAATTGGCACCAGGTCAGAGGTAAAAAATGTCAAAAAACTTCCCATTTCCAGACTACAGTGGACTAAAGTGGACGCTGGACAAAAATCTCTGCTATGTTTCGACTAGTGTGACATATGCACGCGTCCGTGGAGACCTCCTCTACAACACCACACTGTCCGCTAAGCAGCAGAGGTGTAAAACAAAAATTGGCACGAGGTCAGAGGTAAAAAAAATTCAAACAACTTCCCATTTCCAGACTACACTGGACTAAAGTGGACGCTGGACAAAAATCCCTGCTATGTTTCGACTAGTGTGACATACACACGCGTCCGGGGAGACCTCCTCTACAACACCACACTGTCCGCTAAGCAGCAGAGGTGTAAAACAAAAATTGGCACCAGGTCAGAGGTAAAAAAAAGTTAAAAAAACTTCCCATTTCCAGACTACAGTGGACTAAAGTGGACGCTGGACAAAAATCCCTGCTATGTTTCGACTAGTGTGACATACGCACGCGTCCGGGGAGACCTCCTCTACAACACCACACTGTCCGCTAAGCAGCAGAGGTGTAAAACAAAAATTGGCATGCCATACAGCGAGGTGAAAGGTCAAAAAGTGGACTAAAATACAATAGAATATAAAAGAATACAGACAAGGCTTTGAAAGTTACAAAAAAATACCTTTTAATTAATCATTGCTAATATAACAGTGTACACTTTCAATGGAAAGAAAAAGGCATACAGTTTGCTTACGGTGTTTCCACTGTAGTCTGGAAATGGGAAGTTGTTTGACTTTTTTGACCTGTGACCTGGTGCCAATTTTTGTTTTACACCTCTGCTGCTTAGCGGACAGTGTGGTGTTGTAGAGGAGGTCTCCCCGGACGCGTGCGTATGTCACACTAGTCGAAACATAGCAGGGAGTTTTGTCCAGCGTCCACTTTAGTCCACTGTAGTCTGGAAATGGGACGTTTTTTTAAGTTTTTTTACCTCTGACCTGGTGCCAATTTTTGTTTTACACCTCTGCTGCTTAGCGGACAGTGTGGTGTTGTAGAGGAGGTCTCCCCGGACGTGTGTGTATGTCACACTAGTCGAAACATAGCAGGGATTTTTGTCCAGCGTCCACTTTAGTCCAGTGTAGTCTGGAAATGGGAAGTTTTTTGAATTTTCTTTTACCTCTGACCTGGTGCCAATTTTTGTTTTACACCTCTGCTGCTTAGCGGACAGTGTGGTGTTGTAGAGGAGGTCTCCCCGGACGCGTGCATATGTCACACTAGTCGAAACATAGCAGAGATTTTTGTCCAGCGTCCACTTTAGTCTGGAAATGGGACATTTTTTGACTTTTTTACCTCTGACCTGGTGCCAATTTTTGTTTTACACCTCTGCTGCTTAGCGGAGGGTGTGGTGTTGTAGAGGAGGTCTCCCCGGACGCGTGCATATGTCACACTAGTCGAAACATAGCAGAGATTTTTGTCCAGTGTCCACTTTAGTCCACTGTAGTCTGGAAATGGGACGTTTTTTTTTACATCTGACCTGGTGCCAATTTTTGTTTTACACCTCTGCTGCTTAGCGGAGGGTGTGGTGTTGTAGAGGAGGTCTCCCCGGACGCGTGCATATGTCACACTAGTCGAAACATAGCAGGGATTTTTGTCCAGCGTCCACTTTAGTCCAGTGTAGTCTGGAAATGGGAAGTTTTTTGAAGTTTTTTTACCTCTGACCTGGTGCCAATTTTTGTTTTACACCTCTGCTGCTTAGCGGACAGTGTGGTGTTGTAGAGGAGGTCTCCCCGGACGCGTGCATATGTCACACTAGTCGAAACATAGCAGAGATTTTTGTCCAGCGTCCACTTTAGTCCACTGTAGTCTGGAAATGGGAAGTTTTTTGAAATTTTTTACCTCTGACCTGGTGCCAATTTTTGTTTTACACCTCTGCTGCTTAGCGGAGGGTGTGGTGTTGTAGAGGAGGTCTCCCCGGACGCGTGCATATGTCACACTAGTCGAAACATAGCAGGGATTTTTGTCCAGCGTCCACTTTAGTCCAGTGTAGTCTGGAAATGGGAAGTTTTTTGAAGTTTTTTTACCTCTGACCTGGTGCCAATTTTTGTTTTACACCTCTGCTGCTTAGCGGACAGTGTGGTGTTGTAGAGGAGGTCTCCCCGGACGCGTGCATATGGCACACTAGTCGAAACATAGCAGAGATTTTTGTCCAGCGTCCACTTTAGTCCACTGTAGTCTGGAAATGGGAAGTTTTTTGAAATTGTTTACCTCTGACCTGGTGCCAATTTTTGTTTTACACCTCTGCTGCTTAGCGGAGGGTGTGGTGTTGTAGAGGAGGTCTCCCCGGACGCGTGCATATGTCACACTAGTCGAAACATAGCAGAGATTTTTGTCCAGTGTCCACTTTAGTCCACTGTAGTCTGGAAATGGGACATTTTTTTTTACATCTGACCTGGTGCCAATTTTTGTTTTACACCTCTGCTGCTTAGCGGAGGGTGTGGTGTTGTAGAGGAGGTCTCCCCGGACGCGTGCATATGTCACACTAGTCGAAACATAGCAGGGATTTTTGTCCAGCGTCCACTTTAGTCCAGTGTAGTCTGGAAATGGGAAGTTTTTTGAAGTTTTTTTACCTCTGACCTGGTGCCAATTTTTGTTTTACACCTCTGCTGCTTAGCGGACAGTGTGGTGTTGTAGAGGAGGTCTCCCCGGACGCGTGCATATGTCACACTAGTCGAAACATAGCAGAGATTTTTGTCCAGCGTCCACTTTAGTCCACTGTAGTCTGGAAATGGGAAGTTTTTTGAATTTTTTTACCTCTGACCTGGTGCCAATTTTTGTTTTACACCTCTGCTGCTTAGCGGAGGGTGTGGTGTTGTAGAGGAGGTCTCCCCGGACGCGTGCATATGTCACACTAGTCGAAACATAGCAGAGATTTTTGTCCAGTGTCCACTTTAGTCCACTGTAGTCTGGAAATGGGACTTTTTTTTTTTACATCTGACCTGGTGCCAATTTTTGTTTTACACCTCTGCTGCTTAGCGGAGGGTGTGGTGTTGTAGAGGAGGTCTCCCCGGACGCGTGCATATGTCACACTAGTCGAAACATAGCAGGGATTTTTGTCCAGCGTCCACTTTAGTCCAGTGTAGTCTGGAAATGGGAAGTTTTTTGAAGTTTTTTTACCTCTGACCTGGTGCCAATTTTTGTTTTACACCTCTGCTGCTTAGCGGACAGTGTGGTGTTGTAGAGGAGGTCTCCCCGGACGCGTGCATATGTCACACTAGTCGAAACATAGCAGAGATTTTTGTCCAGCGTCCACTTTAGTCCACTGTAGTCTGGAAATGGGAAGTTTTTTGAAATTTTTTACCTCTGACCTGGTGCCAATTTTTGTTTTACACCTCTGCTGCTTAGCGGAGGGTGTGGTGTTGTAGAGGAGGTCTCCCCGGACGCGTGCATATGTCACACTAGTCGAAACATAGCAGAGATTTTTGTCCAGTGTCCACTTTAGTCCACTGTAGTCTGGAAATGGGACGTTTTTTACATCTGACCTGGTGCCAATTTTTTGTTTTACACCTCTGCTGCTTAGCAGACGGTGTGGTGTTGTAGAGGAGGTCTCCCCGGACATGTGCATATGTCACACTAGTCGATACATAGAAGGGATTTTTGTCCAGCATCCACTTTATTAAGTCCATGCACTCCAGTGAATGGACTTGGGCACTCCAGTGCATGGACTTGGGCATTTATCCATTTAGATAACTTTTTTACGTTATTTAATTACTTATTTTTACACAGAAACATAATGTGTGTCTTCACAATAACTGTAATGTAATAATAATACTAATAATGTAATGTAATAATTATTTAATTAACGACGATTTTATTCTGAAAGCAACCGGATGTCTTAAATTTGCTAGCTCTCAAACAGGAAGTTCTAGATTTGCCAAAAAGACGGAGCCAACAATGCTTCCCACGCTAACCGACTGTTACATTACATTACATTACAGTCATTTAGCAGACGCTTTTATCCAAAGCGACTTACAATAAGTGTATTCAACATAGGTAGGGAACAAAAACTACTAATCACCAGAAGTCTTTAGTGCATTTTCTGCAAAAACAAGCAACCAAGAGTATACCTAGCGCTAAGGTAAAAGTGCAATATATCAGCTACCTATTTCCTTAAACAGATGAGACAAAATAGCTAAATCAAATGAGCATGAGCTAAAACAATTAAGTGTATCGACTAAACAAGATCCAATAAACAATACAACAATAGAAAACAAGCGTTCGTACAACAAGTAGGTCAGGCAGAGAGGAAGGTTAGTGTTTCCTGAAGAGGTGGGTTTTCAACCTGCGGCGAAATATGGGCAGTGACTCTGCTGTCCTAACATCAGTGGGAAGTTCATTCCACCACTGTGGGGCCAGAACAGAAAAGAGTCGTGACCGTGTGGATCGGCCAGAAGGACCCTTGAGTGACGAGGCAATCAGTCGCCCCGAGGTGGCAGACCGAAGTGGTCGGGCAGGGGTGTAGGCATCGACCATAGCCCGGAGGTAGGAAGAGGCTGTTCCTTTCACTGCCCTATAGGCTAACACCAGGGTTTTGAACTGGATGCGAGCCGCTACGGGGAGCCAGTGTAGAGAACGGAGAAGGATGGTTGTGTGGGAGAACTTGGGGCGGTTGAACACCAGACGAGCCGCAGCTTTCTGAACAAGCTCCAGAGGTCTGATGGCAGATGCCGGAGCACCAGCAAGGAGGGAGTTGCAGTAGTCCAGGCGGGAGATGACGAGAGCCTGGATGAGCACCTGGGCTGCCTTCTCCGTGAGGAAGGGGCGAATCCTCCTGATGTTGTAGAGGAGGAATCTGCAGGACCTTGTCACTGATGCGATGTTTGCCGAGAACGTCAGTTGATCGTCCAGGGTCACACCCAGATTCTTCGCAGTCCGAGTTGAGGTCACCACAGCATGATCAATGGTGATGGCCATGTCTCGGTGCGGACAGCCCTTCCCCGGGAGGAACATCAGCTCGGTCTTGTCCAGGTTGAGCTTCAGGTGGTTTGTCGACATCCACTCCGAGATGTCAGCCAGACAAGCAGCAATGCGTGCCTCCACTTGGGTATCAGAGGGGGGGAATGAGAGGATCAGCTGGGTGTCATCGGCATAGCAGTGGTAGGAAAAGCCATGGGAGTGGATGACAGCACCCAGAGATGTAGTGTAGAGAGAGAAAAGAAGAGGACCCAGAACCGAGCCTTGGGGAACCCCAGTTGTGAGCCTGTGTGGTTCTGACACAGACCCTCTCAGCATCACCTGGTAGGAGGACCCGTCAGGTAGGATGCAAACAGGGAGAGTGCAGAGCCTGAGACACCCATCCCCTCGAGGGTGGAGAGGAGGATCTGATGGTTCACCGTGTCGAACGCTGCAGACAGGTCCAGGAGTATCAGGACGGAGGAGAGAGAGTTCGCTCTAGCGGCATGGAGCGACTCCGTCACTGCCAGCAGGGCAGTCTCTGTCGAGTGACCCACTTTGAACCCAGACTGGTTGGAGTCCAGGAGGTTGTTCTGGTGGAGATAGGAGGACAGTTGTTTAAAGACAGCACGTTCGAGAGTTTTAGATAGGAAGGATAGAAGGGAAACCGGTCTGTAGTTCTTGATCTCAGAGGGGTCAAGTGTCGGTTTCTTCAGGAGGGGGGTGACTCTGGCAGTCTTGAAAGTAGAGGGAAAGTAGCCAGATGTCAGAGAGGTGTTAATAAGGTGGGTTAAGAAGGGAAGAAGTTCAGGTGCAATAGACTGCAACAGAGTGGATGGGACCGGGTCCAGAGAGCATGAGGTGGGGCGACTAGATGTAACAAGGAGAAGGACCTCGTTAGGGGAGAGGGGAGAGAAGTGGGATAGAGAGGGGATGGGGGGGGGGGAGAGGAGTAGATGAAGGTAGAGAGGGGGGGGTGGCAGGCAGACGGGTGTGGGTAGTGCGCAGGGCACCAGCCGGGGGAGGAGGGAAGGAGGATCGGATATCGTTCACCTTCTTGTCAAAGAAGTTGGCGAAATCGTCAGGGAGGAGGGACGAGGAGGGAGGAGGGGGTGGTGGTTGTAGGAGAGAGGAGAAAGTTTCAAAGAGTTTTTTAGGGTTGGAAGCAGAAGCCTGAATTTTAGTGCAGAAAAAAGCAGCTTTAGCAGCTGATAGAGAGGAGGAAAAAGTAGAAATGAGAGATTGGAAGGTGAGAAGGTCCTCCAGGAGATTGCCATTTCTCCATTTGCGCTCAGCCGCTCTCAGGCTCCGTCTCTCAGTCCGCACTGAGTCCGACAACCAGGGGGCAGGTGGAGTTTGGCGTGCAGGCCTGGTGGTGAGGGGACAGAGATGGTCGAGAGAAGAGGATAGAGTAGAGAAAAGAAGATCTGTGGCGGTATCAGGGGATAGAAGAGCAAAGGATTCAGGGGCAGGGAGAGCAGAGAGAACAGAAGAGGAAAGATCAGTGGAGGAAAGTGAGCGAAGATTGTGACGTGAGGAAATCATGTGGGTAGGGAGGGGCTGTGAGGGGGGAGAGGAGAGAGAGAGAGAGTAGGACATGAAGTAGTGATCAGAGAGTTTCTTACCCTTTTCACTGGAAAGAGGAGTGACAGACAGGTTAGCAATAGAGCAGCCTCTGGTGAAGATCAGGTCCAGTTGGTTGCCCGCCTCATGGGTAGGAGGAGATGGGGAAATAACTAGGTCAAAGGCGGCGAGAAATGAAAGTAGTGGGTCTAGCTGCTTCTCAGTCGGGAGGTTGAAGTCACCCAGAAGGATGAATCCAGAGCCATTGACAGGGAAGTGGGAGACTAGATGGTCCAGCTCCTCCAGGAAGCCACCAGCAGGGCCCGGTGGGCGATAAACAACTGCAATGGTGAGCTTGACTGGATGAGAAACAGTGACCACATGAAATTCAAATGAGGTAGGAGAGAATTGTGACAGTGAAACAGGAGAGTATTTCCATTTTCTGGAAATTAGCAGGCCAGCCCCACCACCTGTCCGCACGGCTCTGGGAGTGTGAGAGAAAGAGTACACATCTGACAGAGCCGCGGGCGTAGCAGTGTTTTCTGGTCTGATCCAGGTCTCAGTCAGAGCAAGGAAGTTAAGGGAGAGCAAGGATGCGTAGGCTGAGATGAAAGCAGATTTGCCTTCCACCACAGCCGAGTGGCAATTCCAAAGCCCTCCCGTTACCACTTGCTCGACGTGAGTTGAAAGAGTAGGATAGATGAGATTAGTTGTGTCGCGACATCTGGGTGTAACCCAGTGTTTGTGCGACCACCAGGAAGAAGAGAGGACAGGAATAGGAAGAAAACACATTGTAGATCACTAAACATATACTACTATACACTACTATATCTATCACACTACTATATATGTCACTAATCAATGATACAGCTTATCGTTCAGTGACGAAGTCGGACTTTGACAAAGTCGCCTGTCGCCTTTGTTCGCCTGGCCTTAGTTTGCTGGACGCCGCTTAAAAGCTGACGCTTTCAGCTGGTGGTATAAGGCCACTTCAACTGATTGCTAATCGTCTGCCAGGAGTGCTGGCTAAACCACACACTTCACAAGGCAATCAAGTGGCCTATACAGGGTGAAACTACTTATACTACTACAAAGTGCCAATAGCCTACTGCTTGAAGCACACAAACAATACAACTATAAACTACAGACTACCACACAAGCTAATAATACAATACTAATAGAAAAGCACTTAGGGTACCACTACTAGCAGCTTGCTAAATAACAAAATAATGCTACTATACTCAACTAGCCAGAGGTCAGGAGCTCAGTTCACTTCAGATGTTGGTTACACACTGAATAGAATACTCTCAACCTGCCTACTTATCCCTTGAGCTGTGCTGGCTAAACCACACACTTCACAAGGCAATCAAGTGGCCTATACAGGGTGAAACTACTTATACTACTACAAAGTGCCAATAGCCTACTGCTTGAAGCACACAAACAATACAACTATAAACTACAGACTACCACACAAGCTAATAATACAATACTAATAGAAAAGCACTTAGGGTACCACTACTAGCAGCTTGCTAAATAACAAAATAATGCTACTATACTCAACTAGCCAGAGGTCAGGAGCTCAGTTCACTTCAGATGTTGGTTACACACTGAATAGAATACTCTCAACCTGCCTACTTATCCCTTGAGCTGTGCTGGCTAAACCACACACTTCACAAGGCAATCAAGTGGCCTATACAGGGTGAAACTACTTATACTACTACAAAGTGCCAATAGCCTACTGCTTGAAGCACACAAACAATACAACTATAAACTACAGACTACCACACAAGCTAATAATACAATACTAATAGAAAAGCACTTAGGGTACCACTACTAGCAGCTTGCTAAATAACAAAATAATGCTACTATACTCAACTAGCCAGAGGTCAGGAGCTCAGTTCACTTCAGATGTTGGTTACACACTGAATAGAATACTCTCAACCTGCCTACTTATCCCTTGAGCTGTGCTGGCTAAACCACACACTTCACAAGGCAATCAAGTGGCCTATACAGGGTGAAACTACTTATACTACTACAAAGTGCCAATAGCCTACTGCTTGAAGCACACAAACAATACAACTATAAACTACAGACTACCACACAAGCTAATAATACAATACTAATAGAAAAGCACTTAGGGTACCACTACTAGCAGCTTGCTAAATAACAAAATAATGCTACTATACTCAACTAGCCAGAGGTCAGGAGCTCAGTTCACTTCAGATGTTGGTTACACACTGAATAGAATACTCTCAACCTGCCTACTTATCCCTTGAGCTGTGCTGGCTAAACCACACACTTCACAAGGCAATCAAGTGGCCTATACAGGGTGAAACTACTTATACTACTACAAAGTGCCAATAGCCTACTGCTTGAAGCACACAAACAATACAACTATAAACTACAGACTACCACACAAGCTAATAATACAATACTAATAGAAAAGCACTTAGGGTACCACTACTAGCAGCTTGCTAAATAACAAAATAATGCTACTATACTCAACTAGCCAGAGGTCAGGAGCTCAGTTCACTTCAGATGTTGGTTACACACTGAATAGAATACTCTCAACCTGCCTACTTATCCCTTGAGCTGTGCTGGCTAAACCACACACTTCACAAGGCAATCAAGTGGCCTATACAGGGTGAAACTACTTATACTACTACAAAGTGCCAATAGCCTACTGCTTGAAGCACACAAACAATACAACTATAAACTACAGACTACCACACAAGCTAATAATACAATACTAATAGAAAAGCACTTAGGGTACCACTACTAGCAGCTTGCTAAATAACAAAATAATGCTACTATACTCAACTAGCCAGAGGTCAGGAGCTCAGTTCACTTCAGATGTTGGTTACACACTGAATAGAATACTCTCAACCTGCCTACTTATCCCTTGAGCTGTGCTGGCTAAACCACACACTTCACAAGGCAATCAAGTGGCCTATACAGGGTGAAACTACTTATACTACTACAAAGTGCCAATAGCCTACTGCTTGAAGCACACAAACAATACAACTATAAACTACAGACTACCACACAAGCTAATAATACAATACTAATAGAAAAGCACTTAGGGTACCACTACTAGCAGCTTGCTAAATAACAAAATAATGCTACTATACTCAACTAGCCAGAGGTCAGGAGCTCAGTTCACTTCAGATGTTGGTTACACACTGAATAGAATACTCTCAACCTGCCTACTTATCCCTTGAGCTGTGCTGGCTAAACCACACACTTCACAAGGCAATCAAGTGGCCTATACAGGGTGAAACTACTTATACTACTACAAAGTGCCAATAGCCTACTGCTTGAAGCACACAAACAATACAACTATAAACTACAGACTACCACACAAGCTAATAATACAATACTAATAGAAAAGCACTTAGGGTACCACTACTAGCAGCTTGCTAAATAACAAAATAATGCTACTATACTCAACTAGCCAGAGGTCAGGAGCTCAGTTCACTTCAGATGTTGGTTACACACTGAATAGAATACTCTCAACCTGCCTACTTATCCCTTGAGCTGTGCTGGCTAAACCACACACTTCACAAGGCAATCAAGTGGCCTATACAGGGTGAAACTACTTATACTACTACAAAGTGCCAATAGCCTACTGCTTGAAGCACACAAACAATACAACTATAAACTACAGACTACCACACAAGCTAATAATACAATACTAATAGAAAAGCACTTAGGGTACCACTACTAGCAGCTTGCTAAATAACAAAATAATGCTACTATACTCAACTAGCCAGAGGTCAGGAGCTCAGTTCACTTCAGATGTTGGTTACACACTGAATAGAATACTCTCAACCTGCCTACTTATCCCTTGAGCTGTGCTGGCTAAACCACACACTTCACAAGGCAATCAAGTGGCCTATACAGGGTGAAACTACTTATACTACTACAAAGTGCCAATAGCCTACTGCTTGAAGCACACAAACAATACAACTATAAACTACAGACTACCACACAAGCTAATAATACAATACTAATAGAAAAGCACTTAGGGTACCACTACTAGCAGCTTGCTAAATAACAAAATAATGCTACTATACTCAACTAGCCAGAGGTCAGGAGCTCAGTTCACTTCAGATGTTGGTTACACACTGAATAGAATACTCTCAACCTGCCTACTTATCCCTTGAGCTGTGCTGGCTAAACCACACACTTCACAAGGCAATCAAGTGGCCTATACAGGGTGAAACTACTTATACTACTACAAAGTGCCAATAGCCTACTGCTTGAAGCACACAAACAATACAACTATAAACTACAGACTACCACACAAGCTAATAATACAATACTAATAGAAAAGCACTTAGGGTACCACTACTAGCAGCTTGCTAAATAACAAAATAATGCTACTATACTCAACTAGCCAGAGGTCAGGAGCTCAGTTCACTTCAGATGTTGGTTACACACTGAATAGAATACTCTCAACCTGCCTACTTATCCCTTGAGCTGTGCTGGCTAAACCACACACTTCACAAGGCAATCAAGTGGCCTATACAGGGTGAAACTACTTATACTACTACAAAGTGCCAATAGCCTACTGCTTGAAGCACACAAACAATACAACTATAAACTACAGACTACCACACAAGCTAATAATACAATACTAATAGAAAAGCACTTAGGGTACCACTACTAGCAGCTTGCTAAATAACAAAATAATGCTACTATACTCAACTAGCCAGAGGTCAGGAGCTCAGTTCACTTCAGATGTTGGTTACACACTGAATAGAATACTCTCAACCTGCCTACTTATCCCTTGAGCTGTGCTGGCTAAACCACACACTTCACAAGGCAATCAAGTGGCCTATACAGGGTGAAACTACTTATACTACTACAAAGTGCCAATAGCCTACTGCTTGAAGCACACAAACAATACAACTATAAACTACAGACTACCACACAAGCTAATAATACAATACTAATAGAAAAGCACTTAGGGTACCACTACTAGCAGCTTGCTAAATAACAAAATAATGCTACTATACTCAACTAGCCAGAGGTCAGGAGCTCAGTTCACTTCAGATGTTGGTTACACACTGAATAGAATACTCTCAACCTGCCTACTTATCCCTTGAGCTGTGCTGGCTAAACCACACACTTCACAAGGCAATCAAGTGGCCTATACAGGGTGAAACTACTTATACTACTACAAAGTGCCAATAGCCTACTGCTTGAAGCACACAAACAATACAACTATAAACTACAGACTACCACACAAGCTAATAATACAATACTAATAGAAAAGCACTTAGGGTACCACTACTAGCAGCTTGCTAAATAACAAAATAATGCTACTATACTCAACTAGCCAGAGGTCAGGAGCTCAGTTCACTTCAGATGTTGGTTACACACTGAATAGAATACTCTCAACCTGCCTACTTATCCCTTGAGCTGTGCTGGCTAAACCACACACTTCACAAGGCAATCAAGTGGCCTATACAGGGTGAAACTACTTATACTACTACAAAGTGCCAATAGCCTACTGCTTGAAGCACACAAACAATACAACTATAAACTACAGACTACCACACAAGCTAATAATACAATACTAATAGAAAAGCACTTAGGGTACCACTACTAGCAGCTTGCTAAATAACAAAATAATGCTACTATACTCAACTAGCCAGAGGTCAGGAGCTCAGTTCACTTCAGATGTTGGTTACACACTGAATAGAATACTCTCAACCTGCCTACTTATCCCTTGAGCTGTGCTGGCTAAACCACACACTTCACAAGGCAATCAAGTGGCCTATACAGGGTGAAACTACTTATACTACTACAAAGTGCCAATAGCCTACTGCTTGAAGCACACAAACAATACAACTATAAACTACAGACTACCACACAAGCTAATAATACAATACTAATAGAAAAGCACTTAGGGTACCACTACTAGCAGCTTGCTAAATAACAAAATAATGCTACTATACTCAACTAGCCAGAGGTCAGGAGCTCAGTTCACTTCAGATGTTGGTTACACACTGAATAGAATACTCTCAACCTGCCTACTTATCCCTTGAGCTGTGCTGGCTAAACCACACACTTCACAAGGCAATCAAGTGGCCTATACAGGGTGAAACTACTTATACTACTACAAAGTGCCAATAGCCTACTGCTTGAAGCACACAAACAATACAACTATAAACTACAGACTACCACACAAGCTAATAATACAATACTAATAGAAAAGCACTTAGGGTACCACTACTAGCAGCTTGCTAAATAACAAAATAATGCTACTATACTCAACTAGCCAGAGGTCAGGAGCTCAGTTCACTTCAGATGTTGGTTACACACTGAATAGAATACTCTCAACCTGCCTACTTATCCCTTGAGCTGTGCTGGCTAAACCACACACTTCACAAGGCAATCAAGTGGCCTATACAGGGTGAAACTACTTATACTACTACAAAGTGCCAATAGCCTACTGCTTGAAGCACACAAACAATACAACTATAAACTACAGACTACCACACAAGCTAATAATACAATACTAATAGAAAAGCACTTAGGGTACCACTACTAGCAGCTTGCTAAATAACAAAATAATGCTACTATACTCAACTAGCCAGAGGTCAGGAGCTCAGTTCACTTCAGATGTTGGTTACACACTGAATAGAATACTCTCAACCTGCCTACTTATCCCTTGAGCTGTGCTGGCTAAACCACACACTTCACAAGGCAATCAAGTGGCCTATACAGGGTGAAACTACTTATACTACTACAAAGTGCCAATAGCCTACTGCTTGAAGCACACAAACAATACAACTATAAACTACAGACTACCACACAAGCTAATAATACAATACTAATAGAAAAGCACTTAGGGTACCACTACTAGCAGCTTGCTAAATAACAAAATAATGCTACTATACTCAACTAGCCAGAGGTCAGGAGCTCAGTTCACTTCAGATGTTGGTTACACACTGAATAGAATACTCTCAACCTGCCTACTTATCCCTTGAGCTGTGCTGGCTAAACCACACACTTCACAAGGCAATCAAGTGGCCTATACAGGGTGAAACTACTTATACTACTACAAAGTGCCAATAGCCTACTGCTTGAAGCACACAAACAATACAACTATAAACTACAGACTACCACACAAGCTAATAATACAATACTAATAGAAAAGCACTTAGGGTACCACTACTAGCAGCTTGCTAAATAACAAAATAATGCTACTATACTCAACTAGCCAGAGGTCAGGAGCTCAGTTCACTTCAGATGTTGGTTACACACTGAATAGAATACTCTCAACCTGCCTACTTATCCCTTGAGCTGTGCTGGCTAAACCACACACTTCACAAGGCAATCAAGTGGCCTATACAGGGTGAAACTACTTATACTACTACAAAGTGCCAATAGCCTACTGCTTGAAGCACACAAACAATACAACTATAAACTACAGACTACCACACAAGCTAATAATACAATACTAATAGAAAAGCACTTAGGGTACCACTACTAGCAGCTTGCTAAATAACAAAATAATGCTACTATACTCAACTAGCCAGAGGTCAGGAGCTCAGTTCACTTCAGATGTTGGTTACACACTGAATAGAATACTCTCAACCTGCCTACTTATCCCTTGAGCTGTGCTGGCTAAACCACACACTTCACAAGGCAATCAAGTGGCCTATACAGGGTGAAACTACTTATACTACTACAAAGTGCCAATAGCCTACTGCTTGAAGCACACAAACAATACAACTATAAACTACAGACTACCACACAAGCTAATAATACAATACTAATAGAAAAGCACTTAGGGTACCACTACTAGCAGCTTGCTAAATAACAAAATAATGCTACTATACTCAACTAGCCAGAGGTCAGGAGCTCAGTTCACTTCAGATGTTGGTTACACACTGAATAGAATACTCTCAACCTGCCTACTTATCCCTTGAGCTGTGCTGGCTAAACCACACACTTCACAAGGCAATCAAGTGGCCTATACAGGGTGAAACTACTTATACTACTACAAAGTGCCAATAGCCTACTGCTTGAAGCACACAAACAATACAACTATAAACTACAGACTACCACACAAGCTAATAATACAATACTAATAGAAAAGCACTTAGGGTACAACTACTAGCAGCTTGCTAAATAACAAAATAATGCTACTATACTCAACTAGCCAGAGGTCAGGAGCTCAGTTCACTTCAGATGTTGGTTACACACTCAAATACGTCCGTATCTCAACAGGTCTCTCCTGGTCTGACAGACTTTAGTCCCACGTTTGCTCACCGTCCCTGTGCTGCTTCTGCCCCTGTGTGGCCTGGTGGTTTTGCTGCGGCATTTGCACCCTCAACTAGAGAGGAAACGAATAATGCAAATGCTGTTTATAATCATAATCTTAATATTAGAAATACTTTTTCTGATACTTGCACTTTAATAATTCCTGTGTTATGCTAAAAAAAAAACCTCATGTCACTGACAATCAAATAGCACTAGATGGTTATAGTGTAGATGTGACCGAATAACAAAAAATAAGACAGACGGTGGAGTAGCTATTTATATTAAATCTACATTTGGCGTAAATATATTGCTTTCATCGTCACTTCCATTGTTAAAATAGAACTGGGCCAAACAAAAGTTGTAATAATAGCGGGCATATATCGCCCCCCCTACGTGCTCCCCCGTGTGCTATAGAAAAACTAGCACGTAGCCTATCCTGTCGGATTATGCCCACTTGGAGCTCCTGGTCACCGGAGACGCAAACTCGGACTGGCTTTCCCAATCCCCCAGTAATTTTAAGGAGGTATGTGTTAACCTTCATTTAACACAATTAATTAAAGAATACACTCGAACGAATTTAAACAATATTGATAGATCAACTTTGATTGATATCATTTTAACAAACAGACCCCATAAATACAACTTGAGTAGCGTTTTACCACTGGGCTTCAGCGATCACTGCCCCGTGGTATGCATTAGAGACATGAAAGCTCTCACAACCCCAACTTGTTTTGTCACTAAAAGGAACTTTAAGAATTTTAATGACCAGGGCTTCCTGCACGAGATCTCTCGTAGCAACCTGAACCTTGCTGGTGTTATCCCAAATCCTGATCTTGCACTAAACCATTTAACCACTGTTTTTAATACTATCACTGATAGGCTTGCTCCTTTTAAAAGGCTAAGAATTAAAAATAGATCAAATCGTTGGTCTATCTATGGAACTGCGGGCAAGAGATAAAGCATGGCGTACAGCAAGGACGTCTAAGAGGGAAGTGGATTGGCAGAAACAAATGTTGCCTACTCACATCGAAGGCCAAATCTGATTACTACTGCTCATCACTGGTACAATCTGAAAATAATCCATCAAAATGTTGGAAAATTATCAAATCCCTAAACTCTGGTCCTACATCTGCATTGCCACACTCTATTGACACTGAGGCTGGTCCTATTACCAACAAACATCTGATGTGATTTATTTAATCAACATTTCATAGCTGCTGGAAAACTGTTTGAAAGTTCTGACCCTTCCCTTGCAGGAGGTTTATCTGAATCTGACTCAAGTACACCCACAGTGGAGGAAAACAGAGACATGTTTTCATTTAAAGAACTTACTGTGACAGAGGTCCTATTTGAACTAAATACTCAACATTTTTGAACAAAATGCCTCAAATCATCCAATTGCCACCCAAGGCGTAAGAAGAAATGGCACCCTTTTCACATTGGCCTATTATAGCGCCACCAGGAGGCCACATCCTGACCTGCCCTGGTGGAGACCTGTGCCCCGCGGGGCACTTTATCTAGTTACTCTTCTTATCTTGTTCTTATCTTGTCACATTTCACTGCTTGTACCTGAATGAGAGATCGACAAATAAAACCCTGTTGAATCTTGATCTCTTTTGTCTTAGAGACTTGAGGCAAGTATGAGAAACAGTGGTGAAAAAGTACTATACGTTTTTATGTAAAAGTATCAATATAACAATGTGCCAGAAGCGTACCTGCCAGACCTGGCAGAGTAGTTCTAGAGTAGTTCCAACGGATTGTGTGGCCTTGCTTGGTCTTTCCCTAATGGGACTGATCGAGGGTAGCTACTGGGACGTAAGTCGGGACTTGATCACCCCGGCTGGGTCGCCTGAGTGAGGGGTATGATGCTCGAGAGACCCGAAACCGAAACCCAGATGACCTTGGGATACATCTGAGGAATGGATACGTCCCAGGTCCATCCATGCAACTCACACTCATGGAGAGAATTTGGATGGAAATGTCTAATAAGGTTTTTTATCACCCCAAAGCAGAAGACACACTTTGCAGGAGAGAACGCAAATTGTTGGAGACTGTGCGGAAACTAAAACGCCAATCACTGGCACATATTCTGGGACTGCCCGAAAATAAGACATTTCTGGACAGAAATACACAAGGCATTGGAAGCTGTAATTAAGGTGAAAATATTGTTTCATCCTAGGGAAAACAGACTTTCACACAGGTCATTTCAATACATATCCATTTCATATACTACTATTGTTGGCTTAGTTGGCATAAACATGGACTAACTTGGCATAAACATCAAACAAATTATTCAAATGCATATCATATAAACACCAGTAATAAATAATCATATAAAGATCATGGAACATCCATCGCACGAGACTCAGAATTATTTTTACTGCTGTTTATTCAACACCATGTTCTTAAAACACCATGCTGTAAACACCGTAGAACTGACATACAAAACAAGACAACAAACAACATTAACTTGGGACATTCATAGTTACATTCACAATACATAAACCTTCACAATAACATCCAAACAAATACAATACTGACCACTTTGCCTGCTTGCACATGAATGGGGGGGGGGGTCGACTTGGATCCTTCAGTCTTTCTAGAAAACCCTTTTGTTTTCTCTTCTTTTCTCTATTTTACTTTACTTCATTTCTTGTACTTAACTTTACTTTCTTCTGCTTTACATATTATAGAACTTCGTTCACTTTACTTCTCCTAGTTTACTTTACTTCTTCTTGTCTACTTTGCTTCCTTCCTTCCAACTGCTTTCTTCCTTCTGCACAGAGCTCTCTCTCATGTGATCTGCACAGTGCACTCTCCTTCAATGTAATGAGACTTCTGCCCTCTCTCACTCACAAACAGGTGTAACCAACAAGCTTAATTACCAGAAGCACAGATGCAACAAAGACACATAATTGAGAACCCTCAACACATAGAACACACTTAGAGCGCCCCCAAAAGGACAAATACAGAAAAATGAAAACCTTGACATGGCTGCAGTAACAGAACAAATACTCATCATAAACAACATTACAGGAATGCATCGTATAAGCAACATTACAGGATCTTCTCACTTCATTATAAAACAGTACAGGATCTTAACACAGAAGAAGATGCAGTTTAATGACAGAGAAGAGTACTTACTTATTAATGCATCAAAGTGGACCCGGACACAAGTTTGTACCTCTTCACCCCTCAAGACTTCAAACCAAATGTTTGAGAGTTACACCTGGGCCTATATAGTCCTATCACAGGTGTGGCAAATTAGGCCACCCACCACTAGGTGGAATGATTAAAACCACTTAGTCCAACTTAACCAACTCACAGCCACAGGGTGAGGGATTTTGTACAAGCGCCCCTCACTTCACCAAATATATCATCATTAGGGTATCATTTTTAATTTTGTTTACGTGCTTCTCTGGTCTCAGAATGTAGTCTCTTTTTACTTTCTGTCTGTTTGTCTTTGTTTGTCTTTTCCTTTCCGTCTGTTAAATATAAAAAAACTAAAGGAAGGTTTTTCTTTTTTGAGGGTTACACTTTTCAAGAAGTACACACACTACCAAGGTTTTTGTCAAATGTATCAATATTAAAGACATAACTTTGTGGTAAAATGTACACAGTTCTTAACTAAAGAATTGCACACAAAAGTAGTAATACATGTTAACATCTGCAATGATTTGTTTGGCTTGACAACAACAGAATGGTTAACAAAAAATATTAAAGTGATTAACAATGGCTTCACTCCAGTGTTGGTTATGTTGACTACTGTTGCAAACCAAAATGCCTCACGTGGACGTTAAAGCCCATCCAATTAGTAAGGGCATTTTATCAGGTATTTGACCAATCTGGGAACTAAATCGTTACCAAGAAATTTCTTCACCAATGTGTTTCTAAAGGTGTCTAATAACATGTACTAAAAGTTTGAAATTCAACTCCCGTGGGAAAGTTGAGTTATTAGCATAATATGTGACCATACCCATAACATCCTATATAAGGCAAAAAAGTCCAAATTTCATCATTCTTTAAGTAGCATGTGACATATGAAACTAGGGTGATTTCATGATTCTGAATCCATTCCAAGCATTAGTTTTGCAAAAAAAACACTCCTTGGGCTAAATTAGGCCATATCCACTTGACCAAATGTGCTGACCTCATCACGTTTGTGTGGCCGTTTTCCTCCCAAGGAGTGTTTTTTGTGCAAAACTAATGCTTGGAATGGATTCAGAATCATGAAATCACCCTAGTTTCATATGTCACATGCTACTTAAAGAATGATGAAATTTGGACTTTTTTGCCTTATATAGGATGTTATGGGTATGGTCACATATTATGCTAATAACTCAACTTTCCCACGGGAGTTGAATTTCAAACTTTTAGTACATGTTATTAGACACCTTTAGAAACACATTGGTGAAGAAATTTCTTGGTAACAATTTAGTTCCCAGATTTTCATAGATTTCTCTTACTAAATCTAATCCTGTGACATTGTTTTTTCTTTTGTTTTTATTTTACAATTTATCATCCATCTGATAAGAACCTTTCACCCCTTATGGAATAGCAAAAAAACATTATTATATCTTCCAGCAGAGGGTGCTGGATCTCAAATCTCAAAGGCCGCCAACCTTGAGGGCAGGGAGCTGCCCATGGTGCTGAACTGTATCAGTAGATCACTTACTTGCATGGCTCTGCATGGCTCTGCTTACACTGGACCGCACGCACGCACGCACGCACGCACGCACGCACGCACGCACGCACGCACGCACGCACGCACGCACGCACGCACGCACGCACGCACGCACGCACACACACACACACACACACACACACACACACACACATACACACATACACACATACACACATTCTGAATTGCAAAAACATATGAATGTACAGTATACTGTATGCAGTGCCATGTTTATTATGCTAATTTGTGTCCCTGGAATGCTGAATAAAGTAGATGCACATCAACTCAACCACAGACTCTCAGAAATGTGAAAATGATTTCACTATAAAATTATGTTAATTTGAACAAATTCAACTTATGTAAAAAAACAAACAAAAGAACAACAACATTGAAGCATGGGAGTTGTATATTTGTCATGTTGTATGTTTTGTCATGAATCACTTCCATTCTGTGTTAACAAACTGCATAAAAACCTAATGCAACATACAGTATGCAGCAGCATTTACATGACAAATATGCATGGACATTAAGAATTTAGTCGTAAACTGTTAAAATCACACTATAGATTGCATACTGTAAGTCCACTGGACTAACTAACTGTTTCATTTAGAGGAACTCTTGACCAGCATGACCAGTGTGTGACAGTATAGCACTTTAAAAGAATGAAGAAGTCTGCACACCGTTTTAAAAGCTCCCCACAACGTTTCGGCCTCTGTGGCCTTCGTCAGGTACTGAATAGCAGCGCATAGGACAGGTATAAGTGGGCAGAAACAAGTCAACATAATCACACCCGGGGCCCCAATTTGGGATTGAACTTGGCTATGACACTCAGGACAAAATAATGAAGCCCTTAGTATCCCTATGTGGCCACCAGGGGAAGAAATCATCACACATATACAAATATCAAGAACCCATATCACACAGTAAGTATAGCACTGTAAAATGTGGAGGGTTCGGTTAATTTGTACACTTTCAGAGTTAAATTAATCCTCAGGAGTTTGCATTTACAAACTCCATGGGTCAAATATAAAAGTCTGGATAGGGGGATGATCAGCATTTAACCCATCCACTTATGAGAGGCTAACGCCCCTCAATGTGTACTTTGGTGTATAGGCCTACTATAGGCACATTCACTCTTGTTTCTATACATTTGATTGTCCTTGCCAAAAACTGCCGGTGTTTTCATGGCCTCTTTGACTTCTGTTGGGTTGCCTTTGCCTTAGAGAATAACGCTTCAAGTAGGTAGAAATAAGCGTACCTGCATACTATGAGAGCCTGCAACTGAATGATATGAAGAAAGGTGTTGCTGAAAAACAGAATGCATGCTCAGCAAATCTTCCCCAGGCGAATAAAGATTTGTGCTCAGCTCAGCGACTCCTATAATTGTACCAAATGTTACCCTGACAAAAAGCTTTATTGGGTTAAGGTGCAGTGATTTTTCATTAATGATGAACTACTATAAGTCTCAGTCCTGATATAGTTTGGGGCTTTTCCAAATAATTCTGATCCATGAGAATTCCATGGGGACCTGAAAGCACACTTACAAATACAATTAGATAACGGTTGCGTCTCAACCTGCTGAAGTTGTAATGTTGTCCCCCCCCCCCCCCCCCCCCCCCCCATGATAACAAAAATATGGTTTGTGTGAAAATCAATGTACACAATATTCCATCACAGACTGAGTAGCCTAGTCTGCAAAAACAAATGGTAGTGTAGGCAATTTCTCCTGCATGGTCAGATGATGTAATGGTGTCTGTCTGTGCATTGTATTCTGGTCCACACCTCACATCCCACGTCCCACACTGAAAATAGCCAATCAACAAACTCACATTGCATACAGCTTGTATTATTGTATATCTGCTATTTTCGATGCTAAGTATATGAATCAGGCTTATAAGCTAGTTCTTGCATGATATTCCTCAATGTGCTTAACATATACACTTCCCAATCAAAAATAAATACATAGCCTAAAACATAAATTGTGTATAATAACAAAAAGCATCCCTCATCTCAGTCATCTACACGTGACACGTGGCTTTGTGGTGCTGAGGCTCTATATGTGGCTACTGTCTAGTGTCTTGTCTTCTATATGCAATGTCGTAACGTATTTGGTTGTACCTTAGCGTGTGCACACCGTTCTACTGTCACTGCACCACATAGGCTAATTCCCTTTGTGTGCATCCTTATCGTGGGGAAATAAGGTGTGTCTTATTGTGATGAACTTCTCGACCACACAACCCCACTGGCAGTGTGGCACGCTCAACCGCGCGCAGCCGCGCACCGCGGCATAATGAAAGGAAACGCCACGTGTGCGCCAATCCAATCCAAAGCGTCGTTGGGTTGGGAGAGGAGCAGGTGGTTGTTCAGGCTGACGACTCGCACTGCAGGCAAGCAGCTCCGTCCTTGCATCGCTCGTATGCCCCGCGCAATTTACCTTCGAAAATGTAAGCGTCAAGTTCATCAATGCCACTGGAGAACAGTAGGCAATAGACTCTAATTGACTGCCACGTACTGCCACGGTGCTTTGTGTTTACTACAATGCAAAGACAGACCCGAGTCACCCCACGGACAGTGGTGCAGCGGAGAGGTTAGTCGGCTGTGCGCTGCTGGATGGGTGGCGGAGAGGAGCGAGCGGACATTTACGCATTTACCACCCCGACGGGCACCTTCTACCCCGAAGTGCACCTTTCTACACACCGTCAATGACCACCACGAAGACGAATAGACGCATATGATGTGTTTTTATTCCCTTCCGTTCAACATCCTCTCTCGGTTAAAGCCAACATCAGATTCGACCAAAAAGGCGTTGAGAGGTTCTTCATAAAGAGGCTTTCCCCACACACAGTATATAACGACGACCCAGGAGACGATTTCAAAATGAAATTTCCAATAGAGAATCCAAGAAAACCCGGAGCCACGACCCCACCACCAGGTTTGTGTTTACACATCGTTCAGGCTATTTTCGTTATACGCGGCTATATTTGGATCCTGGCACATGCAGTCTATTGACCCAATCAATATTATAGATTAATAGATGCATGCATATTTCCACATTTTGAGTGCAAGGAATTGGTTAAAGTTAATCAAACTTAATTAATCCAGTGTAAACATATACGGCAGTATGCCAGCATCAGTTGCATGGATGCTATTCAATTTGAGAATGGTGCAAGCTGGTGTCAGTTTCAAACTGTTCTCTCTCCATTTGCATTAGCCTATTCTACTGTGCAATATCTAAAGTCTGTTTTTATTCTGTGGATGCTATGTAATAAAAAAATTGCCTATTGCTGTTTCATAATAGACAGACAACCAAAAACCAAAACAGGGGTTACACTTGACAAAATTAATAATCAAGTCTCTCTATGCATATCCTATAGCAAAGATGTGGTCAACCTTCAGATTAGTTCAATTAAGACCATGTCTTCATTCTATGAATGTCTGATCAGTAGCCTATAGTCCCTGCACGACTTTCTACCGCAGCCGTCTCACTTGGGTGCCCCCCCCACTGTTTATAACAGAGGTGAACACATCCACAGCCTTGATTCATCCATTGCCAAGACAACCAAACAATGGTTCTCACAAAAAAACAACAACAACAAACTAATTGTTTATTGACCACACAATGGGTTTGTCTATAATCAATTTGGGGAAATGGCAATCGATCAACATGGAGAAGCAGAAGGTAATTGTTTGATGCAGCAGTGATGTATAGGCTATACATTACCTCATCCACTGGCGGGGTAGACCCCCCCCAATCAGGCATGTGTGTCACGTCCTTCCGCCTCACAGTCACACGACCACCACAACATCACATTTTACTCAGCCGTTTCAGCCATGTGCAGCTGATTTATGTCCTGAGTAGAAACGCAAAGCTCAGTTTTTCACGTTTGCACCCATGTCAAGTGTTGCCTGCATGGCTGCACGCCACAGCATTAATTTGGAGGCACGATGTGTGCGGCTGTGCGCATCACAGAATTGCACCTGCCAGAGCCAGTGTATGAGTGTAAGGAATGCATGTTCTCCACATTGCTGCCGCCTGTGTTACATAAATCAAATCGAGCTAATTCCCTTTGGCTCCCACATGTCTGGCCTTTGTGTGAGAGATGTGACACACAGTTGTCACGATTCTCTTACACATCATTGCGTGGGCTAATGACTGCATCTGAGATGAAGGAATTGGGTATGAAGGAATTGGGTGTTGCTGGTGTCATCGGGGAAATAAGGGAAATGAGTGTCGTTTCCAGACGTGTGTGTGTGTGTGTGTGTGTGTGTGTGTGTGTGTGTGTGTGTGTGTGTGTGTGTGTGTGTGTGTGTGTGTGTGTGCGCGCATGCGCGTGCACGCGTGTGTGTCCACCCGAGCTCCTCTTGTCCAGGTCTATCACAGGAGAGTCGTACATTATTTTGAACACTTACAGGCTTTACCCCATTCATACACTCACCTTAAGTACTAAAGATTATTCTACGATTGCACTTTGCTTGTAAGTTACTCAATAAAAACACAAGTGGTTAAAAATGTAAATGTAAATGTAAGATGCTTTACGACAATTTTGCAGTTTATAGCCTATGCTTTAGCGCTTTATAAGGTCACGTCCTCTGTGGGCTGGTGTACTCATCGACGCTGGACGTTGTCCAGTGTTTGTGGTTGGAGTGGATGATGGACTGGTCTGGCAGAGCAGAGGATATTCCATCTCTCAGTTAGCTCTGCTTAATAGCTTTTGGTAAAACGCACAAAGACATTATAGAGGTTCAGTCTTTTTCCCAGCAGCCCCTTCTGCTCCTGCGCAACGCTGCAGAATCCATCACTTTTCTTCCTCACACACACACACACACACACACACACACACACACACACACACACACACACACACACACACACACACACACACACACACCACACACAACACACACACACACACCACACACACACACGCACACGCACACACGCACACGCACACGCACACGCACACACACACCCTCTCCTCTTCATCACATACACAGAGAGAGACTCACGAGTAACCTGGACGGGTTTTTGACATTATTTCAAACGTCTGTGATGTCAAGGATATCTTAATTTGGTGTTGATCTTATAGCGCTCATACAGTATGCTGCCATCACCTGTTGCACATCAGCTTGTTTGGCAGCAGTAACATTTCATTGCTTTGCACAGTCACCATTTATTTGCAGTGATAAACTACGGCAGTGGAGTGATAAAAGCACAGCATCAAAATGATGAGAACTGATGCACAGTATAAAGGGCCGTCCATATGAAGTAGTATAACTATAGCTATAGCGTTCAGCACTTTCACTGTTATGGCTGTGCTGTGTGTGGACTCTGCCATCCACATGAGTTATGGGCCATCCACACCAACCACTATATCTCTACAACTATAACTATACAGTAACTAGTTATTTTATTCAAAATCATTCTAACACAAGTGGATGTCCATGCCACAACTATACTGAATGCTGTACATTTTTAACAACATAGTTGTAGTTATAGTCATCGTTCTTGGTGTGTGCAGCCCTTTAGAATGGGAAACTAAACACTGACATGATAGAAAAACTGCAGCGAGCAGTTCACTTCTCCTCCTGCACTGTTGTGGCAGTCCAGAGTGATCCGTGTTCTCTAGCCCTCCATCTTCTTTCATTCTGTCTCTTTGTCTCCCTCCCTATTACTTTCACTCTCTCTTCCATTCTACCCTTTCAAAATCAATTGCTTCCAGTCAATGTTCCCCATCTAAATCAATAGCAGTGACCGAGTTTAAACTCTTCTCACTCGTCCTGCTCGCCAAAATAAATGTTGGCACTGTAAGTGTCTGCAAATCACAGGATATGTAGAATGTGTGGATATTTTTTAATCTATTAAGACCTGATACCTACAAATGGCTTCTAAATCAGTGGTCACACTGTGACACACTGTGGTCACATCAATAATAATCGGCTATTTGAACTATTCAAGGTGATTTTCAAAATAGTAAAAAAGGCAAATAAGTTTAGGTATAAGGGGTAAGGCACTGGCAAAAAAATAGGGCCCCATGCAACGGCATGCCAGTAGTGGCATGGGTAGAAGGCATCTAAAAGGCACGTGTGTCACCTTGTAGAAGATCAATAGCACATACTTTATAGTGGAGACATGACACGTTCAATTGGCGGCTCTTTGCCCTCAAGCTAAAACTACATTTCGATCAATCAGAAGTCTGAGGTCGAGAGCTGAATGCGAATGAAAATAAAAGCCTGTGTACCGAGGCTAGAGGTAATGAAACCCCTCGCCAGCCCATTTCACTGCAATAGACGTATCCTTTCAGTTTTTGTTTCCTATCTTTGTCTCTGATTCAGCCTTATGCTTGATTTATACTTGGTTGGCTGCGCATCACCATCAAAAATAGCTATTTTCATGGTGCAAGTGGTGGGCACCTAAGTACATATGCAACCTTACTCTCTACTCCTCTCACTGATACACTTTCTTATGAAAACACACTCGCGCACGCACGCACGCACGCACGCACGCACGCACGCACGCACGCACGCACGCACGCACGCACTCATAGTACCGGTACATAGTATGCCTTGCATTTTCACAAAGCGTTAAATAATCATCCATCGATGGAAAGTCTAGCTCTCTCATTTCTTACGGCAGATTCATGTGCGTAGAACATTTCAAGGGTAATCATTACTATCGGTGCATCTATAGGAGAGATCCCTGTTTTATTGTGTAGTTAATGTTTTATAGTGTTTCCAGTTTTATTTTGTTGCACTCAACCGTGTCGTCGATTCAGTTCGGAAGTGCAATCTCACACAGTCACACTGAGCTTTTCATTCTGTAGCTCACGGTGAAATTAAACTTCTCTGTTTGTATGACTGCTGGGATTTAGCTTAGTTATTATCATCACCTTGAAACCTAGTGTATATGAAACGATGTGTATCAAAATGGATACAGCACCACCCTGTATAAAAGATGGTTGGCAACCCTATGGCCTCACTGGGGATTTATGCTCATAACACCCCATGCAGTGTTGCATTGCACATAACCTGTTCATCCATCAATATATATATATTCTAATATTGTAATATTCTAATTATATTCTGGCCATGTTACAAAAGTCAAATATTTGTTGAAAATAGTTGATCTACAAGCTTACAATGTGTCACATTGTTGTGGTGTGACTCTTAGCTTGTAGATCGGCTATTGTCGGTGAAGATTTGTTGTATGCATAGGGAAAAAAGAAGGGGACCAAGCAAGCATAGATAGAACAAAGTACTGTATACCCTAGTATAAGGATTAAGTGGTTAATTAGTGTTGTGTAGCCAGACGATGGGATACCTCTGCATGAGCTTGGACAGCTCTGCGAAAGCGACCGGTGACAAAACCCTTGTTTTTGTTTAGGACACGCCTTCACCATTCAGGTTGGAGGGGGGGTTTGGTCTCTGAAGTGTTACCACCCACCTCTAGCCCTCATAGAATTAAAGCTCCACCAGACTGATCAGTAGGCGGAGATCTCTGAAAGTCTGGCTCCTCGGGACTAGTGGTTAATCAGCAAGGTAAACTGTAATGTGCACAGTCCACACGCCGCATATTTTAGCATTCTTTGCACCATGGTAGAAAACTAGAGGCAATGTGAGGAAAGGATATAAATAGAAATGGTGCAGATGAGAGAGAAAAAATTACCTACGGCAACAATTGGCACAGATGCAGTGTCTTGACTTCTCCACCCTCAACTTCTGTTATTCTATCTCTTGTATTTTGCCCCTACGTGAAATGCGCCTGAAATCAATATGAATGAACAAGTTGAGGAAATAAAATTGTGTTGTCCTTGTTGTAAAAACTTTTCTCCCCCTCGCCCCCGCCCCCGCGCCCCCTCCTCCTCCTTCACTTCTGTTTTGCAGTGGCCGTCGGCGTCCAGCCCAACCTGTTATCCCCGAAGAAGATTCCGGCAGGCTTAATGCAGTCCTGCCTGGTGCAGGCCAGCGTGGCCACCATGCAGAACCCCATGAGCTGCAGCGTGCCGCGCATCTCCGTGCCCCTGCCCTCGCGGCCCGTCAGCATGGCGGTCAGCATCGATGGGGTGGGAGTGGCCGAGGGCACGGTGGCCGTCTTCACGGTGATGAAGTGGAAGACGGTGGTGGCCGTGTTCGTGGTGGTGGTGGCCTACCTGGTGGCCGGAGGCCTGGTGTTCCAGGGGCTGGAGCAGCCGTTCGAGAGCAACCAGAAGATCACCATCACGGCCGAGAAGGCGGCCTTCCTGCAGAGGCACCCCTGCGTGTCGCCTGCCGAGCTGGAGGCGCTCATCAAGGTAAGATATTCCGTCTCGCCAGCCAGCCCGCCCCGTGTGGACGCGGTCGATACTGGCGCTTTCCCTGTCCCTGGTGTGGACTCAGATCTACCGAAACCCGAGCGCCGTATTGATCCGAAGCTATTCAAAGCCCCTATGCATACAAACAATGTCAGCCGTCCTGGAATTGGATACAAACCACACAAGAAGGGGCCTGTGTGTTTAAAAACAGAAACCTGTAGAAGAGGGTTGCGGGGGTTCAAACATACTACACATGTCCTTGAAGTTTGGCGAATTAGAAAAATAAAGTCCCTCCAAAAAATTGTGACTGGGGTGCTATAGGGGGACTGGCTATTTAGAGGGGGCTAATGAAACTTGGTTTACATAGAAGTCAGTCAATTGGGTTTGTTTTGAGGGGGGGCTTATGGGGGGCTAAGCCGCCACCAGAGGGAGCTAAAGCCCCCCCTTGCCCCCCCCCTGGAGCCGTCCCTGCCTTTTAGGACGGGAAGGAGTGCCAATTTACTCCACTGCAAGGCTTCCTTCATTATAGGAAAACCTTTTTCTGAATTAAAGGAATTGACTCACTCACATGACGGGTCTTTCAGGTACTTTATTTAATAGGCACACACGCACATCTCATGCATGCGTTTCAGCACAAATACTTTATGCCTTCTTTTCACCCAATATACTGGTATATTATGTATCAAAGAAGTAGTTTACAAACAAACGGATGGAACAATCCTAGAATCGACCATTTCCTCTTAACTACATGAACCCTATAGTGTCCCTATTCTGGGGCGGACATTCGGAAGTCTTTGAATGAGTTGTCCAATTTGATCTGAAGCCTGAGCAGGTGTTAGAATAGTCAGTCAAACAAATGTATTTTTCTAAAAGTCTATGCCTGTGGAGTGTGGACACCTGCCCTGCGTGTGACTCTTAATTGCTAATTCAAATATTTGTGTGTGGAATGTCCGCTGTGTCCTTCAGCAAGACATGATGACAGCGCTTGAGTGTGACATCCTCCAGGTCCTGTCTGTAGCAGCCAGACACCCCCCCCCCCCCATGGCGATTCTTAATGTCACTAATTACTATTAGTGTATGTCTGGGAAAAACTGCATTGGATTTAAATAAAGATGACCTTTTCTGGCATTTCTGCTTAAAAATGTCTCTAGAGTGTAAAGCAACAGGGATGAGCCGCTGGCAGTAGAATGCTAAATAGTTTCTTCCCTCCGGACAATCAGGCTGATGGGCGAACAGGCCAGGAAAAAGAAAAAACTAAGCTTGGGAAATGCTACCCGTACATAAGATGTACTGTAACACTAATGGCTCTTTTACACTACAAGAACTGTGCCGTGCCGTGAGGCCCGTAAAATGTATTTCATGGCCGACCAAACGGGCCAACATCCTGTTATCTCCCCCAGAGGCAAATGCAAAGGAAACATACAGCAGAGGGCGCTGTTTTTTTGCCAATGGGTTCCCAGAATGAAACCTTGCACATTGGGCCGACATAGGGATTTGGAGATAGGTCTGTATGGGTGTGCTTCTGTCCTGTGATATAGGGAGGGGCTATAGGTCTATACAGGCTACCCATTTCTGTGTGTCTGTTTCTACGTCGGGAGACTCGTCAATTTTGATTAATAAAGTGAAAATGAATTCACAGAGAGTCACAGTATATACACAGTAGTAAAAGTGATGTATCCATTTGTACAAATGTATCCATTCAGGTCAACTTTGTTACATTTACACACTCAAGCATTTTAGTGTGTAGACTGTAGAGAGATACTGCAGCAGTATTTGGTGTAAGAGGGACACGACTTGCGGAAAGGCATTTCGGAAAATGATTGCTGTGAGTCATACTCAAGCAATCGATGTGATCCCATTTAAGTGAGAGTCACAGCGCCACAGCGTCCCTTGGTGATCTTCACACATTTTATTTCTTTACCTGGTAAATCCCTCCACTGCAGCAGTTAGACATCAATGTGCGCTTTGCTCACAGCTAATAACAGTAGTTTCAAGAGGACACTGAAAACATTTGTGAAATTTGTTTTTTGTCAATCGCATGCAACTCTGCACTTGAAAACCACCTACGTAAAACAACACTTTTCTACGGATTTTACATAGGAGATGACAATGGAGAGGATTACATTTCTTTATTTACATGGAAGTGGGGATTGGGGTTTTCAGGAATTCACATAAAGGCAAAGCATTTACATTGCCAAAGCAAGTGTCAAATATAAAAAATCACCAAGCAGATTAAAGCCAGAACAAAACACTGGCTTGGCGTGAAAACAGCCCTGTCTTATAAACTGAACTTAATTTGACTTGTATTGCGGCACTCCTACTTTGCAAGCTCCAATGCTTTTTGTTCATGGACAGACAGCTCACTGCCCCTTGTAAAAAACCCAGCGGAGTAACACCCAAGGGTTTTCGCTGGCCAGTTATTGACCCTGCGGCAGTGAAACCCTGTATGATAATGGACAGGGTAATGCTGGACCAGACGCCTTCATGGAATAGCATCATGTCCTATTTGTCATGTCCAATTTGTGACTTCACACACGATAGTAGCAAATAATAGAAACACACAAAGTCGAGCCACACTCGGAGCTGAATAGCAATGGTGCGTATTTCAAACCACAAATAGGAATTAGTGCCTTGATTCTCAAGCACGGCGAGAGCGTCGTTTGTCTTTCTTAGGCAAAACTAGGGGAATGGGCTAAACCAGAGAGAGTACTTACTATCCAGTAATAGATCGATTGCCCATTTGAAAAGGCTCTTCTGGAGGGGAGAGAGGCAGAGAGAGAGAGAGAGAGAGAGAGAGAGAGAGAGAGAGAGAGAGAGAGCGAGAGGCAGTGGGGAGGCAGGGGGAGGGAGTGTGAATGCAGTTGCTAAGGCTGACTGACTTCATGTGCCCATGCTGCTGCAGCAGATGTGTATTGCTTCTTGCGGAGAGGCTGCTGTAGGTAAAAGGAAAAATAAATTATATTTTTGATGGCTTCAAACAACATGCAGATATGCATGCTGGGTTTTGCCATTTTCAGATGGGCTTTAAGTTTAAGCCAAGTTCAGATCAAAGCTTTCCAATGAAACAATACCATTTTAATCCTGATTAAAAATGTGATGGTGTTGTGCGCCAAAATTAGATTTACAATTCAGGCATTTAGCAGACGCTCTTAATCCAGTGTGATTTACAGTGAGCAGGAACAATACAAGGTAATACATCACATACATAGAAATAGTCATGGGAATCATAAGAAAGCTAAGAACCTAATATCTGTCTAACAGTAGATTCTGTGCAGTGAAGCTATGAGTAGGCCTATACAATATAGAGTGCTATGTACTACGTCTACATAAAATAAGTTATAAATAAATAAAATAAAATGCTAAATTATAAATCTAAATTACACCTGTATACACCTGTAGATGATCTGCAAACCCACAACGTGTTGCATTTGAGACGCGTTGCTGGTTTGTAGATCGTCAATTTTCAACACACGACACCAACTTACGACAACATACGAGTATAATACTTAACTACGGACGGTAGCAGTGCTGCTGGACAGAACATTTCTGTTGTCGTGCATGCACATAGAATTCTATATAGATTTCCTACTGAAAACACCCTGAAATATTCAGCAACAGCTGTGCCTTCATTTCCACCCACACTCTTGTTTGTCATGGTAAAGAGTTGCCCGGATGTATGCCACAAAAAATGCCCACATCTTTAACACACCAGGCGTTAAATTAAGTCTTCAGGTCTTAAGAGCATCTGCCAGGGAATAAATTATTCATTGTTTTCATCCGGCAATATCTGATCAGCTAGCAGTGGTGGAAGAAGGCAGAGCCATGGTTTTCTTTGTTTAGTGTGCATATAGGGAGGGTGTTGAATGGTCCTTGGGTGCCTGCTGTGTTGTTAAGTATGAAAACAGTTTCCTTAATGTATATATGGATCATGAGCTCCCTATTAGGCTCTACTGAGTGCTGCATAATGGATGGCTGCCGGTGCAGGAGTCTGTGTTACATTAGGTTGTAATGTCAAAAGCCTGTAACGTCATCAATTCTGGAGACACTTCCTCTATCCTTACTCCTTGTTTTTGTTTTGAATATTAGCAGCTCGGCTTTGTATAACGTTCACACACACACACACACACACACACACACACACACACACACACACACACACACACACACACACACACACACACACACACACACACACACACACACACACACACACACACACACACACAGTACAATCAGTGTTGCTAATTTGCAGGTTGCAGTATGCAGGACTCCAGGACCCCCAGTTTGATATACATCAGGCCATGGATCACCATTTCAGTCAGGAACACTCACGTCATAAGTAGATTTGACCATTTATTGCAGCAAATGGAATATAGTTAAACTTGGCATTAATGGCTCCACTCTTAAGATGTTCCCTGAATTTAGCTAAGCAGCATGCTAAGAAAAATCAGGGAACGCTATGCAAAACCCTGCACAGGTATACAAGAGCGGGCCCCTAGCAAGACATTTAATTAGATAAATGCCCAGTGTAGGAGGGAGCCATATTTAAACTGGCCGTCTTGTTGAGGTTATGAGGTGTGATTTTTGTGTAGAAAAGCGTGGCTGATTGAAAGCAATCACCAGACTGACGGCTGATTCCAGCTGAGGCGTGTATGACTCCCGTGCCCTGCATGAACTACCACAATGTTTCCTTTGTTGCAAATTTGATCCAGGATCCCAATCTACACTGCAAAATGCTCAGTGTTACCATAACTATGAGTGTGCAAATATAACTAAATTGACACGTAAGGTTCCATTTGGTTAATGACTATCCATCAATTAAGCGGGCAGCCCCTGGAACCCCCTCAAGGACCCCTGGGGGTCCCCAGATCCCATGTTGAGAACAGTATCTATATTACAAGACAAAACCTGCGCGTCACATTAGCTCAGGGCAAGATTGCTGTTTAGCAACACTGCTGCACACTTCGGCCGCCACGATCACACGCCACGGCACACGGCCAGCCTCCCGGGACCTCGCGACAAACCACCCTCCGCTCCTGCACCAATATGCGCAAACGTGTAATACCCAAATGTAATACATTTACGCCACAACACCCACCTAGCCCCACCATAGCCCCCGCACTGCATGTTGGGAGCGACACAGCTTAATGTAGGGGTCACCGATTGCTGTGCTACATCCCCCTCATGTTCTCACCACCCAGTTCGGCTACACCACACACACTAACCTACACAATTCTCCACATGCAACACAGAGCCCTTATTGGCTAGCCCGCTCACATGCCGATCCCCACGCAGCAAAACACAGCTGTGATTTACCAGCCAGCCACACACACACACCACATCTCATCGCCACAACGCGCGCAGTCGGTTGCCAAGTTCTTCGGACTGTAACCTCACATCAGTGTGTAGACACGTATTCATTTCACACTGTGGAGGATGTTTGTCTCGCATCGTGAGTTCGTGAGTGTGTGTGTGTGTGTGTGTGTGTGTGTGTGTGTGTGTGTGTGTGTGTGTGTGTGTGTGTGTGTGTGTGTGTGCGCGCGCGTGCGTGCGTGCGTCGTTTGATTTCAGCATGTTTTACTCCCATGCACATTTGCGCAGTGCACACCATGGGACCAGTCGGCTTTTCACCCCCTGCCACTGTGCCCACAAACGCATGTCCAAGAGGAAAACAATCTAAACATTATATACTAACGTAAATTCTAGTAATACACAATACAAAACTTCTTTGTATCACAGTGGACACTGGACAGAGAATTTTGTAATACAACCTTGCGAAATATGTCATTGTATTGCATCCACTTTTCAGCAAACTCGTTTGTAAGAACTGTAGCCCAGTGTCCTGCTTACAGCAAATTAAATGTGAAAGTTGACTGGATGGTGGCAGGAGCAGTAGAGGCAGATGATAAACACCGTTGGGATCTTTGCCAAATCCTCTGGCTTCCAAACCCCAGAGACAGAACCTTGAGGACAGGAAGGCTGACACCAAGGCCATAGAACCCTGCTGGGGAGAGATACAGTATATCCTGAACTCAAAACAAGTCACGGTTCATTTCTATGGGACATTTCACCAAACAAATGATATTGGTGGTTTGGTTTAAAATACTGGTAATGCTATGCTGATCATCCATAAGACCAGCCATAAAATATTAATGAAACGAGAGCAAACTACTATGCTACCTATAATGCATTATCCACACCAGAGATTAAACCTCGTTGAAATGTTTAGGTTTTTCTGCTTATTCTAGGAGCGACACTGTAAAACCCCCGGTGATACGTGATACTGAGAGTGTGCAAATGTAACCAAATGGACCCTATTTCTAGTGGTGTAAAGTAACTATGTACATTTACTTAAGTACTGTACTTAAGTACAATTTTGAAGGTATTTGTACTTTACTTGAGTATTTCCAATTTCCAATACTTTTAGACTACTTAGTTCTACTAGTCCACTACATCTCAGAGATTACTTTTACTCCACTACATTTATTTGAAAACTTTAGTTACTAGTTACTTTGTAGTTTTTGATTATTATGACAGAACATACAATAACCACTTCAGCGCTATATACATTTCGGCCATTTGAAAATAGCCGATCTACAAACTCATAATGCGTCGCGATGGTGACGCATTGTGAGCTGGTAGATCGGCTATTTTTAAATGATTTTTATACATTTGAAAATTTGAAATGGGACTTGTAAGTGGCCTACATTTTGACACCAATACTTTAGTACTTTTATTCAAGTACATTTTGATTAACGGACTTTTACTTGTAATGGAGTACTTCTACATGGCCGTATTGATTGATACTTTACTTAAGTAATACATGTGAGTACCTTTTCCATCACTGCCTATTTCCAGACTTGGTCCGTCTCTCTCCTCTCCTCTCCAGACTTGGTCCGTCTCTATCCTCTCCTCTCCAGCAGCAGATTATAGGCTGTGTGGAATGGTTATTGAGCCACTTTAGCTCTGTAATGCACTCTCTGCTGAGACCATAGTTTTACGTGAACACGTCCTACTGGATCTGCATTGCTCAAAGGGAACGCAATATTAAGACACCGATGGCAGCATACCAAAGAAACTTAGACTGTTATCAACATCTCCAAGCTAAAGGCAGGCTCTGGGGTCACTGCTGTTCATAAGCCTCCTTCCAGCCATCTCAGTTGGATGTATTATTTCACTTCTCTCTAGCTCAAAAAACTACAGGAAAAGCTCATGTGAAATGGTAGTCTATACTCTACTACTAATAATAGATGGATGGATGGATGGATGGATGGATGGATGGATCAATTCCCAGTCACGTTTTGACAGCTTGTAGGTCTGCTATTTTTGCCAAATGTTTGTGTACCAGTGCAGCATTACATCATGTGCTGAGGTGTAGGATAAGGCTTCACTTAATTGCTCAATCACTTGTACAGCAAACTGCTTAGTTTTTACTGCGGAAAAGCTACTTTTGAATGGATGGATAGATGGTAGGCATGTAACGATACACTCTCAACTCACGATACGATACGTATCACGATATGAGGTTCACGATACGATTTTTCACGATATTTTCAACACAATTATTTTCCAGACAATTGACCGAAAAATATTTTTTAATGATTTATCTTCCCCCCAAGCTTTTTTCACAATTTGTATTTAACTACATTGCAAAAGTAGCATTACTTTTCATGTAAAATTACTTAATTTCTGTGCAACAACTGTAAACATGCTTTCAAGTTTAAACCTAGCTCGAGTTAACATTTCTTCTTTTCTTTGATGGCATCTTAGGATAGATGTAGACCTATTTGACAGTGCATAAACATAATTGCCTTCCTTGATGTATTAATGAGCATCAATAACGACCATCACCTGTGTCACAGACACATACAGCTCCCTGTATCAAGCATGTGAATATGATGGAATATGATTACAGCTCACATTTCATATCACACACTAGCCCCCCTAAAAAAAAAGAAAAAGAAAAAAAACAATATAAATCTTTAATAAATCGATACATATCGTCGGGATATAATATCGATATATATCGATATACGATATATCGTTACATGCCTAATAGATGGATGGCGTGACCTCAGTAAGGGGCAATACAGATAAACTCCCAATCACATTGTGAGCTTGTAGATTTCCTATTTTTGCCGAATGTTCGCCCATTTTTGCCTAACAAAACCCAGTCAAATAAAGCGCTGAATCGTATTATGCCCCGTCTCATTTGTGGATCATCCATGCGGGACACTCTGGAGGCTTCAGGGGAGGTGAAGCGGTACCCTGGGCAACCAACTGCAGAGTTTACTGCGTCAAAGGTCTTAGTCATCACAGCACATTGCATAATTACAAAACAAACCCTGGAGACAGGGGCAGAACTTGAGTCTCAACACTCAGGGGATGGAGCCATCTCATGGAGCCATTCAGATAAAAATAAAATAACTGATATCCTTGAACACAAATTATAACTTAATGAGCCGAGCAAGCCGCAAGACAAAGGACACAAAAACGAAAACCGGTCAGTTGTGATACTAATGGACAAACCAAGGAGAGCACACATCACTCAAAATATATATGGACTGGTTAATGGTTTGGTTCAGCACCACTGGCAATGGACAGCGACAGGCCATGTGTGCTGTGACCCAGCACCATGCCTTTTACACACAGGGATAAAATACCTATACGATAAGAGAGCAAAGCAGCATACAGAGCTGCCATCTGACCGTCTCAGTCTGCACATAGGCAGTATCCGTAGAGCAATTCTCAACACTACAGTTGGGAAGAGAGAGAACGCACATGCAATGCAACAATGGAATGATAAATTACGTTTGCGGTTGACAAATGAGTTGTGATTATGTAGACCACCCTGCCTTGTTATATAGTTGCAATCGAACACAAAATATTTTTTGAGAAAATAATTGGTGGAATACAAGGGTGTAACACAGCTCAGCTGTGCATAACGTATCACTAGCACAGACTCAAGCATCCGTGCAGTGCGGCTAGAAAGCTCTCTGTCATTTTGATTGGCACAGTGTATTCAGCAAGAGAGATTGTAACTGGAACGTCTGCTCGGGAAAGAGATGTTGTTTTGGTGCATGCTGTGGCTGTCAACTGCAATTATGAGTGGAAATGGTGACTAGTGCATAATTAGGAAGTTATTTTGTGCCAGTGCAGCATTACATGTACTGAGGTGTGGGAAAAGGCTTTGCTTAATTGCTCAATCACTTGTTCAGCAAACCTCTTGTTTTTTAGATTTCACTAATCTGAGTAAAAAGAAAACTAGCGAGGCGCTTCACATCTACTTCTTGTATATTTAGTTCACTGCAGCAAATCTATAATTGTTACAAACACCGTTTCTTAGGGTTCAGTGCTTCACGAGGAGATCAACTGATGCCTGTCCGTCCTTGCTTTGTCCTTCAGCCAACTGCACGCCTATTCCTCACGCCCTGTGAGAACATCCGCACACCGAGTCCCATCTGTTAGCGGTGGCATCACTCAGGGCACACTGCCACAGAGTGTGACTGCTATGGCCATAAAGACCTGCCTGGCATTGCTGGTCACTGCTCTGCCCGGCACTGCCCTTGACGGGCACTGCCTACCAAAGGAACACACAAGAAACCAAGAGTTGAAGTTGAACCAAACTTTACAGAGGTACTGTACAATAGAGGTACAATAAAACCGCAACTAAGGTTCTAACTGAAACTAATTCTCAGGAACATGGACAAATGAACAGGCAACTCAATCAAAGGCTCATATTATAACCACAGACCACATTTTGTCATACGTACATGCTACTTCCTTTGTGTGTCTTTCCAGCATTCTATAGATGCTCTGAATGCTGGGGTGAATCCCAACGGAGATACGTCCTACAACTCCAGCCACTGGGACCTAAGCAGTGCCTTCTTCTTCGCTGGTACCGTCATCACAACCATAGGTAAGTGTACCAAGGGCACTGCAGTGGATTGCAGCAAGAGAGGACTCACCGACTCGCACAACTTCGAAAACACGACAGAGAGAAAAGAAAGAATATGGACGAAGGGAGCCGTGACAGTAAACCCGTTTGGTTTCTGCAGACCAGTTTTGAAAGCACTAATCCCAAAAAACAACCAAAATCTAATGCTATTGGGTGGGAGTGGAGCGAGGGTGTCTGTAACTTTGTGAGTGTACATTAAGGGTCCATTTGGTCCCATGTGTATGCTCTCAGAGTAATGGGGGTCCTTGAAATTAAAAAGTTTGAGGACCACTGGCATAAGAAACTGACTGTTGGCAGATCTTTATTGAGAGGGATAGAATGATAGCTTATAGTAGAAAAGACTATTTATGTTTGTGGCTTTGGTCTGTGGGTTTGGTGAATATGGTGGACTCATTACAGATTACCCAGGTCACAAAGCTCACTTGGTGACTATCACATTCCATAGCGTATTCAATTGAATCAATACAAGTATTGAGATACTGTGAAAGGGCCCGGCGATTACATTTAGAACCATTCCAGCATCATATGTCTGGAGAAAGAAATCTTTGTCATGGAGAAAGTTTTTTTGTGATCATGTGATCATTTATTTTATTTTTTGTTGAAAGAAAAGGGGGTTGGATCGAGCTATAGAGAGTTCCAGAGCGATCATGTCCATTAATGAGAGGATCCATTGTGAGACCTCAAGTTTATGGGGAGGTTTCCATCTTAGGACGAGCAGTTTTTTTGCAGCTGTCAGCCCTAAGAGCAGGAGTCTTCTACGTGGCATTGTCAATGTCAACCCAATCGCTGAATCATCATTCAACAAGAAGTTATTTTTTTTCCACAAACGGGAAATCAGTTGGGAAATGTTGTGGATGTGATGTGTTGTGAGCTTGTACATCGCCTATTTTCAGCACCCACATTTTGGTTGCACAATACCTCAGTTTATTGTCCTCAAGTTTCATGCATTGGCTGCACTTGACATGTTTTACACCCAGATCCATCATTTGTTCTGTACCGCCACTGTTTGTAAACAATGCTATCCATCTCACTGGCCAAATGTAACAGCTCAGAATCAAAATGGCATCCTGTCACCAGGCTGATAGATTGAACAACTAGCCTACGCTGTGGTGGAAAAAGTACTCACATGTGTTAAGCAAGTAAACATATCAATACCGCAATGTAGAAATACTCTGTTCCACTTACAGTGTAAGTAAGTACAAGTCCGGAATTCAAAATGTACTTGAGTAAAAGTACAAAAGTATTGGTATCAAAATGTAATTAAAGTACCAAAAGTAGAAAGTACTCCTTACTGTATGTAGATTTCAGTTTTCAAATGTATACAATATATAAAGAATCTTTTGAAAATAGCAGACCTACAAGCTCTCGCATCGTGACACATAGTGAGCTTGTAGATCAGCTATTTTCAAATGGCTGATCTACAGTATATAGGGCTGAAGTGGTTAACAAAATCTTTAAACTAGTAACTAAAAGTTTACAAATACCGGTAATTGTAGTCGAGTAAAAGAACAATATTTGCCTCTGAGACTTGGAGTAGAAGTTAAAGTACTGAAAATTGGAAATTCTCAGCTAAAGTAAAGAATACCTCAACATTGTACATAAGTACAGTACTTGAGTACATGTACTTAGTGACTTTCCACCACTGAGCTGCATATCCGTCCCTTCCAGCACTAACTTGAGTTTTTACCAAAAAGTCATGACGTTGTTATATATTATTTGTTTCATACGGTAATATTGGAATATTACATCCTTGAGTAGTGAGCTCTCTTCTATAATTTATATCAGTAGTAGTAGTAGTAGCAGTAGTAGTAGCAGTATTACTTTTACACATCAACTTAATTATTGATTACCATGCATATGGGTCCAAATCTTTTCCCTCTATGTGCATATGCAAAATGGGTTTTAGCACTGCGAAGGGTGAATAAGATATATGTGAAGGAATCTTGACTTGACTGTATCCCTAAACTACATGGTTTTTACTTTTATTTATATGCATATACCATATTCAAGCAGCCATACCAATATTGTTCTTCATCTTGTAGAAATATAGGATTGGAACAACAATGATACTTGAACTGTCTAGCAGGTGGCAAATTAATGACAGTCACATTTATTGTCACATCGCTGGATTACATGTGCAAAAGATCGGGTGAAATGTTGTTTGTGCAAGCGCTCAACATTTGCAGTTACAAGGAAAAAGAATAGAGAAAAAAAGGAACCAAGAACAAGTCACATAACACGAAGGCACAGTTAAATGAATTATGCAACACTAAATATAAGGCGCATGGTTAAAAATACCAATGGATTAATAGCACGATGGAAGGCAGAAATGCCTCTGCTGCAGGTGGAAATCATATTATATCCAGCAGATAGAAAATAACATGTATAAAAACTGTCTAATGTGCGTGCTTTAACAGTGATGTTAAATTCTCTGTTGATTTTATTTGAAGAAATGTTTCATGGCATTCATGACTCACCCAGTCATCATGTGCAATCAACAGTTCCAATTGGTTCCACTGGAGTACCGTGTTCTGTTTCTATATCAGTTCATCAAGCAGCTTTAGTCATCATCGTCACTTAAACCATGCACATCAAACTGTTTATAAACGTTAAAAAAAATGTTTTATCTGTCGCAGTGGTGTAAAGTAACGAAGTACTGTACATTTACAGTACTCAAGTACTGTACTTAATTAAGTACACTATTGAGGTATTTTTACTTACCCTTTAGGGCGAGGTCGCTTCTCGCCCCCCCAGGCGTTTTCTATCCACTTTTAACGGCCTGTGTGAAACGTTCTAATACATTGAGAGGACACACTGGAAACACGACTGTTGTTGGAGGAGTGCCAATAAAGCGCAGTTCAAAGTTTTCTTTATGAATCCCCTCAGCGGAGCTGCAGAGTACAGTATCTCTCCCACCAGCTGGAGAAGGCACATTAGGTGTCAGTCATAGTCTTGTCAGGGTAAACCTCGTCTGATGTCCATTCCCTGACCTGCATGCTTGACCCTGTCCTTGCTTGTCATGACCCCCATATATCACTCCAAATGAAATCTGATTCCTGGGAAGCTGTCAGACAGATTTTACAGCTGCTCTGGATGTGTGCGTGTGCCTTTGAATTCTACTATATTAATTTGTTCTCTTCTTCTTCTTCGTTTAAGCACGTTGCACTGTGAAAATAGACAGACATACTTTCAGACGCATGCTGTAAACATTGCTAATTCAACTATAGATGCTGTGCCTCGACCTTGAGACATGACACATTAATAAACACCTCTCTTTTCTCTCCCTAGGATATGGTAACATTGCCCCAAGCACAGAGGGAGGGAAGATCTTCTGTATTCTGTATGCAATATTTGGCATTCCTCTCTTTGGATTCCTCCTGGCTGGAGTTGGAGACCAGCTGGGGACCATCTTTGTGAAAAGCATCGCCCGGGTAGAGAAAATGTTCAGGGTAAGTAAAAAAAAAAAAAAAGAAAAGAAAAAAATCAATGTGACCAAAAATATATTATGCACAATCATAACAACACACACACACACACACACACACACACACACACACACACACACACACACACACACACACACACACACACACACACACACACACACACACACACACACACACACAAAACACACACACACACACACACACACACACACATTCACACACACAGCAGCTCAGAAGGAATGCTATGAAAAGGATTGGTTTCAACAATGGCTATTCTAAAAAGTTCTGCCCGGGTGTCCATTTAACGCTGAGTTATCTAATTTATACTGTAGTTAAATGAGTTTATTTTTCCCTTTACTAGTCAGAGCCCTGTGCAAGGATAAGGACAAGTCAAGGACGAGGAACAAAAAACTGCACTCAGTCTGTAAAACTGAGAGTACACTAATGTACATAATAGATACGTGTAGGCTAATCTTTGTCCTTATTTTCTTATTATTCATTATTATTATTATTATTATTATTATTATTATTATTATTATCTTGCTTTATTTTTGTGTTAGTACAGTCTTTGTGGAACATGTCCTTCCAACATCGTTTCTGCTTGCACCTTTAATGAGTTGAGTTGAGTGACCCTCGTGATTGTCTCGATTCTTGATTACAGTGCATGTGTGTAGCCTCCTCTCAATACTTCTACTCAGTTAGAGGTCAGACAAATGAGGAGCCCTGTGGAGGGAGTTGGCTTGAGCAGCCTGCCAGGAGGCTCCTGGCAGCTACAAAGCCCTCCCAGCAGCTTGTTGATGCTGATTGAACATTCCTTCCTTATTATAATGAGTGGTCTTGCTGATGAGCTAATGACAGCACCTCGTCAGTGGTGCCACAAAATTTCCTCTGTTGTTGCCAACAAAGCCAAAACGCAATCTGCCCCCTGTGTGATGATATGGCCATGGTATTATATGGCTTTAATTGTTCATGCTGTGTGGGTACATTATGTCTCTGTGTGTTCTTTATGTGTTTCAAAAGACCCCACAAGGATACTAAAACTAGAAGAAAAAAAGAAAGAAACAATGACATGGATCCCTTTGGATACCTTTATTTCTGAACCCCTGTGACTCATTTTTATTATGGCTAAGACAGATTTTACAGCGTCAGTGTAACGGTTGGTGGGTGTGTGTGTGTGTGTGTGTGTGTGTGTGTGTGTGTGTGTGTGTGTGTGTGTGTGTGTGTGTGTGTAGGTGTGTGTGTGTGTAGGTGTGTGTGTGTGTGTGTAGGTGTGTGTGTACTGTAGGTGCGTGCGTGTGTAGCAAAAAAACATATGTATATTTGATGTCATCAGAAAAAAACTAAAAAACAAAAATAAAGTATGATGTCCAAAAAGACGTTCTGTCTATCTGTCTGTACTATTGTCTGTATGAACACAGGTTTTCAATGTGTGCATTCACAGAACAAACACAGACAGATCAGCCAGACTAAGATCCGTGTCGCCTCCACCCTCCTCTTCATCCTGGCCGGCTGCATCGTCTTCGTCACCATCCCAGCTGTCATCTTCAAGCACATCGAGGGCTGGACCGCCCTGGATGCCATCTACTTCGTTGTCATCACCCTGACTACCGTTGGAATCGGTGACTACGTGGCAGGTGAGGAGTTGCTCGTTATGAACCACTTCAATGCAGGCCAGCTTTTTTACACTCTACAGCAAATGTTCACCTAATTTTAGCGAATGTTGGTTGATCGACGGACAGAATGTTCCTGGAAAAAAATCGATTGAATGAATAAGTTAAAGCGGGGCTTAGACTACAGGACTTTTAAACAAGTTGCAATCTGGTTCCATCACAACACTACAGACGTAGCACCTCAACGTGCAGTGATGATCACATGTGAAAGCAGGTGCGGTGGGAATGGACGAACGGTTCTGAATGCTAGAGTATGTCTGCTGGCCTCATTCACATGTACCAAACACCAATCAAGCAAATGTTTGGTTGTTTTTTTTGGTCCACCACAATGCTTTTCCAATGGGAGTCACATGGTTTGATCAAACATTTGTGTTTGATTGCTGATTGCTGGTGGTGTTCTGCCCCTCCCCCCTCATCAAACAAAAATGTTTGGTCAAACCATGTGACTCCCATTGGAAAAGCATTGTGGTGGCCCAAAAAAACGACCAAACATTTGCTTGATTGGTGTTTGGTACGTGTGAATGAGGCCTCCAGGGAGGGCAATACACGCTATGTAGTTGTGTTCTTCCCACATACTGTAGCAACAAGCCTCAGCTGTGCATCCTCCCCCTTAACAGGTTGTTTTAACAGGTTGATCACTGTGTCAAATGTCTCATTCACTCAACGTCTACTTGTAGTTGTTTTCCTCTGTGACGTGCTACTGCACTCTTTTTTTAATATATTTGTTTTGGGGCTTTTTTTTTGCTAGGACAGCTCCTGCCGTTCCACTCAGACAGTAGTGACGTAACCAGATATCAAACATGCTTAATCATTTATAATATTCGGGAGGTTTTTATATTATTCAGGAGGTTTAAGGTTGGATCTTTGAACCGCTCACACTATATGATTGTCTTGCCAGATCATTCCGATTATGCTGTAGTGTGTGAGCCCAGCATTAGCCCTATTTATATTGTACTTCACTGTACAACGAATAGAGGAATTAGAAATCTACAAGCTCACAATGCATCACACCGCAACCCATGGTGAGCTGGTAGATCTGCTTTTTTAGCTGAACTATATAAAAAACGTTTGATATGTTTTGTGAATCTTTGAAAATCTTTGCGCCTATAATGATAAGCCCAGAATAGGGCTTGAAAGGGGTTAAATTCGATCCCATGGCATCAGCCTCTATTCCTCTTATTTGTCCTATTGATTGATTATGCTTGCCAACAACTGCTCCACGCAATCATTATTCATGTCTGATGACCTAACGTGGGGTCAGTGCTGCTTTATAGGAATGCTTTCATTGCATTGATGGGCTTGGCAAGAGTTGGGGTTCCATCTCCACCGCGAGTGATTTACTTTCGACGGAGTGTGGCTTTCTTGTGTGATGGATGCAGTCCTCTCTGTGTGGACTGGTGACATCCAGGTAATGTGAGGAGCGGTTGTTTATTGCTTTAGTGCAATGGAATACGACAATGGAGCTGTGCAGGCCATGCTCACTGTGCCTGCACATCACCAGTGAGGAAAGAGGAGGAAAAATATTCAGGCAATTGCTGCTGACTGTCTAAATATGCCATTTAACTACCCTATTTATAGTCCTTTGTTCACAGTGTCGATAGTCACCTATGTGCTTTTGTATGTTTTGAAAGTTTGGGAACATTTCCAGAACTTTTGTTCTGGCCTTTTTTTAGGCACATTTCTGTCTGTAATGACATGCCCAAAATGTAATAAATAAATAATAAAAGATATGAAAAATGCAGGCTGCTGCAGAGACAATGAATATTTGATCTCTTTTCATTCCCCCCCCCCCCCCCCCCCCCCCCCCCCCCCCCTCAGGAGGAGACCGGAGGATTGAGTACCGTAAGTGGTACAGACCACTGGTGTGGTTCTGGATACTGGTCGGTCTGGCCTACTTTGCTGCAGTGCTGAGCATGATCGGAGACTGGCTGAGGGTCATATCCAAGAAAACTAAAGAAGAGGTATGCATCCAGCCACATTATGATGTTCTTTTGCAGGGTTTATATGATTACGTGTAGCAGAGTGTCTCAGAGCCTCAGCCTGAAAAGTCTAATATCTCCCCTGGTCCATGGGGTTATCCCTTTGGTCTAGTGGTTTAAGATGTTGGACTTTCATGCGGGAGACCTGAGCTGGAATCCCGGGCATTACATACACAGTTTTATTTTTAGATTACTTTTTTTTACTACCTCCTGTCTGTGTTTCTTGTCTTATTGTTGTTTTCTGTAATGTTAGTGTATTGTTTGCTCATTGTCATACTGAGGGTAACCTCTGTGCCTTTTGAGTATACAGTAAATAAACGTTTGAAATGTATCTCAAACAGTAAATGAAGCACGCTCATGATACATCCAATGTTAAAAGCCAGGTGTTGGGCAGAGACATACTGTATACTAAGAACAAATATAGCTCCAAAGGTGACGTTTCGAGGGTGACATTTCGAGGCTTAAAACATTATCCGATGGTAATACAAATACCATTGGACCTGAATCCAGTCTTGAAGTAGCCTGATTATCAGACTGTAGCTTTCTTGAAGCTTCAGTCTGACATTGTCTCCTGTCTGAGCGATTTCAAGGGGGAGGGGATTAGAATTTCCCTCAACCAGTAGCCATTGGTGTTGTTTTTCCCCTCCTTCCTCTGTGTGTTGCGCTGCGTGATGACGCTGGAAACGGGACTCGGCGCTGATTGGTTGTTCGTTAGACCCACCCCCACCACCGATTCTCATTGGATAATACATTTTTGTACCGAAGAAATTATAGGTTCACAGTGCAACACCAGACCAAGAGACTCAGTCCACTCAGAGAGTGGGCGGGGTCTTTGGGCTGGATCCAGGCTAGTCTTGAAGTGTATCCCAGCCTAGTCTACAGTACGTCAAATATTTGAAATAAAAATGCGCAAATCTCAACATTGAGATCAATATTTGATGGAGGCAGACCATGCAGGGTAAACCTAACCGTCACACACAACTTCACCATAACACCATAACCATAACCAATTGTACAGCGACTAACCATAAACAAAAATGAGTGATGTTAATATTAATATGTTGACTGACTTGGTCCACATTTTGGTCTCGACTCGACTGTTTTGGACAATCAATATGAATTCTGACAGCCTTGGTGGACAGAGACCAGGTTGCATAGTACAGTATGTAACTGTTAGAATAATTATATCTCACGGTTAAAGCCTAATGTTGAATTCACACCAGCAGCAGCAGAGATGAATCACAAAATGCAATGACATGGGCTTGTCTGAGGCAGGAGTGAAAGCCTCGTAAATAAGCAAGTTGTGCACCAGTGAGAGCTCCGCTGCTCAGAGCAGATCAAGAGAGGCACAGCTGCGCCAGGCAGGGAAGCTCAATGCCATACATTTTACTTAGTGGGCAGTCTTGATTAATATCACACCTACAACTGCTAGTTTAAAACTTGGCTATCAATATTCTCTACTATCCATACATTAGTGACTAATGTATGGATAGTAGAGAATATTGATAGCCAAGTTAATAATCGGATTAGTCTGTTTCAGAGGTGAAACAGTGAATCAGTGGTGTTGAGTGTAGTGTGTACAGTATGTATATGCCTGGTCCACACCTACTAAAGGGCGCAGCGCCCTGCTTTTTGCTGGCGCCGCTTCTTGCCATGGTGGAGAAAGGGGCAGTCGGTCACTCCTCTCCATTGACAATGCATCGAACCTCGCCGGCTTTGTCAGAACACGGGAACTAATTACTTCTGCTGGTGTGAATTGAGCATAAAGCCTGTAAACGAAAGCTGTGAATGCAAAATGCATTATTGACGTCACTGTCCCCCACAACATCCTAGCAGTGGTGGAAAGTATTTCCTTTTACATCTACTCCACTACACCTCAGTTCCAATTTTTTTATTTTTACTCTACATTTTACTTTACATTTATTTGAAAACTGTAGTTACTAGTTTTTAGATTTTGATTATTTTGATTATTATTAGAAAAATCAGACCCGTCTGAACTGAGTGATGCTGTTGGGGTGTCGGACTATCGGTTGTCGGACTATTGGCGCTATAAAGAACAGATTCCTTGGCCTCTAGGGAGTTGGCATACAAAGTTATCCACAGATCCGTGCAGTTAAAGGTAAAAACACTTTTCGGCCAGTTATAGCGCCACCATGAGGCTGAGTTGAAAATGTTCACGTGGCATTTCTTCCTCGGCCTAGTGGGAATGTGCGTGCACAATTTCACGGAAATCACACAATGTGTTCATGATTTGCAGCATTTTGTTTGAAACTGAGCAATCCTGCGAACTTTGGAAGCCAATCTTAGCCAATCAGGATGGAGTCTGAGAAATCTGAAAGATCCTTTTCGTTGAATGGCTCTAGAGAGACTGTGTACCAATTTGCGTGATGTTTGGACAAAATATGTAGGTGTACTGTCCAAAAACTTGTTTTGCACAAAGCGGCCTCCTGGTGGCGCTATAACAGGCCGTTCTGGAAATTGTGGGGCAGAGGTTCATCGATGGCATCCAGGGAGTGTGTGTGCAAAATTTGGCATCGGCCGGGTTAACAGTGCCGGAGATTAGCTGTTCACAGACGGAAGGACGGACGGACACAGACACACACACACGGACGGACGGACGGACGGACGGACGGACGGACGGACGGACGGACGGACGGACGGAGTGCAAAACATACTCTCTCCCCATGCCTTCGGCCTGGTGGAGACAACAAGACAGACAGAAACATATCTCCGTAATGGAGCGGGGCTCGTACTGTAGTGTACTCTGTGCCACTTTACTCTGTGCTGTACTGTACTGGCCACTTTTGGTGTTGCAGCTTTCCGTGCTCGGACATACAGACACAGAGACATACATACGGAGATACAGATGGACGGACATAGCTCCGTAATGGAGCGGAGGCACCGCTCAAAAACTATTGGTGCAGCTTCCCATCATGCACTTGTGCACAGTGTGAAGCTCAACAACGCCACTTTGTCACCTGTTGGTACCCTAAACCGACATACATACGTACGTACATAGGGACACACATTATTGTTCCTTTTAGTGGCTGCACCACTCAAAAACATACATTAACCATTTCAACCCCATATACATTTTGGCCATTGAAAATAGCCGATCCAAAAACTTGTAGATCTGCTATTTTCAAAGTACATTTGAAAATAGCAGATCGTCTTAGTATTTCTACATTGCAGTATTGATACTTTTTACTTAAGTAAAAAGAAATATGCAAGCACTTTTTTCCACCACTTGCGTCCTGTAGGTGGTGGAGATCAAGGCCCACGCGGTGGAATGGAAAGCCAACGTGCAGGCGGAGTTCCGGGAGACGCGGCGGCGCATGAGCGTGGAGGTGCACGACAAGCTGCAGCGTGCCGCCACCATCCGCAGCATGGAGCGCCGCCAGCTGGGCCTGGACCAGCGCGCCGTCTCGCTGGACATACTGTCGGCGGAGCGCCGCGCACCCGCCTTCACCAGCCTGGACCCCAGCCGCTTCAAGAGCTCCCAGGAGAGCATCGACATCAAGCTGAACAACCTGCGCCTCCGCGGGGTGGCGGCGAGCGGCGACCAGACCACCTCCGAAGACAACATCTTCAACCGGCTGGGCTCCGTCACCAAGGTTTTAATTAGTTTTTAATCCCTGATTATGTGGGCTAAAATCCTTGATTATGCAGGCTAAAATCCTTGATTTTGTGATGAAATATGCAGGTTTTTATGTGATTTTATGCAGTGAAACTGCAGGAAGTTGTGAAATATGCGGATAGTTGCGGAAAGTTGTGAAAAAAAAGAACTTAAAAAATATGCAAGGTTTTATATGATGCGGTGAAACATGCGGGAAGTTTGCACGATTATGCGCCTTTTTTGATCTGCGCCATTTGGCATAATCACTGGAGGGTCTATGCCTCTATGGTATTAGTTTTAGTGTTAGATTTGTTTTCATACTGGATTATTTGTCACGTGTAGGATTTAAAAAGCTCAGAGTAAGTTATTTTTCATTAAATGCACAATACAGTTTCAGTTAGTTATGGTTTTAGATTTTCTATTAGTTTTTATTTAGTTACGTTAACGAAAACGTTATATTTTTTTCAATTTTAGTTTTCGTTATTTCTTTACATTTTGTTAACCATAATCTCCTTGTCCGTCACCAAGCTGACCAAGCGGAACCGGAACACCGCCCTGAAGAAGAACATCCCAGACCAGAGGCCGCACAGCGACACTTACAGCAGCTGCACCACTCCCACCTACAACTGCGTCACGCCGACGCCTCTCGGCGAGGGGAGCCGGGCCAAGGACGACGGGCAGGACGAGGTCGAGGACAAGGAGTGCAACACCAGCCTGTCCGACTTCCCGCTGTTCGTGGAGGTGTGCAAGCCCCTGAACGGCTTCGTGCCGACACCACAGACCAAAGAAAGCGAGAGCGAAGAAATAGCACTTGAAGAGAAAGAGGTGGAAATAACACTTGAAGAGAAAGAGGTGCAGGTCGAGACCGACCCGTAGGCCGTCCCACCCCGCCCTCACTCCTACTCAGTAAAATCATCAATGTTATTAACTTAAGAGTGTACAAATGTAGGCCGGCTTGGATTTGCCTGGGGGAGATGGCGGGGAAAACCATCCCTCTGTTTTTATACCCCCCGCTCTCCCTTCATCGTCAGTCTTATCCCCAGTTCTAGTCAGACTGAACACTTGTGTTTGATGTTTATGTTTGATAATATCACAAAACAAGATATATGTGTTATGTTAACCACAAATCTTCATATTGACTTTAGAATTAAAAGAATATCAATAATAGCGATCTACAAGCTTGTAGACTGGCTATTTTTGCCATTTGTTGTACAACAAAGTATATAGGGCTTGAGTGGTTTTCTTTTTATGAATCCTCTACGGACCCTGAATGTAGGTCACATTTGTACACTCTCTGGGATTGAATTAGCACTAATGATTTTACTGTGTAGACACAGGAGGTTTTAAACACCACCACAATGTGCCTTATGTTCTTATTCCTCTTTGTGCTTAAGCAGGGGCTACACACGTGTCCCTTTCTGCGATACTGTAATGTTCAAGTATTCACTGTGCCCAAATGATCTGAGGGATGTGTATTTGAGTTGGCTTCATGACAGCTACAGGATGAGGTCTGTTCCCAGGGAAGACGGTAAGACTATGCCAAATGACGGTCAGGTAGAGTTAAAAATCAGCAAGACTTTTGCACACCTACAGCGCGACAGGAGATTAAGGGCCGGTCAACGTAGAAGAAAGACTTCTGCACACTGACTTTAAAGGCAAAGATAAAGTTGAATGGGAAGATAAAGTTGAATAAAGTTGAATGGGAAACACAACGTTTGGGTCCAGAGACCGATCCTGATTCAATTCGCTGGTCTGAAATGTATTGTCGTTTGCAATTAAACTTCCATCCATCCCATCTTCAAACGTATAGGTATCTGTGGAAACAAAGGGGGCTGTTACAATGGTTCGGGCATCTAGTATAGACACTTCCTGGCGTCTAAGGTCCTCTGGGCACGTCCCACTGGGAGGAGGCCACGGGGCAGACAGAGGCCAATCAACTTTATCAATGTGCAGGAGTCTTTCTTCTACAGTTTCTTACAGTTGAAAGAGCAAAGGTTGTCTGCCATAGCGAGATCAAGCAGAAGGCAAGCCTGATTGCCAATTGATGTCAGATCCATGGGCTTGTTGTAATGAGCAGACAACGCAATAAATTCATGGAAAAGAACCACTTGGCATAAATAATTAAGAACTAGAGTCATGAGAATTGTGCTGGATGTGACATTAAGAATGACTCGTCCTTATATAAAGTGCCAGTATGGATGGAATGCCAGTGCGGTGAAGCAATTAAAATTCCGTAGCAGACTTTTTTGAAGATTTTGTGTATCGGGGAGATTCGGGACTGACATGAGCATGAGGACCACTGACTTTGCACTGTGTTCGACGCTCCGAGTCAGACACGCACTAAAAAGGACACCACAGAAGAGTTTGAACGGCGAAACATCTAATGAGTCGTCGCTAAACATAACTCTTCCACATTATGTCATGTGTTTGTTCCCACGTCTTTTTTTTGCTCCATTTTGACTCCAGAATCTAAATGAAAAATGCACTTGCAAAAATGACTTTACATAAACAAGCCGCCACATGTCGTCAGTGCATGGTCCCAGATGTCCCAATGTACCAATATGCTACCTAGATCATGATCTCTTTTAACTAACAATCTCAGGGCTTGTCCTAAAGTCTGGTTTATACAGTACTAACCCCGAAAATAGCAGATCTACAAGCTCACAAAGTGGTGCACCACAACGTGTGAGCTTGAAGATCGGCTATTTCTGGTGCGCGACACCAAGTATAAATCAGGCAACTTTGCTGTTTGACATGTCTACTGAATGCTGCATTCACACTTCATAAAAAAGAGAAAAAGAAAGGCATCGCAAGGGACAGCAGAACTGGACGATTAAGTAAGCCATAATGCAAGTTGCGGTACGATCCTATAATCGTTGGCAAAACATCAATGAAGTTAACTTACGGGCGACTTGGAGATATTTAGAGGCTGCTGGTCATTGGAAATGTCCTGAGCTGACCAGTGCAGTGGTTAAGCTTGAAAGCAGTGCGTTAACGGTGGCAGTTTTTTATTTCACAATACTTGACCCAAGTGCACCACGTTTATGTCCGCAAAGTACAGTTACATTTTCATAATGGTCTCATGGTATTATATGGGAATGACACTTATGTTATGCATAATGGTTCGTGAGCTTGGTCACTGATTGTACTTGTGTGAGGTGCGAGGTTGAATAATTTATTTTGCCTTGCTCACACACATTCAGACACTACTCCCCCCCAGCCTCACAAATATACTCACACAAAAACTCCAAATACTATATACAGTACTACACTGTCTCAGATCAGATTGTGTGCATTACTTTGGGTACAGAGTTAGCCTATAGTGTGAATGCAGCGTCAAAGAACTATCAATGTGTTTTTGTAAAAACGCTTTTAAGGATGAAAAAACAAACAAAAAAACTTTAATGCTTATTTAAAAAAAAGAAAATAAATTTTAAGATGTGGAATTCCAAAAAGCATGCTATATTGCAGAAAAGATGTATATGGTAACTGATGTATATGGTATTGATTGTACCATCACCGCCCACCACCTGCTTCAAGAGGACACTCCTTCATGTAGGATATTTTATTTTAAATTTTATTTTGACTGCCTTGAGGCGGCACAGACAATACAAGTCAACACACAGCGAGTATTTGGACGTTGTTCATGGTATTAACTTGCAACCATTATGCAGGATTTATACATAGCTGTGTACGATGTTGCGAATCAAAAATAGCAGATCTATCAGCTCCCATTGTGAGCTTGTAGATCGTCTATTTTTGGGATGCAACACGGCATACAACAAGTATAAACCAGGCATTACATTAAATGTAGTGAGTGCCTTTTGGAAATAAAGAACACTGAATGACGTGCTATTTCAGAGTTTGTGTGTGTGTGTGTGTGTGTGTGTGTGTGCGTGCGTGCGTGCGAGACAGTGCGCGTGTATGTCAGTTGGACTTCAATTTCCTTGAGAGATTTTGTATCTCGCTACCCCTATCTGTCTCAGCGATGTAGCTATCACAGTCGCTCATCAAGCCGGAAAGAGGACTATATCCCTTTCATTGTCATTGGCAGTGACCTCGCTCTTGCATTGAAATAAACCCCCTCCGGGTGTTTCTTTGGGGCCAATCTTTCCAAAGGTTCCTGGGAGTTGTTCCTCAGAACTGCATCACTTACTTCCTGACTTGATAATCCATTATGGAAACCTTGTTGTCACAGTACATCGCAGATAATCGCCTCCAAGCAACATGAGCAGGGTATTGCAAGAAGAGAGAGACATCGATAGACCTTTGTGGATTCCGCAAAGGAAATTCTGTTAGCACTGGACAGATACAGATAGGGCCAGAGATCTCTGTGTAGATACTGTATCTATGTACAGCAAACAGATTAGAAATCAGGTACAATAAAGGACCAATTTGAATTTACTTTCTTTAATTGTTTTTGTCCTAAACGGTATCATTATGATCAAGATCTGCTTTTTGTTGAGTGGTGTAAACCACTCCTACAACTGGCTTTTGTGTGCAGAAAAAAATGAGCATGGTTGCTATGTTCAAAATAATTTCTGACGTAATTAAATCACACCCGGGTGAACTGGATGACCGTAGCAACCATGGTCATTTTTTCTGCACAAAAAGAGCCAGTTGTGAAATCACATCCGGGTGTGATTTCATTACGTCAGATCAGAGCTGATCAGGCTATATAATACCTTACCTTATATAATACCTCACATCAGACATTACGTCAGACCACAGCTGATCATGCTATATAAAACCTTACACCACTCAGTTCACACGGGTGTGATTTTTTTCATTACGATTCCATTAAGAGATTTAAAAAAAATCACACCCGTGTGAAGTGAGTGGTGCAACTACGTGTGGGGGTCCCCGGGGGGTCCCCGGAAGTTCCAGACCCACAGGACCATTGCCAGGGTGCCTGGTTCCGGCGAGCCGCCCCACGTCCAAAACGGTAGAGAAATGAGAGTTACCATGTGGGGGTCTCTGGGGGAAAGCGCCCAGGGGGCCAGGCCGATTCCTCTACTGTACTGTACTGTACTGTACTGTACTGTACTGTACTGTACTGTACTGTACTGTACTGTACTGTACTGTACTGTACTGTACCATCATATATACAGTTAATATGTGCATGTGTGTTTGTGTGTGTGTTAGTTAGGTTGTTAGGTGTTGAAAAACAACCATGCTATTTTCGTGCTCAGACCCAGGCACCCACCCAGCCAGCCAGCCAGCCACACACATAGCTCTGTAAGGACTCAGAAATGACATTATGTTATTTCCCTGAACCAGTCTGCTTTACATTACAGCAACACACAACAAGCTATTCTGCCCGGTCTAACCTATAACATCAGTCTTTTCTTGTTGGCAAACTTAAGTACATTTTTAACTGGGTTAAGATGTGTGAACGAAACACTGGCACAGGTTTAACCTCAACCAAAGACAGTGGGCTTGAGACCATGATGACACTCAAACTTTGATTGATTTCCGCTTTCTGTGTCGTGTTGGATTAGGAGACCAGAAGTCTCTTAATTCCAATGGAATGAAGAGATTCTGGACGATTCTTTGGCCCCATAGCTGAAGTCAATATTAGAGACACAACAGTCCCATATGTTTTTAGAACATTCTGACACTAAATTCAGGCGTAAACAATCTTTATTTGAGAACTACCTGTTCCAGCAACACACTCACAACATCTAACAACAAAACTAACTAAGTGTGTATACCATTTCATTCCATTGGCGAGGCTTGGAATGAATAAGGGTCTTTGAAAGTCTCCTCTTATGTGTTCCAACAATATGCTGAACCCCTGGCAGCTCGCTCACTATAAGTCACAAGAAGTACAAGCATCAGCTCCAGGTCTGAAATGAATTGTAAAAAAATCTAATTGCCCTTATTTGTCCTGAATCTTGAACAAGGGCCAATTGTGGCAACATCAAGAGTTCACACAAATCAATTACAAAGTTAATTCAAGAGGCTTGGAGTTCGTGTTTGATGGATAGTGCAGTGCGTGCTTTCAAACACAACAGCATCACCAAAACAAACTGGGCTCCAGTTTCTATCTTGGCAGCAGTTTTTTGGTATTGAACGACAGTGAAAGGCCCTTACACTCTGAAGCTGTGTAATGCCTAATTTATGCTTTGTCACACGTTGGTGTCGCACACTGAAAATAGCAGTACAAGCTCACAACGCATGGCATTCACAGCTCATAATGAGCTTGCATATCGGCTATTTTTAGTACACAACACATGAATGTAGGTACTCGTTGCTTCCTTTAAAATTATATGGTATAGATTAGTAATTTTGTTTCTGCTCAATTTGCAAATGTGATCATTATAAGGAATCCAGATCTTATAATAACCTCTGAAGCGTTATTTGGTCAAATGTCAGGAGTCTCAGGACCACTTTCGTCAAAGCGAAACATTTTAATTGCATGTTTGAATGTGTGTAAATGCAATATTCAGTGGTGGCAGACCAGGGCTCTGTTCTGCCCTTCCATGTGCATACCCGGTATTTGGAATGCCATAGGCAGGGGGAGCAGCAAGCAAAGACCCCCGCAGGTTGTCACAGTGTGTGTCTAGGAGGACCCAAGTAGGCCTCTATCTGATTGGTTGAGGGGCATGAGGTGAGGTGGAAGGACTAAAGGAGTGTGAGCAGTCAGGGAAAGGAGGGAGGGACTGAGGGCACCTGGTGGAAAATGGGGAAATAGCAGGTCTGGAGAGTAGAGACAGAGGCCAGACATGTAGAGACAGAGATACAGAGAGGTGGATAGAGCAGTGGTTCTCAAACTGTGGTCCGGGGACACCCAGGGGTCCCTCACATCGAGATCGCACCGCCAAACTGACTGATGCAGTATGTCCATATACAGAGATCTGTCAGTCCTTGTCCTGGCCGGCCGCAGTGTTGGAAAGTAACTGAAGTAACTTTATTATTATTACTTTGTTCCAGTAACGAGTAATATAACTAATTACTTTACATTTTGAGTAAAAATATTACTAATATGTTACTATTTTCTAAAAGTAACTCGTTACTATTTTCATGAGCCTTGGTGGTAATGTGGGCTTGAGTGTTAATTAATGGTAGACTGGGTTGGGAACTTGGGATGGAGTTGCTTTGCAGGCTGCTGATCCGGTCTAGATCCAGACTCTAGAGCGGATAAAGAAACAATTTGTCTGTACGTGTGAATTATCGGATGTGGAATTGCAGGCCTTAAACCGTCCGGAACAACGTGGGTAGTGTGAGACTTTTGGGGACAATAGTTGCAATTTCTGGGGGTGAGGAAAAAAGGTAAAGTAAAGTATTACTGTAAAGTAACAATATTACTTATTTTAAGTAACTACTAACTAACTAGTGATAGGTAATATATCACCGTTTTGAGTAACTTTTCCAACACTGGCCGGCCGGCCTTAAGCCAATTTTAATATACTGTAGGATAGCATCAGTTTAACCACTTTAACCTTTTATGCTTTGGCTCTTTGCCGATCTACAAGCTCACAACATTTGATGCTTGTGGATCAGCTATTTTGAGAAAACAAATTAGAATAATTTTTGAAACATAACCACAAAGGGCCACTCATATCATCATATTATTGTTCCTCACTAATGTTCCATTCTGTCTATTTCTGTCTATTTGCTCTGTGTCTCAGAGGAGGGCTGTGGAGAATAGTGGACAGACACCTGCCTCACAGAGACACAGATGGAGAGGGGAGGCAGAGTAGGGACAGAGCTACAGACAAGACAGATGGAGGGGAGAGACAGACACACAGAGAGACAGATGGAAAGGAACTGACAGAGAGAGACAGATGTGGCTGGTGATACATAGACAGATTCTGACATGGTTACTACAGAGCGGAGCAGCAGACAAAGACGCTGATAAAATCAGACGAGCATAAGAAGGAGCTTGGGGTACTAGCTTGCTTATACTGCGGCAGGAATATGCTGTTATTAAGAGCGCTCCATTAACGTGAATGGCCAATGACAGAATGACAGCGGAGCGAGCCAAGACAACACCATGGGTTTGGCAGGAATACGCTGATACTCAGCGGGTGAGGCAAGGCTTGACTATCATATCCTGCCAGAACTAATGCTATATGCTCTGTTAATATGAAGCACAGAATAGCCATCTTTGATATAACAAAATGCCAGCTTCAGTGGGGTGGCCATATAGCTTAGAGTCTGTCTGGTACTCAGAAGGTTGCTGGTTTGCTTTTCGGTCCGCCCAGCATGCAGTGGTGGAAAAAGTACTCACATTTGTGATTTTCTTTTCTTTTTTTACTTATAGGCTATGATACAATTCTGCAAATACTAATACTAAGTAAAAATCCAGAATTCAAAATGTACTTAAGTACGAAAGGATTGCATAAGGCGTAGGCATTATGCAGAATATCCCATAGCACAAGTTTTCAAATGTATACAATACAGGCACGTGTGGGGGTGGGAGGATGGGGTGGAGTAGAAGTAAAATGAAAATTGGAAATACTCCAATAAAGTAGGCTACACCACTGCCAGCATGTACATGCTAAAGTGTCCCTGAGCAAGGCACCTTAATCCCTAACAACTCCCGTCTAAGCAGCCTTCCGCTGGGTCAATTTCTCATGGGAATAATAAAAACCTACCACTTCTATTATCCCAAGGTTCACACATTCTATACATGAACCTAAGATGTTTTTATTCATATGTTTCCTGTGCTGAAATTAACACATTTCCCCTCTCAGTCTTACACGTGCAAAACCTGCTTAATTAACAGCCAGGGACACTGAGGAAACACCCTGCAGTGTGTTCCTGTGTTTCATCACCATAGCTTTATAGAAAAATAAAACAATGTAATCCCGGTTCTATAGTTCATAATCACATTGCCTGCAGGCCCACTACAGTATCCTGTGTCCATGTTTTTTTTGTTTTTGTTTTTAATCTTTTTTAGTGTTAGGACGTAATGAATTACAGATGAAAGATGTTTTTATCATATTTTACCCCAGTGGTCCTCAAACCTTGTCCTTATGGCTGTGGACGGTGGAACGATTTTGTGGTAGGAAACCCCATACAAGATTTGTGTTGTTAACAATAACACATATTCAAAATGTTTCTATTTCTTTTTTGATTTTTCCGAAGAATGTTTGAAAATAGGACATCGACAAGCTCACACAACTCATCTGATATTTTCAAATTGACAATGTAGGGTTAAAGTGTGCCTCAAGCTTCCGTACTAGGTCCAGTTATTTTTACCATATACATAAATGACATGTTTCCACACTAAAATAGTTGGATGTCCCAAAATTTTCTCCAGCTCAACGCAAATAAAACCGAAATAGTTCTCTTTGGCCCTCCAAGCGACACCGACATTCTAAAAAACAGCCTAGCAGACATGGCTATGAACATCACACCGGTAGCCAAAAACCTTGGGGTTTTCATTGACTCAGGTCTTAGCTTTGACATCCAAATAAAAAAAACGGTGCAAGCATGCTTCTTCCAATTAAGAAGCATAGCTAAAATCAAGCCATTTTTAACAGTTCCCGACCTAGAAAAAGTTATCCATGCATTCATCACATCACGCTTAGACTATTGTAATGCACTATACACAGGCCTAACCCATAAATCAATTTCCCGCTTACAACTTGTCCAAAATGCTGCCGCCAGACTCCTGACAAACACCAGGAGACGGGACCACATCACTCCGATCCTGGCTACACTTCACTGGCTTCCTGTTGTTTTTAGAATTGACTTTAAAATCCTTTTATTAACATTTAAGGTACAAATGGGCCAGGCACCCCAATATCTTGTTGATCTCCTACACCCCTATAACCCTCCCCGCACCCTTAGGTCTTCAGACGGGGCTCTCCTAAAGGTTCCCGAGAAATTCCATCGTGTAAACAAGGGAGAACGAGCCTTCTCCATCCGTGCCCCTAAAATTTGGAATACCCTTCCCAAATCCATCCGACAAGCAGATACCATTGCATCTTTTAAATCTCTTCTCAAAACGTATTTGTTCAGAAAAGCATTCCCCCCCCTGCCCCGTTAAATGTTTTTTCACTGAACTTTGTCGGTATTATTATCTATTTTTATCTATTACATTGTTGTTTTTTATATTGCATCTTTAAAATATGCTTTCTACTGTTGGCCAGCTGACTGTAAGTTGTTGATTTGCTATGTTGCATCTATCTGATTTTGTTCGATTTTCCTGCTTTTATTGATTGTGTTGTACAGCACTTTGTGACTCCGTCCAGAAAAGTGCTATATAAATAAAGTTATTATTATTATTATTATTATAAAAGATTGCCAATCCCATTTATATGCCAATGACATTATTATCTATTGTACAGCTGACTCTACCCAATTAGCAATGGAAAAACTCCAACTAGCTTTTAACACCATGCAAGATGCACTCATCTCACTCAAACTCGTCCTGAGCGCCAGTAAAACCAAATTTATGCCATTCTCAAAAGCCAAAAACATAGACTTCAACTCCTTACACATTCATACTATCAATGGATCCTCTATCGATAGAGTCACTAAATATAAATATCTGGGTATTTATTTGGCTCAAGCTTTATTTTCTTTATAGAAACAAAGCTAACTTCCCAATGATCTGTAGGAAAAGGGTTGTTGTTATGTCAGTTTTGGATTACGGTGATGTAATCTATAGAAATGCTGCCCTTAAACCTAAACTTAATGCTACCTTTTACCCCTAGTTTGTCACTCAGCACTTACGTAGATTTATCACTAGTGAAAGCTAAAGCACTCACCATGTACCCTCTTCCCTCTCTGAGAGGAGATCTAGGCACTGGCACCAGTTTATTTTTAAGGCTATTGATGGGAGGTTACCACAGCACGTTGCTGCTAGACTGGAAAAGAAGCACTCGTCAGACCCGTTCAAGTGAATGGCTTACACTAGAGGTCCCATCTGTACAGTCTGAACTGGGAAAATCTGCTTTCTGCTTCGATGCCCCTACTTCATGGAACACTCTACAACAAACACTGAAAATGAATACCCCAGTATGGACAATTTAATAACCTGCTTTTAAATCTAGCTACCTCAATATGTAATTGTTTTTAACGTATTCACTTTCAGTTGCTTTATTTCACTGTTTCTGTGTGCTCTTTTCGATTGAAGATTTCAACCAAAGTGGTTAAACCTATATTAAGTAATTTAGGTGCGGACCCCCTGGAACCCCCTCAAGGACTGCTGGTGGTCCCAGGACCCCACTTTGAGAACCACTGTCGTTTGGGATGAAAGCATTAAACGGACAGTAACAGAGTGGCAAAGTCATCCCTGGAGCACCGCCATTAGCGGGGCTAAAAATAAAAGCCCGAAGGGCTCTGGACTTACATTTTCTATGCGTCATCCTTTCTTCCTCATTATGCGTCACAGAGGATACATCCAGTCAGACAGACTGGTGACCAGCTGAGTCTGACTACTGTTAGACCATATGGACACCTCAGGTATCCGACTCAATTACTGTACGCAGTGTTACAAGTAATGATGGTGATCGATGATGTTTACGCCATACTGATCTGGAAGTATAATGTGTTTACAAAAGAAGAAACTCAAAAACTTTTTAAGCAAAAGAAAACTATACAGTAATCGAGGAGAAAGAGCAGGCCTGTAATTCACCTTGTTGAGACAAGAAACTGCCAATTGAAGGCACGTACAGGTCATATGAGCCAGTCAAAACAACATCATTATGCCTGGGATCGAATGTGTGCTTTTGTGAAGGATAGCACACGCACACACACACACACACACACACACACACACACACACACACACACACACACACACACACACACACACACACACACACACACACACACACACACACACACACACACACACACACACACACACACACACACACACACACACACACAGTAAGTCCACTCTCAAATAGTCCTTGAGAGGATCTATGAAGAAAAAGATGAAAAAGAAATACAGCTTCTGTCTGGTTTCCTGGGAAACCATTGTCTGTGTAACATCGCCCTACAAATTGGCTCTGGTAAATGTCTGACCAAATTCAGTGTGGTTCACCTAGCAATCTGCCTATTCGATTATGATAGCTTGATATTATGATAATAAGATATTATGATATATCTTGTGTGCAAAGTTGAGGTTTTGGCCTGAGGTTGGCACTAGAACACTGTTTCCCAACGTTTGGTCCGAGACCCACCAGGGGTCCATATGGATTCTGACGGGTCTGTAATTCTGAGAGCTAGTGTGCACATTTTTTATTTTATTTTTTATCTTTAGGACTATAGTAACTATAGTATGCTATAGTATGCACTGTAACTCCCAGAGTTACAGTCCATTTGGACGCCCCTGGTGGTCCCCAGACCCGACGTTGAGAACCAGTGCTCTAGAAGAATGTGCAATGTCAGAGGGGTCAGCAAAACCAGTTGAGGATATACTTCAGAGACCATCAGGCACTCGTCAAGTTTCATGACAATCCTGTCAGGGTGAGAGTAGAAATGGACCCAAGCACATTACGACAGAGTGGGAAGAGCAGTTCAACTCAAAAAGGTCTTAAATAAACGTAAGGTTCTAATAATTTCTGTAGTATACTGTACGGTGATATGCAAGATACATAGTACAGTGTGTATGTATTTGAGTAAATATGCATGTTGATTAGACAGCTGGAAACAGACTAGGAGAATGCTTCATGTCTGCTTGCCTGAACTACTGTAGAATAGCAAAAACATGATGACACATATCTGGACATGTCACAATGACCAGCCAGTGACCCTTGTGTCTAAAGGTCTGTATGAGATGGACAGACTGGACATCTTAGGACATGATGGATGCAGGATGCTAATATTGAAATACCATGTGATAAGAATAGATTTCACTACATCTGCCTGGTAATATAAAAGCACTGAGCAGGAACTACATGGGAGCTGATGCTGCCCGCCTCTTCTGCTGCAGGATGATTGCTGCCTATAAGTCATTCCTTCTGCCTGCTCGCGCGCATGCTAGATTAAACCTACAGTATACCTAGGATGTTGTAACATATACTTTGTGCTGAAAAAATAGTGAAAATGCAGAGTGGTCTGTAATCCTTGCATTATAGGTTCGAAATAAGCCACAAGCTTTGCTGCCCGTCTCTCTGTGTGTGTAGAATGGTGTACTGCAGCTGTCAAAGCAATCCCTATGAGAGGCATCATAAAATACCCTAATTTCACTGGTTCATTACTGAGGCTGTAGCGATTTTTTTTGGTGTTAATAAAGTGTCCCATATGTTTGATTTGTCCTTTTCAATGTCACATACCTGCCATCTCAATATACAACCCACAATGTAGGCTATACTATAATATACTCCATCAGTGTGTCAAAAGTGCTAGCATTGTAAATCTCAAGTTAAAGTGTTTGCACGGTATATATGTCATGGTTGCATCCTACAGTTGAATTTCATTGGACTTCTATGGGCTGGCCTGCAGTACACCGTTCTAACGGACCAGAAGTAGGGCCGCTGTCTCATTGTCGTAACTCTCTCTTACTCTATGGCTCTGGTATATACCAGAGACATATAGCTCCATTTTCGTCACCGCTAAACCCCTTATCCCTAAACTTCTTTGCCTTTTTTTACTATTTTGCTACATTTTTGAATAGTTAAAATGGATAGTCTACAAGCTCACAACGTGCCAATGTAGATTGGCTAGTGGAACTATTAAAAAATTATTTTCAAAATAGTAAAAAAGGCAAAGAAATGTATGGATAAGGGGTTTAGCGGTGACGAAAATGGAGCCCATAGTGTAAGATACAGTTACGACAACAACTCCATTCACTTCATGGGGCCAGGCTCTTCTACATATACTTCTATATTGGTTTGTCCCCGTTTGTTCCTTCAAAAGGGGACAATCGGAAGTTTACGGAATGCATTGGAGTCTATGGGCTCGCACAAGTACATGAACCACGTGACCAGGCTGTTTTCTACCCCCTCGATGACGTAACTCTGGCTCTGGTACAGTATACACCCCATCCCCATGGCCCCTCCCACCAGACAGAACCAAAATAATGGTGATCTACATGACAACATGTCACGTATGTTTAGAAAATCGGCACAAAATACATTTCAATTAATTTAGGCTGGTATAGATCTTGCTTTTTCAAAGTCTTGTCAAAGTCCAGTGTCCCTCTATGACACAAAATACTTTGTCCACAGACAAGGAGTTCAATTTAGTTTGGCCCAAATTGGCCCCAATCAGTGGTTTCAGGTGACAATTACAGTACTGGACAGTCTGGACCCCATTTTGATATATGGTGAGAGTTGAGCTTATAGGACTAGATATTACAATCCCTTAGATAATCAGAACTTGGCATAATAAAGAACCTTAAATGTATAGTTTCTGTTTCATCATCCCCTACCTAACAAGTGTGCACCATTGATAGGCATGTAAAGAACAAAACATGGACAGTGACAGAAGTGCACTGTTGCATTGTGTTGTGATGAGGTGCAGTGTTTTAGTGAGACAGTCACAGCTACTAGAGAGAGAGGTCACCTTTGTTTTATTTTGCTAACTTCAAAACTGGAGGTAAGCTTGGTCTAGTTATGCGATAGCCTTTCTAGTTCTAATGTTGCTGCACATTGTATTTCTGGTGTGGGTAAATATTTGATTTTTTTAATGTGGAAATCAGAAAGTTCAGATTGAATATACAATGAGAGCTCATTAGACACTGTGAGAGGGAGGATGACTGATTTAAGCAGTCACACCTGGCCTGAGTCAAACTAGAACTGGACTCAGAGCTGGGTGTGGCTGCGCACCTGTTGTGCATGGACTTGATCAAGGCACAACAGGATAAATCAGTCATCTCCACAAACACTCAGGGGAGAGGCTCTGTCCGGACAGTGGAGAACCATCTGCTCTCCTGTGTAAACTAATATTGTGATGCTTTCAAAGTGTTATTCCCTTGACTTGGAGGAATAAAGCTACAAACGTAAGAAAGCTGCCCTGTGTTGTGTCCTTCCTTGCCCTGGGTAGTGACTAGTCGGTCACATTTGGAGCCTGAACAGGGACATGGAGGGACAGCAGTGAACTCCTGGGACTCTGCGGAGGTGCAGGCACGCGCCTGCAACAGGCAGAGGCACAGCGGCAGCAGTTGGACCAAGCAAAGGAAAGGCCGATGGACAGCAGTTACTGGCACAATCAGTCATCCTCCCTCTCACAACACTTTCCCTGTATAAATTATATAGAGCGACTCAATTATACAGTAGCAGCACCCAAAATTGGAACTACCGCCTCTGACCCATAATAAACGTATTTATGGCCGGTAGCTGGATTTAGACTATCTCCCTTCTCGCCTATACTTCATCACTCATAGCCAGGCTGTAAAGTCCTCCCTCTGTTGCATGTGTCATTATGACTCAAAGGCAGAGCAGTTAAATCTCACACTGGAGCCACACTATACCTGTGTGGTTACCGAGATGCACCATATTGAGTTTTGGAGGGGTGCCAACCGCTCTGGTCGTGTGTGTCTCTGTGTATGTCTGTCTGTCTGTTTGGGGTAAAAACAGTACCCAGCAATACTGCTGGGTGACCTAAAGTGTCACTAATGACACACACACACACGCACGCACGCACGCACGCACACACACACACACACACACACACACACACACACACACACACACACACACACACACACACACACACACACACACACACACACACACACACACACACACACACACACACACACACACACACACACAAAAAAAAAGGCTGGCACAAGAGCAAATCTGAGATGGGACCCAGACACATAAAACGCAAGTTAGAAGACTGGAAAGCCAAAACAGAACACACCTAACATAGTTTTACAAACTGGGTCAGCAGCCAGTGGAATGAGTCCAGTTTTATAGCCAGTTTGTGGCCACAGGTGAGTAATGCCAAGGGAACTGTAGGTCTGATGAGGGAGTGGAGACAGCTTTGTATTTAATAGGACTGAGGTGAGATGGAAAGGAATGTGTGAGAGCATCCAGAGTGGAGACACTGGGACAGAGAACAGAGAGATGGAAAGAGACAAGATAAGACACCCACCCACACCCTCCCCTACAGTTCCCTTTTAGCTGTTCTGGCACATGCTTACTATTGTTTCTTCTCATCCACTGTTTACTTGTTATAATATAGTTACTTTTAGGTTTATCATAGCTCTCCTTTCACTCTGATTCCTTAAGCTTACACATTTTAAATGTTTGACTAAATTGTCTTGGCTCTATTACTCTGTACTTGCACTTCGTACGTTTTTTATTTAATTTGGTTTAACACTTTGCAGCTGATGCAGATCAGCATGTTCACACAGTCTGTCTATAATGTTTTGTCATTAAACATAGCAGTAAAATAAAATATTCCAGGGGCAACCAAACTGACAGCTCGGTAGTTAGGACATGTACTACATGGTCCTTCTAATGCCTGGCACTGAGTCCCGGGTATGGTTCCCACCATTTTCTGCATCTCTCTCTCTCTCTCTCTCTCTCTCTCTCTCTCTCTCTCTCTCTCTCTCTCTCTCTCTCTCTCTCTCTCTCTCTCTCTCTCTCTCTCTCTCAGTTTACACTGTCTGTCCAAATCACAGGGATTGTGTTGAGTTTGGGCTTAAGGTTGTGTTTATAGTGTGGGCGTAAATTAAAGAATCCTACAAGTCCAGAATGCATTGCGTAGCTCGTAGCTCTGCTATTTTCACAGTTTTTGAAGAAACATTGATTTGGGTGATTGGAATCGTGAAAATGAGAACATTAACGATGAACAATTCTGCATAAAATCCTCATTGTTAATGTATCCATTCTTAAACCGTCAATTACCACTGAGGATTTCACTGTGCACAATGCTTGCCAGTTGTCTGTGGCCACTTTCACACGTCTGCTGTGTACACTGAGTCAGACATCTGTGTATTGTCGCCACGGCAACTGGAGCCTGCGTGGCAGTGACTTTGGTGAATGTCATTGTCCAACCCTGTGTGTCTCCTGAGAGAGGACATGACTAGACACTCCATTATAATCTCTTTGGTTTTTGAGCCTTTCTTAGTTTGTTCAGGCCAGTATTTACACTGCTGTCAGTTCTTGTTCTGTAAACTAAAGAGATTATTATGCAGATATATGCTAAATGTAGTGTACATGTAGGCCTGCTGTGTTGTTTTATTTTAAACTGATAACATAATTGCAGCAAAAATAATCAGAAAGCAGGGGAGAAATAAAGGCATTGGTAATTTAATAGACAATTGGCACAATACAGATCATTATAATCATGATCTTCCAGATCTTAACGCTTTTAAGAAAACAACATAGAGCATATAATGGGCTTAGTTTTGCCTATTAAACAATAAAGGAGTGATGATTGTACAAGTACAATCATCACATGAGCATAACAACTCATGTAAAACCATGGTGCATAATACGTTATTTGTAGAATATACCACAAGATGGCAGCATCTGTTGAGAAACAATATTTCATGGGAACACTGTGTACTGGGCAACTAAGCCAGGGAACCAGACGAATCTGCCAGCTCATGTTTCATTTGCTCTGGCAGATTGGTCTGGCAATGCCAGACTATATCTAATCTACTGTGAAATGTACAAATAGCTTGCAGCGCACTGTATGTGTAAACCAAGTAGACTACCATTTTTGCAGTGTGGGTCTGTTTGGTTTAACAAACTTGATTTTGTCCATTTTATTTCTCATCACAGAATGTAATTTGCTTCTATAACTGTTGAAGCCTAATGTCTAATTCGCTTTAATCCTATTCAATTCATGATGGAGTCCTGAAATCACAAGACATATCCATGTCTTTTCATTTCAATTTCATTATTTTCCATAATGCCGATTAGTCATTGTAGAAATTCGTCCTGGACCAAATTGGAGATCAGATCCAGCTATCTATTCATCCTCTTTTGGATCTGCACTGTAGGCCATGTTCAATCTTTAACTGGAATAGTAATGGTATGGTAATGGTTATGTGAGCCACATTCAAATTACCAGTTTACAACAGAAGAGGGAAGCACTGCATTGTTCTAATGACAACAGGTGCTCTTTAGTTAAATACATAAAGTAGAAACAACATCCATGAGGCTTTGACCTGTAGCAGTAGTAGGGGTCCTTGAGGGGGTTCCAGGGCATTCCCAGCAAAAGTTAATGTTGTACAGCATCAAAATCTGTTTAACCCTATTATGCATTGACTATTTGAAAATACTACAAAATAGCCCATCTACAAGCTCAACTGTTTATCGGGAAAGCTAATGAGTCTTATTAAAACTGGGAAAGCATCTGTGTGTCTGTCATTTTAGAGTCTAGGCAGACCATAGCATATTGGTTGACTTGTAAAAAAAAAAAAAAAAAAAAAAGATAGCAGATATACGAGCTTGTAGATCTGCTATTTTTGAAAAATTGTGAACATTTTTACAAATCTTTGGATATATTTCACAAACATTTTTAAATCAAATCCGAGGGTCCCTGGAACTAAATATTTCTAGATGGGGTTGGCGGCCAAATTCATATAATATATGGTGTCCTTGACATGAAAAAGTGTGAGCACCATGTATAGCAACATTTATTTAGTTATGAATTATTGTTAGAATGTAGAAAACATTGCAGAATCGACTTCAGGTCATGTTTAGAGCTGCTGTGATATGTTTTGGTTACAAAGCTAAAGCTCTATATTCTGATAGTAATCATTGCTATAGTGTTTGCGCATGAGCCTCCCTCTCTCTCCAGCTCTTTAACTAACAGACATTTTAATTTCTAATGCCACATCAATTGCATTAGGGGAGAGAACCCATTTATAAGCATCAATTATATTGAATTGTACTCTCACACTGATTGTGCTCATTATCCTAATAATGTAGTAGTGAATGATTGGGTATGTCTTGTTGATGTTCAATATTTTTCATTTGATGTAAATCCCTCGTCACTTAGGTATGGATTTATATTTATTGCGCTTGTATGCTTACAATTATTGCTGCACTGATTGCCCTCTGTTATATGTCAATGCTTGATTGATTGATTGAAATATTTATTAACAGTTTGCAGAATTACAGTACATTTCAAGCACAAACTCAATACAAAGACTGTTAACTGTGAGTGGACGACCCAATTAAGCATTACACTTGTTTACAAGAGGGTCCACCATGTTCAATTCATCAAAACATTTAGAGACGTACAAATGGACACTTCTATATAGTCAAAGAACAGAACAGATCATGAATTCATCTTAAAGGAGGTAAAAAGGGAAAAGAAACATATACAGTGAGGGGAAAAAGGGGGGGGATTCAGATTTTACGGGGGCCAGTTTCGAATTGCAGCCGTCCGTAGGTGCCCTTTGAGAGCGGTTTTGAAGGAAGGTCAGCTTAATTTGCTTATGTGATACAGTAGGTGGGATGCCAGGCTGAGGCTAGCATATAATTATTAAGACTGGTCGTTAGACACCGATGAAGACGAGAGTCCATGTATACGTAGGAATATTGTTTTTGTTTCTTAGTATTTGTTTTTTTCTCATTAGCTGCATCACTGGTGGACTATAGATCAAGCTAGTCTTCCTTCCCAGTATCATGGTCAGTAATAAGGCCAGTATCATGTCAGTTATCATATCAGTATCATGGTCAGTGCCATGGTCAGTATCATGTCAGTGCCATGGTCAGTGCCATGGTCAGTAACATGTCACTATCATGGTCAGTATCATGGTCAGTGTCACATCAGTATCACGGTCAGTATCATGTCAGTATCATGGTCCGTATCATGGTCAGTAACATCAGTAACATGTCAGTTTCATGTGTCATATCAGTATCATGGTCAGTAACATGTCGGTATCATGGTCAGTATCATGGTCGGTGTCAAATCAGTATCATGGTCAGTATCATCATATCAGTATCATGGTCAGTGTCATATCAGTATCAAGGTCAGTATTATGGTCAGTAACATGGTCAGTATAATGGTCAGATTTGTATGCTATCACGATGTGACATTATGATATTGTCAGAGATGATGGAAGATCTTAATTATTATCAAGCTTGTCTTACTACTCATAAATAATGCATAACATTTAAATGCGAGAACGAAAACAAATAGACACATTTTCTGATGGTTTGTGGCAGTTCATTATGGTAAGAGACTGCCCTCAGGTGGTGATATGTCAACAGTAATTATGTTATTGTATAAATAACGCAATCCATTCGAAATCCCCCAAGGTATGCTGTATGTATGGCATCATTTACGTGAAGGTATGTGTTGAGTCAAAACTCAGTAGTGGAGCTTTTGCTAGGCATCTTCCATATGGTCAACATTACACTCAAATTGACTATAGAGTGCAGCAGCAAGATGGCTGCTTGTTACCTGATTAGGAGCAAGGAAGCTTTCAGAAGGAAAGGAAATGGTCACGTGACTGGGCTGCGCCATGACACTTTCATGGACACTTTCATGGGAGTAAAACTCACACCGGAAGTTCAATTAATACATGGCAGTGAATGGAGCTGGCTGGACCAGCTCATAACAAACATTATTTCGTAAAAAAAATTAAGACCTTTGTCATTTAATCAGTTCAGGAATATAAAAGAAGACATATCACAGGTTGTCTTCTAATCACTTGCTTTTTGATGTGCACAGAGTGCACAGTATATCATTTTATTTGAGGATCTAAACAGCAGGTATTGTTTCTGGCTCGGAGGTATCGCGATATTTGACTGACAGACAGGAAACGGTGGGAAGTCTTGCGATACTTGGTACGTTCAGAAAGGTGCTTTGTGCTCTTTAGATTCCATACCTCTAAAAAATTACACAGTGTACACATCTTAAAGCAACACAGCAGACAATAATGTCTTATGTCTTCTGTTATTTTCCAGAAGCGATTACTTTACAAAAGGTCTCAGTCATTCAGAAAGTGTTTGTTCATGAGCTTGTCACTGAGCTCCATAGCTGAGCTCATATTGACTCCAGTGCATTCTGCCGAACTTCCGGGTGTAGTTTGGCGATCCCATGAAAGTGTCCATGAAAGTGTCATGGTGCAGCCCAGCCCATTAGGCTACAACAATGAGCACGCTCGGAAATACCGCACCGGAGCGCACTCGCCTATAAGGGTGCGTTCGGAAATGCACACCTGTGACGCATTCACACCGCCGACACCGGACAACCCCAGCTTCAGGGTAGGGTCGCTCAGTGCGGGCACACGGCACACCCGGTGCGCAGTGCACTGGATTTTCGAACGACAACGCACCGAGTGCACTGAATAAACGAACGACAAGAGAGCACACCAGTGCGTTCAGGGCACATTTCCGAACGCACCCTTAGTTTGCATTGCACAGTGCGCTATTTCCGAACGCGCCCAAACAGAAACCAGAAAGAAGACAAAAGAATTGCTCCAAGTTCCATTCCTGAGTTCAACCCAAAAACACCAATGGTCGGTTAAATTGTTTATTTACTTGTCTTGCATGTTTGTAATGCTGCTTAATGTGTTCATGTTTGTAATGCTACAGTTTGCTCTTCAACAAACCATTTATTGCTTAACCCTGTCTTCCCTGAGTTATCCCAGACTAGTAAAGTGTGTTGGAATTAGGTGGGCCAAGAAGTAGTTGAATCAGTTTGTTTAGTTTTTAGTAGGGATGTCCCAATCACGTTTTTTTGCTCCCGATCCGATAATTTGATTTTAAGTATCTGCCGACACCGATTTTTCTCGATCCGATATTTTTAAAACGCTTGTTTTATACTTGCGTATGATGAAAAATAGCCGATCTTCAAGCAAAGTGTCGCTTTGCGACGTTTTCTGAGTTTGCAGATCAGCTATTTTCGATGTGTGACATGGTCATATGACAAAGTATACATTTATTTTTTTAACAATATATTTATTGCATTTTTCTTTTTTGTACAAACAGACAATACAACAGAACAATACATAAGACAATACAATTTTTTAAAAAAAACATACAGTACATACATATAAATACAGTATATTAAAATAAGGGCACTAAGACTGGTAACAACAACAGAGTCCTTATGGCCACAAGACCAAATAGCTGCAGAGAATACAATTAGACATTTTCAGTTTCCACCATTAAATAAGATAAATCATTAACCGTAATATATTGGATAAACCGTCCCCAAATCTTATCAAACATCTTTTTTTTATTTTTCAAAGTATAAGTGATTCTTTCCAGAGGAAGACACAATGACAGCTCCCTAAACCACTGAGCAATACTGGGTTTGCCTATCTTTGTCACGGTTCGTAGTGAGATAGAACCCAAATGCAGGAGCCACAGGCAGAAAAGTTCAAATTAACTTATTTATTAATCAAACAAAGGTAAAGCTTACAACAACAAGTACAAAGGTTGCAAGCAGAAACTCAGTGAAGCAAAAGCTAAACTGTTTAAACACAAAGCAGGGATGCAAAACAGTTCAAAAGTCCAAAAAGCCAACCTTACACAAAGCTTAATGTCCAAAATACCAAAACCTCACAGAGGCACACGACGAAGACAGAACTGCAAGGAAACATCAGGGGAAACACAAAGAATGTTCTGGCAGTGTGAGTGTGGTTTGAGTCCAGTGAGCAGGTTGATTGTAGAAGTGTTCACAGGTTTGTAATGTGGGCATGGCTGGGGATGGAGTGGGAACAGGTGTGTGACAATGACTAGGAATGGAGAGTGGGAGTGGCTGACAGGGAGACATGATCTGCAGACCATGACAATCTTTTTCCACGATAAAGCTATAGCCCTTTTGGCTTGTAGTAAACATAAATCTAGAAATCTTTGTTCGCTACTCTGAATCTTATGGCCAGGTGGGTAAAGACCTAATAGAAACAGTTTCGGGTCAAGCTCAATATTTATCAACAATATCTTCTGAATCTCCCTCCTTACTTCTTCCCAGAATTCTTTCACTCTTGGGCATGCCCACAGACGACAAAGTATAAATTAGTCTCAAGAGTGTCGACACTCTTCTGAGATGGTATGCACGGCCACACGGCCATGCTGTGATTACCATTCTCATTAAGCTCCTTGTTGAGGGCTATTATCGGCGGTGTCAGTGGACACACTTCAAACTTCTGAGCCAAAGCAGCACATTTTCGAAGCATCCATTGGACAACCACAGCATATAAAACGCCTGTAGGGAACTCGTCACATTAGAAGGAGAGGCCTTTTTTCCTTGTAATTACTCCCTGACCACTTCACAAATGTCTTTTAGGATTTTTTGGCGTGTGGCACAATTCCTTTCACCAGGGTGCTGCAAGAAAGGGTAATTGGTTTCAGAAGCCATTGCGTGCTTTGGAAATGTTGTGTCCAAGAATACAAATAGCCTATGTCATCTTGAGCAAGTTGATTCCCTTTGTCTGCTATTGTTTAGGCAACTTTTTCCAAGAGTTTAATTACAAGTTGTGGTATGCAAAATGTCACGCTTTTCTCTTCAACATTTGTAAAAAAGTTATGTGAATTGTGTCACTTTGCAGAGTACACACAAAAAACTGGGAAAAGTAAAGGTATGCTACAGATTAGTTTTTTATCTCCATTTTAGCTTTTATTAGGTAAGCCTTTTAATCTAGTGAGGTATCTGAGTTATTTTATTTATTATAATTTTATTTTATTGGACTGCAAGTTCGAGGAGCCCAGGTAAGAGTTTCACCTTTCTTTCTGTTGCAAAGTATTTTTAGGGAGTGACAATAAAGTCTCTCTGATTCTGATACAACAAGACAACTTAAATTAGACATTAGTCTAGGCTACATTGAGCAAATTAGCAAACTATTTCAACCAACAAGAGAGCAAGAATTACAAGCACCGCAAGCTTTTCCAAGGTCAAAACACCCTTTTTGTTTCAATTTGCTCACATGAGATGATCTATTATCTCGTAATGACACACTCCATCAAAGTTAAAACATGCTCAGACTGGGAAAATGAAAGTCTTTCTGCATCACATTAAGATTAATCTTCAGCACCGGACCGCGGGTATTTAGCATAATTCATTATGGCCAAAATCTTCATCAGTATATTTCTCTGTGCTTCAGTGAAACCATGGCAAAGGCGATAGAACATGATGGCAGAAAAGACAGGGCACAAAGGCCAAAATGAATGTTTAGTAATAACCCCCTTGGTAATAGCAGGCCAGATGGCCTCCGGTAATTACAACTTAACAAGAGTCATCTGGATCTTGAGTAAAGTATGCCGAAATACTCAGTTACAAGTAAAATTCCGGTATTCAACATACTGTATACTAAGTGCTTTTTTTTGCAAAATGTCTCATTTCACAAGTTTTCAAATGTATATAAATGTATAAAGATTTATATTAACAGATATACAAACATGTCACATCGCAGTGTTATGAAGTTTAAATAGGGCTGAAGTGGGTACTATGTTTTGTAATAATATAGAAAATCTAAAAAGTAACTGGTACATTTTCTACTAATTGTGGTGGACTCGTGGAGTAAAAGTAAAATATCATACTTCATACTTAAGCTGTATGAAATATTTGCCATTAATAGAGTGGTTGCAACTGTATTAATTGATTGCCCGAGTCCCGTGGTGGGAGTTCTGCTCTTGTTTTGGTGAAATATTAAGTAGTTCCGGCAATTTTGTGGGGGGCACTGGGGCCACGCATTTTTATTTTTTTAATATTTAACCCATCTAGACAAACATCACATTTCCAAACAAACTACAGTGCAATCATATACTGTATATAATAATAATATCACACAATAATATACAGTACATAAACACATGTCAAAGGCTGTAATTCAGTAGCAATCAAGAAACTCAACAGGCGACACTGGTGGAAATGTGTTGTATTAACAAGTTTTGGGACTTCCATGGGAAATATTAACTTGATTTCAGGCACGAATAAATAAAGTTGATGACAGTACTTGATAGATAAATAAATAGTTTTGCCTTTTCCTTGATCATTTCAAAGTTTGCCTCTGTTGCTGTCAATAGACATTCGTGTAAGCTGTGTACACGTTGATTTATTCAGAGATGTGAATTTGGCAATAAAGAAAGGGCCGCCTTTGGAACAAGGGTTCAGAGTCCTCCCAAACACCGCCTTCGCCCGTTTCCTGAAATTCTTCCCCACCACGACGAACAGGAAGGGGTTTAGGGCGCTGTTGGTGTACGCCAGATAGGTGGACACCTGAATGCCGATGTCCAGCACGTGACCCCACAGGCACGCGGCGGGCGTGACCTGGAAGTAGTCCAGCGTGTCCAGAAAACGCATCACCTGAAAGGGCGTCCGGCAGAGGAGGAACACGGCCAGCACGGCGAGAACCAGGTGCGTGGCCTTTCTCTCCGCCCGCACCGACCCGGGGAGAGACCTGCGGAAGTGGTCGTCCCGCAGGGCGGCAACAACGTGGTAGCTGCTGTAGCTCACCACCAGGGCCGGGAGCAGGAAGCCCAGCACGTTCATGGTGACGTTGCGCTGGACCGTCCAGGCTGGGTCGGGGTAGTCCAGGATGCAGGCGTACACACCCGGGTCCGGGACGAAGACCACAGTGCGGAAGAGGAGGGTCGGCAGACTGAGGAGGAGCCCCAGCGCCCAGACGCCCAGGCAGAGGCGCTTGGCCCACGCTGCCCTCCTCAGCCGGCTCCGTCTCATGGGCGTCACCAGGGCTAGGTAGCGGTCGCCGCTGACCAGCACCAGGAAGAGAACACTGCAGTAGTAGTTCATGGAGATGGCCACGTTCACCAGCTTGCACAGCGCCTCGCCGGACGTCCAGTGGAAGCCCCGGGCGATGGTGACCGCCCAGAACGGCAGGCATGACATCATGGCCAGGTCGGCGGCCGCCAGGTTCCCCAGGTAGATGTCGGCCACCGTGCACGGCTTCCTGTGCAGACAGAGGACGCAGAGGACCAGGCCGTTGCCCACCACGCCCACCACACTGATCAGAAGCAGGTAGGCGGGCTGGAGAGAAGAGAGCCATAGCCAGGCCGCTGTGTAGTTGTTGTTGCAGTGGTCGATCTCTAGGGCCACGGTAGGGGCCAGCCAAACGGAGACGTTTAAGTCCATTGAAAACTGTTGAATTAAAAAGAGAAGGATATGTATAAGATCAAGTCTTTGACTTCCATGAGTTTTGACATTGTGGTATAAGCACGATTCAGATTCCATTGCAAAACCTGTGACAAATCACCTGCCCCCCCCTCCTCCTGTCTCCACAACAAATGTCTTCCCCGAAAGTAGCGGATCTGCAAGCTCACATGTTGCGTTGTGATATTGAGAACAGCAATTTTTTTGCTGAATGTTTGCCCCATAATAAAGATGTTCATGTGGTTAAAGCACATCATAAAAAATAAGTTACAACATGCCTGGAAAACCACAATCACACACACATAAGTCATATATTGGTATGCTGTTACGTGTGGCCCGTGCCTCAGCTCTGAAGCACACAAGGAAATACAGCGTATAAGTAATGTGAAACAGATGTTTCATCGTCTCCCCTCCCCTGCCTCCCCTCACTCACTGCTAAAACCTGATGTATTGTGGAATATTCCTATGATGCCAAATACTCATCTGTATACAACTCTCTCTCATTCTCATTTGATTCATTTTTGGTAAAGAAAGCTGGAATTGAACCTTGATTCCTGATATAAACTGAGTATATCTTAGGCTTGACCAGTTAGGCTTGACCCTTCATCCGTCAAACAACATATCATAATAAAACGGATCATAATAATTGCTTTTGCCAAGAGTGTACCAATCACAAAACGGAATTGGTTCAGCTCCATAACAGTTGCAAGTGAGTCTGCCTCAGGGAGGAATTTTTGCCATTTTTTTGTACTCTTTCTATCCACATAGTTCACTAAAATACCATAAACATAACTTTAACAGAAGGCAAACTGCCCCACAGTAACTCACCTTGTATCCAGGGCTCTCAGCCGTTTCTGTGCTGCTGCTGCTGATGTTCAGTCCACATTCATTCCATAATCGCCATGGTGATCTAGTCTCTGACTGGAGAGCATAGTGGGAGACTGGCCACTTTTATACAGAACAGTGCAGTCCAAGGATTCATTATTGTGTCGTCACTCGTAACTTTCCCTTTTTTTCTCTTCCACACTACAGCAGTAAGCTTTGCCTCTGGCTCACCTCAGAGGTATTCAACGTGCCGTGTCATTGTTTCACTTTCATCGCTGACTCAGAAACGAGGACCAAATAATCATTTTTTTGTCTGGTTATTATTATGTCTATTATAAGATCAGACATCAGTACCGCATGCCAAAACTGTTGGTTTAATTAATGTTGCCTCATCAAAAAAAAATCTGAGATGGATTTTAAAATGTACATTCTGTAGCAAGTCTGAATGGAGTTGTGTCCATGGAGACTAACGGTTCGCTAGTTGATTTTCTTTTTAGCTCCTATTAGATAAACCTTAGCCTCTGGGACCACAGGCGTTTTGTTATAAACCTTAATGGATCCCTGGGGGGGAATCTGGTGTAGCAGTAACGGCAGTAAGAAACACAAGAGAGGTACAGGTAAGAGTCTAGAACTAAAATAAAAGTATCGGTTGGTCTCTGAATAAGTTAACATTATGTTCAGACAGTAGGCCAAACGGGGAGGAAATGATCACCTTTACTTTTATTATTTCATGTTTATGAAATGAATAAATAGGACTCAAATGGAAAAATTATGTCACAACCCGTTAGACCAAGTGTTTGACTGTACTCTGTGCTGTTTACATTTCTGTCTAATAAAGTATTCAATCAACAGTCTATCAATACAATGCAATCTTCCATTCCAGCAGTCTATCAACAATGAATGAAGCTGGACAGTTACTGTAGTCTTTAGATAGAGTAGCAGGTTTGTATTTTGAATCCTCCCAACAACCTGTGTAAGGAATGACTATGATGCTTTCTCCTCCCTCTGCAACCCTAGAGGTACCTGTGAACAAGGCGCTTATTATCTGCAGTGTTGATTTTGACAGCAAATTTAGTTTTAGTCATATGCTTAGTCTTTTGAGTCTTTTGAACGTTGCATTTAGTCTAGTTTTTGTTGACTAAATATAAGATGTAAATTTTAGTTGACTAAATCTACAGTTGATTTAGTCATTTAGTTGATTTCACACTTTGTTGCATGATGAAAATAGCCGACCTACAAGCTCACAAGTCACAACGTGAGCTTGTAGATTTGCTCATTTCAGAGTGCAACACCAACATAAAATGTTTTTTTAGTTCTACTGGATCTCTTCTCCACTAGTCCCTCTCCCTCCCTAACATTTTAGACCTGTTTTTATTTATTGACGAAATTGTCAGTATATTTAGTCTCAGTTTAGTCATCGTAGCTCTGTTTGTAGTTTGTATGTAGTTTTTTTTTCGTGAGTGAAAAAAGGTAGCTGACGAACATTATTCGCCATAGTTTTAGTCGAGTTCAGGAGCCAACAGTAGAACACAGTGGCCGCACTGGGCCATGTGCCAGGTGTGAACACGTGTAGCTGATTGAATTAAAGCAGGCCAGTGTTGTTGTAAAATAGAGCAAGTGAGCTCAATAAAACCCTTCCTGAATCCCGGGGTAAATACATGTGTGGGGAAATAGAAATACCTAAAAACAGTTTGCTTTTCACAGTATTTTATTATACTGCCATTGACAATTAAGTAGACCTCTTATGTGATTCTAAGATATACGTATCCTATAAGATAGCGAGGTGGTGGCTATTCATTCAGTTGAATCACCCCCTAAACCAAGCAAGCAAGATGGGAACAGGACAGGACACAAAATGGATAGTTTACATGTCACGCGGCATGTTCTCAAGTTTATAAGCACACACAGAAAAAAATCTGTATGTATACATTTGCAGAGATGGCTGGAAGATATGAATCATGCAGGATGGGATATGAATAAGCACACGGCATACAGACAATATATTGTCGCTGTCGGGCAGAAACCTGTACTGTATATGTCCAAAAGGAAAGGAGCCTCTGCTGCTCTAGTGGATCCAGTCATGTATTAGTCACAGGCTCTTTTTATACTTTTTATTGGTTCAATATTCATTAAACCTAGACAGAATTATCAACTTTCACTTTCAACTTATAAATAGTCTAAATATAAATTGCAAGCTTTTAACGCGTCGTGATGTGATGCATTGTGAGCTTGTAGATCGGCTATTTCGCTACTTTGTGTGACACTGTTGTACGTCGAAGTAGAGCATTATGGAAACATCTTTGTATACAAGGTGCGCTCTAGTCTAGACTAGAGTATAGAAAGCAGATGAGTTGTACTTAAACAGAAGCAGCATTGCTTGAGGCCGCAATGTCCTGATAAAGCTGCACATAATGGAATCACAAACATGAGTATACAGAATACTACTACTGGGAGTGCTGTGCTGGGCAAGCCTCCAACTTACAGTAACTGCTTTTCTCTTTCCGTGTAGTTTTTCTGACTGTCCTTGACTCCTCTGTGTATAGATTCTAAAAGCTAATTTGATGACATATGACTATATGAGGTTATTAATAGATCTATTTTGTAATGCAAATTAGAAAGGACTGTAAATATATACCTTCAATAACCCAGCAGGGAGACCAAATACCGTGCTGTATTTACCTTAAAAATGAGTGAATAGCCCTTTAAATCTGACTGACAGTCACTGTACCATAAAAAATAGAAAGACCTTAAAAAAGAATTTGGAGGCAGATGAAATAAAGTTCTGAGAGGAGGTTTAAGGTTTTAACTGTAATTTTAGTAGATATAAAGTCAATTTACAGAGAAATGTAATGGAATTCAGCTCGTACAATACATCTTATAATTTAGCATAAATAGTCCAATTGTTCCAAGTGCTGAATCCGAACTGAACCTAACTCTTCACAGTATGTTACTGGCATTAATAGTGCATCTGACGTCAGTTGTTGATAACAGTTCATTGGCTCAATAGATAGTTCATGTCCGCAATATCCCACGGTGGTGCTGGTTGTCGAGCACTCATTGGACCAGCACATGGATGATGAGACTGGTATCGTGTCATCTTCCTTGGTTCAGTCATTGAGGGCCATAGACCGGGAAAGCACAGAGGCTGGCGTTGCTATGGCAACCTGAAGATAACATTTCTTTCCCTGCTAGCGGTGAACTCTTAACAGAGAAAAGCCTGGCTATCTACTTTCTCACTGGGCATCAAGGTCAAATACATGTAGTCTCAAATCAAAATAGACCTCTCAGTATGCGAGTTAACTTGACTGGGGAAAGTCTAATAGAGACAGTAAATCTGAACTTGGAGTCAGGAAACCCATAATATAAGTATGATAAAATAATATAAAGGATAATATAGGGCTGAGATGATTAGGCACGTGGATGGTGACATGACATAAATAGGATAAGGAGAACAACCTGGAGTAAACAGGCAGTAGGCTAAGAGTAAAATGATGATATGAAGAATAAGGTGACAATATGACCTATATGAAACACGGTCTGGGCCAATGTTCTATCTGTGTTGACCAACAGAATATGATGGAGTGACCAACTTGACATGACGTGTAAACAACATATCAGAATTTATCTAACAGTTATAGTGTGCTGAATCCTTTGAGCACCTGTAGCAACTGGCCTTTTCACATATGAATCTGTGTGGCCTTCAAGCTTTTTCCAGCCTAATGCAATAGAATGCAACCCATCCAGACCTATATTGTTCACATGGGAGAACTATTGGGTTAAGGAATCATTAGGTCTCCCATTTTCACTGTTCATTTCCTCCATCTGCACTTAACCTCCAGGACATGGGATTCATACAATCTAATTCTACAGTATTTATGACGTTTCGATGTGTAGCCTATGGTGGCAGATGTCCCATGATACAGCTATTGTTGATGCTATCAGGGAAATATTTGAATGGAAATGTGGTCTCTTTAATTCCCATATATATATATATATATATAGTAGCTCCCCCCACCTGTTCATTCACTTGATGTTACTACTAATGAGAAGGGTTTTTTTTATGTCAAACATGTAAATGTATTTTATCCAGATGGGCTTAGGCTTCTTGAGATTTGTTTTAAAGAGGTTTGAGGTTAGTTTTACAGATCTAGGTTGTATACTGCCTCCAATAACAAGTACTGTGTAGCACGCTGAAGAGCAATATTTGTCACTGCTATCGTGCAAAGGATCAAATCACGTCTGATGTCCCTCTACGGTGGCTTCCCCAATCAACCAGAGGAAACAGGACTCATGCATTTCCTGAGCGGACACAGGGCTCAAGAACTGGGAACTGGGAGCAGCAATCTCTATCTCGATAGCAGTGGAAGAATGATGATGATCAGTTGAATAATGCAGATTATAATCCTGCTTCACCCTAAACCGAGTGGGGGTCTAGTTCCTGGGTTACCTACGATTAGCCACACTAGACCTGTGCCCGTCGACCGGCCTACTTGGGAACGATGCAAGTTGGGAATCTAGTATGCAATACCCGTTGTCACTCGTTTTAACCATCTGTCTGTGTCCCTTTTGTGCCCTATGGATATCTCTGTATCTATCTGTCTGCCTGTGTCTGAGGAGCGCAAACTGAACTGACTGTGAAACGTGGACTGGTTATAATAAATAATCAAATAGCAGGTGTGGGGTTGCCATGGCAATCATTTGGCAGAGGCTGGGAATTCTACAGGAGAAGGGACTTAGGCTCATTAGGAG